>NC_141237.1:12422500-12785000 GCF_054856515.1 Filicampus tigris
GGAGATAACGCTTACATGTGACTTGCAAACAAACAGTTTGGAATGTCTGCGCCTGTATATGCGTGCGTATGTGTTTGTGTAAATTGCGTGAACTAAATCAAATCATAAAATGCTAGTATTGTTCATTTCTGCACACCGTGGATGCAATTGACATTTTGAAGCTACAAACATTTGACTGTTTAACTCATTCTCTGCCATTGACAAATTTACTCGTCTTTTCACAGTCCAGCCATTCAATGACAGGAATTTATTTATTTATTTATTTTTCACATTTTTTCAAACGTTACTGTAAAAGAGAGTCTGAAAATGTCTGGCAGTGAATTAGGTTCATTGGATTCATTCATTTAATATCAAATGAACAAATGTATGTTTAATTGAGGGATACACAATTATTAAAAAATAACAAATAATATCCATGAATAATTACTAATACTACTATTGCTGCCACTTCTACTACTACTACTACTAATAATAATAATAATACTTATTGTTATTATTTGTATTATTAAAGCGGAAGTCAACCCAAACATATTTTTTTTCAAGAATACGTTCCCTGCACGCCCACTAGTTGAAACATGGCATTTTGATTAATTTTGCATTTGTGGAATATAAGTTAAGCAGCAAAATCCACTAGTTTTTAGCCATCTATGTTGGAGGCCATTTTGTCACCTCTGTCGACTGAAAATGACATCACCAATCACGGCTCAGATTCAGAAAACAGGTCAGCCGTGAATGGTCATTGTGAGCAGTTGTGATTTTCAGTTGACGGAAGTGACAGAATGGCCGACCCCAGAGATGGCTAAAAATGAATGCATTTTGCCGCTTAACTTATATTCCATAAACGCAAAATTAATCAGAATGCCCTGTTTCAACTAGTGGTCCTGCTGACAACATATTCTTGAAAAAAATATGTTTGGGCTGACCTCCGCATTAAAAAAAACTTCCATATCCCTTTTGCAAATGTCTCACATGCGGTCCCTGTGTTGTCCAGAACCTTTCCCTCATCCAGTTTAGCCCAAAGTCTGACCTGATTTATCCCTTCAGTGCTCCCTTCATCCATTTAATCCAGCCTACTGGGGTTGCAAATAATGCCCTGTAGAGACAGACTGATCATGTTGCAGCCGGGTCACCACAATGCTATCAGGAAGGGCGCAGAATGGATAAAAGCTGCCTTGCTGCTGCCCACTACAGAGCAACGAACTGAGGACAAAAACAAAAATGGATCCAGCCCATTGCGCATATTAGTCAGCGGGGAATGGCTGCAGGAAAACCATCAGCGCACACACAGACATACACAAGTGAGGGTTCACTCTGACAGGAAGGGATGAGTTTACCTGGGAGATCAGATAGAGCTCCTCTCTCTATAATGTGCTTCCTATATAAAGTCTTCAAAACCTTGGCGCTGCCGAACCTCTTGAAGCGTCTCTTCACATTGTTGTAATACCATTCCAGGGACTGTGTCCTCAAAATCCTGCAGAACACAAATGAAAGAGAAGCTTTTTAGCTCAGGTTGCAACGTACAGTAGGTTGATTCCTTTAAATTGCATCCATAAAATGTTTTGGGCAAGATTCGATAGTGACAGCCTTGTCAAGGTCTGTGTTAAATATCAGTCTATACATGTCGTTTTACAACCCATTTCATATGTAGGCTTTTGTGATGCCCATGGGTTTGTCCTACAATATTAACAGTGTAGCACGATTCGTTGTCTGCTTCTTTGACAAGGAGTAGACGGTCAGCGAAAGTATGTAGCACATTTGTCAACATTAGCACTGCAGCAGGATGGAATGAGAGCAGAATGCCGCACGTGATTAGGACCCCTTGCGTCGATACCATCTTGCCCTTGTGCTATTATTATGAAAATGGCATTAATGTAGTCATTTGTCTTTTAAACCTGAAATTGGAAATGTGACATTTCAATCGTAAATGACTAAATACTTGCGCCGGTAGTAGCTCAGCTTTGACATTCGAGTGTGTTTCTCAGTATTTAAAGTGAACGCAACTAACCAAGCAGACTTTGGGAATCATCATGACAACTAATACAGCAACAGGTTCATAAGTGGTAACCTACAACCACAACAAATATTGAACCGGTACCTCTTTGAAAGTGTCGATAAAAATTAGCATGACTGTGAGCCTCTGCATATTCACATTTAAAAAAAAACATCCATCCATCCATCCATCCATTATCTCCCGCTTATCCGAAGTCGGGTCGCGGAGGCAGCAGCTTCAGCAGGGAAGCCCAGACTTCCCTCTCCCCAGCAACATCCTCCAGCTCGTCCGGAAGGATCCCAAGGCGTTCCCAGGCAAGCTGGGAGACATAGTCTCTCCAGCGTGTTCTGGGTCGTCCTCGGGGTCTCCTGCCGGTGGGACATGCCCGGAACACCTCACCAGGGAGGCGTCCAGGAGGCATCCTAATCAGATGCCCGAGCCACCTCAACTGGCTCCTCTCGACGCGGAGGAGCAGCGGCTCGACTCTGAGTCCCTCCCGGATGGCCGAACTTCTCACCCTATCTCTAAGGGAGAGCCCGGACACCCTGCGAAGGAAACCCATTTCGGCCGCTTGTATCCGAGATCTTGTTCTTTCGGTCATGACCCACAGCTCATGACCATAGGTGAGAGTAGGAACGTAGATCGACCGGTAAATTGAGAGCTTCGCCTTTCGGCTAAGCTCCTTCTTCACCACGACAGACCGATACAGGGTCCGCATCACAGCAGACGCTGCACCGATCCGCCTGTCGATCTCCCGTTCCATCTTACCCTCACTCGTGAACAAGACCCCAAGATACTTGAACTCCTCCACTTGGGGCAGAATCTCATCCCCGACCTGGAGAGGGCACGCCACCCTTTTCCGACTGAGGACCATGGTCTCAGATTTGGAGGTGCTGATCTTCATTCCGACCGTTTCACACTCGGCTGCGAACCGCTCCAGCGAGAGTTGGAGATCGCGGCTTGAAGAAGCCAACAGCACTACATCATCTGCAAAAAGCAGAGATGCAATACTGAGGCCACCAAACCGGACCCCCTCGACACCTCGGCTGCGCCTAGAAATTCTGTCCATAAAGGTTATGAACAGAATCGGTGACAAAGGGCAGCCTTGGCGGAGTCCAACCCCCACAGGAAACGAATCCGACTTACTGCCGGCAATTCGGACCAAACTCTGGCATCGGTGGTACAGGGACCGGGCAGCCCTTATCAGGGGGCTCGGTACCCCGTACTCCCGAAGCACCCCCCACAGAACTCCCCGAGGGACACGGTCGAACGCCTTCTCCAAGTCCACAAAACACATGTAGACCGGTTGGGCAAACTCCCATGCACCCTCGAGGACCCTACTGAGGGTGTAGAGCTGGTCCACTGTTCCACGGCCAGGACGAAAACCACATTGCTCCTCCTGAATCCGGGATTCGACCTTCCGACGGACCCTCCTCTCCAGCACCCCTGAATAGACCTTGCCGGGGAGGCTGAGGAGTGTGATCCCTCTGTAATTGGAGCACACCCTCCGGTCCCCCTTCTTAAAAAGGGGGACCACCACCCCGGTCTGCCAATCCAGAGGCACTGTCCCCGATGTCCACGCGATGTTGAAGAGACGTGTCAACCATGACAGCCCCTCAACATCCAGAGCCTTTATGAACTCCGGGCGGATCTCATCCACCCCCGGGGCTTTGCCACCGAGGAGCTTTTTGACTACCTCGGTGACTTCAACCCCAGAGATAGGAGAGCCCACCTCAGAGTCTCCAGGCTCTGCTTCCTCAGTGGAAGGCGTGTCGGTGGAATTGAGGAGGTCTTCGAAGTACTCTCCCCACCGACCCACAACGTCCCGAGTTGAGGTCAGCAGCACCCCATCTCCACTATAAACAGTGTTAATGGTGCACTGCTTCCCCCTCCTGAGACGCCGGATGGTGGACCAACAATTTCCTCGAAGCCGTCCGGAAGTCATTTTCCATGGCCTCCCCGAACTCCTCCCACACCCGGGTTTTTGCCTCAGCAACCGCCAGAGCCGCATTCCGCTTGGCCAGCCGGTACCCGTCAGCTGCCTCCGGGGTCCCGCAGGCCAAAAAGGCCCGATAGGACTCCTTCTTCAGCTGGACAGCATCCCTTACCGCTGGTGTCCACCAGCGGGTTCGGGGATTGCCGCCACGACAGGCACCGACCACCTTGCGGCCGCAGCTTCGATCGGCCGCCTCAACAATGGAGGCACGAAACATGGTCCACTCGGACTCGATGTCCCCCGCCTCCCCCGGGACGTGGGAAAAGTTCTGCCGGAGGTGGGAGTTGAAACTCCTTCTGACAGGGGATTCTGCCAGACGTTCCCAGCAAACCCTCACAATACGTTTGGGTCTGCCAGGTCGGACCGGCATCTTCCCCCACCATCGGAGCCAACTCACCACCAGATGGTGATCAGTTGACAGCTCCGCCCCTCTCTTCACCCGAGTGTCCAAAACATGCGGCCGCAAGTCCGATGATACGACTACAAAATCGATCATCGAACTGCGGCCTAGGGTATCCTGGTGCCAAGTGCACATATGGACACCCTTATGCTTGAACATGGTGTTCGTTATGGACAATCCATGATGAGCACAGAAGTCCAGTAACCGAACACCGCTCGGTTTCAGATCGGGGGGGCCGTTCCTCCCAATCACACCTCTCCAGGTCTCACTGTCATTGCCCACGTGAGCATTGAAGTCCCCCAGCAGAACGATGGAGTCCCCAGGTGGAGCGCCCTCCAGCACACCCTCCAAGGACTCCAAAAAGGGTGGGTACTCTGCGCTGCCGTTTGGTGCATAAGCACAAACAACAGTCAGGACCCGTCCCCCCACCCTCAGGCGGAGGGAGGCTACCCTCTCGTCCACCGGGGTAAACCCCAATGTACAGGCGCCAAGCCGGGGGGCAATAAGTATGCCCACACCTGCTCGGCGCCTCTCACCCTGGGCAACTCCAGAGTGGAAGAGTGTCCAACCCCTCTCGAGAGGACTGGGACCAGAACCCAAGCTGTGCGTGGAGGTGAGCCCGACTATATCTAATCGGAACCTCTCAGCCTCACACACCAGCTCAGGCTCCTTCCCTGCCAGAGAGGTGACATTCCATGTCCCAAGAGCTAGTTTTTGCTGCCGGGGATCGGACCGCCAAGGTCCCCGTCTTCCGCCGCCGCCCAGCTCACACGGCACCCGACCCCTTTGGCCCCTCCCACCAGTGGTGAGCCCATGGGAAGGGGGACCCACGTATCCTTTTCGGGCTGAGCCCGGCCGGGCCCCATGGGTGCAGGCCCGGCCACCAGGCGCTCGCCGTCGAGCCCCACCTCCAGGCCTGGCTCCAGAAGGGGGCCCCGGTGACCCGCGTCCGGGCGAGGGAAAACGTGGTCCGTTAATTTTTCTCATCATAAGGGGTCATTTTGAGCCGTGCTTAGTCTGGTCCCTCACCTAGGACCTGTTTGCCATGGGTGACCCTACCAGGGGCATAAAGCCCCAGACAACGTAGCTCCTAGGATCATTGGGGCGCGCAAACCCCTCCACCACGATAAGGTGACGGCTCACGGGGCAAAAAAAAAAACAACAACATAATAACAACGTTGCTTTAGCACCACTTGGTGGCATCTTGGTGCCATGGAACTGATGAAATGAGTTGAGGAGCTTCATTTAGACAAAAGTAGCTCTTGGCTGCCACTTTGTGGTATTTATAGGTAATTACAGTACAGCATCTTTTTGGGGCGAGGGGTGGTCAACGACTCGCAAATTTTTGCTATTTGCAGCAGGACTCGGTCCCTATCTCCGACAAACAGCGGCAAAGCAGCTTTATTTATATTGCGCATTTCATACAGAAGATAACTCCATTTATTTGACATCATTAAAAGTACAACATTTAAAATCATTTTAAAAAGTACAGAAATAAAATTACTATAAGAACATACAGTACATGAAAAGTATTTGAAATCCTGCGGTGAAATCCTTTGCCCATAACATGCAGTTTGTTTATGCAACTCATGTGGCTTGTGATTACATATTTGCAAAGAAAACAGCAACCGAGTGGAAAGGCAATCCCTTGTCCCCACCCCAAACAAATCTTTTATGTAGTCTGTATGACATTGGCAGTAACTTGCTACTTAAAAATACTTCCTGTTTGGGTACTCCAGTGCAAGAGTGAATATAAAAAGAAGCCCATTACGAAACGTGGGTACATTTCATTGACCATCCTGAATAGGAAGCATCATGACTTTGAGATGGTTTGTACTTTCAACGAAGGAGCAGCCCTGCTAAAGAAGCAGGGGAAAAAAAACAAAACACTTAACAGTATCCAGAGTGGCCCCCGGGGCTCCATGGCCTACCACAGTGACTGCTCCCCTCCCTCTTAAACACCCTTCCTCCTTCCCACTGGATTTATTATCATCGGCATCTTTCGGCAGGACCGTTTAATGAGTCTAGCTCCTTAATTTCCTGCCTCGGGTTCAGTCGTAGTTTCTGGCGTGTGCAATATAAGCGGCTGCACAGGGCGACGGCATAGCTGCGGCCGGCAACATGAAGCGAAAGCCCGCTCATTCTCATTGGAGGTAACGACACAAATGAAATACAGCAACAGCAACATCCCGCACAACGCAATGTGCTCAGTGAAAGGCTCCACATTTACCGACCTTTGAAGTGAGGAGCAAACAAAGTTACGTGTGGAATCTTAATTAGAATCTTAATCACTGCGTAAATTACGCAACATTCCCATGCAGTGTATGCAGCCCCGTGCACAGAATAAGTGCATGATGAGTTCAAATTGTTTGCATGTTCTACTACTGCTAAAATATAAAGTATTCTTTAAAAAAAAAAAAAAAAAAAAACACCAGCTAATTCAGTGTAATTAAAATTAGCAAGGTGACGAGGAGAGCAAGAGATTAAGGGTGGAGGGAGAGAGTCTTCTCAATGAATGAAGCATGACGTTGCTTCCCTGGAGTGACGCGGTTTGAAAAAAAAAAGAGCACGAAAAGGAGAGAGTAGAAGCTTTCAAGTGTTGGATGAGCTGCACGGGCCTATGGGAAACATACATAATGAGGTTGGGACAGTCCCATATTCTTAGCTGAAGAAGTAAAAGGGATTCCTATGGAACTCTCCTGACTCTGTTTCTCCTTGTTCACCCATCATCTCTGCCCTCTTATTCGACTGGCTGCCGTGCTGGGAAACCTCATCGTCATTCTCCTCACAGCTCTTTTGCCTTCTAAATGAGCTCTGTTCGATGATATTTATGGAAAATGCCACCGTGGTTTTCTCCATCTACTTTGGTTTCCGTGCCCGAAACATGCAAGTTCATAGAAGACTCTGAATTGATGTGACTATTGATGCGATTTTTTTGGCTAACGCGCTCTGCAATTGAGTGGCAACCAGTAGGATTTACCCCGCCCCCCCTGCCCATTGGAAGTCATCTGGGGTAAATCCATTGTAAATAAATGGAAGAGAAGTTATTCCTTTTGGGAAATGATGTGCGGAGCTTGTGACACTGACCGAAAACACAACAGAGAAGGGCCATTATTAGCTTTATTTCTTTTTTTTAAATAAACTAACCGTACCGTACCGTTTGCCGCTTCACCACCGTACTAAACAACCCGGGTTATTTATTCCGAGCTACCACAACTGGCTGCCGGACAGACGACAAGGTGGTGGGTCAAATGCTAAAAAGCAGATAAGATTTTCTCCTTCTGCGCAAGGGTCATTTGAAAGCATTTGGCAGCGGGCAGAGGCAAAAGTGTCGCTCGTAGCTACTAGCCCGGTTTGTGACCTTTCTGGGAAGCCGCTAGAATATTGATCACCCCCCCCGCGGCTCTCTGATTGCCATCCGCGGAGGCAGGAAGAAGAATGAAGAGCGAGGCCTTGTGCATTATGCATGGATGTGATGGAGGGATGTGATTTTACATGTATGCGCTTTTGCTTCTTACAAGTGAAATGGCGTTCTTACTTACCTGTGTCATTAAAATGTCTACATTGAGGAGGGAGAGCACCTGGCAACAGTTAAGCACTTTTCCTTTGCAAATAAAAAAAAAAAAACATTTATTAGAAAACCTCAAGCTGTTTCTGCCTTTGGGCTAAACACACAGGCGACTTCCCAGAGCATACTCATTCCACACTTGCGGAATACCAAGATGCTTCAAATGAAATGTAAAGCCAGTTCAAACTGTTTAGAAAGTAAGCTTTGTAATGTCACATGCAGGAAAGCGACAGCCGCGGCACTGCATTCAATTTTTGGGGACAAAATCTGGTAATCTAGACACACTAACACGCTACGCTAACATCACAAAGTGTCTCCATATATATATATTTTTGTGTTGTGCACAAGTGAACGCAGCACCGCACTGCATACAGAGCAATATTTATTGAGACTGTTGCATCGATCAGGAGCCATATTGAAGTGCAGAGTGTCGCTTCGCAATGGACTGCACTGTTAGCTCAATTGATGACGACAGTGAAATAGCAGATTAAAAGGTCATAAACCCGATCGAGCTCTGACACTGGGGGCTGTGCTCGGAGCCCATGGTGTTAGCTTGTTTGAGACAGTGTGCCACAAGTCACCGGCACGATTTAACCCTTTCGTGCAAGGTGGTCGCTACCGTGGACAGCTGTTTTCAAAAGTTGCTTTCGCCTATATTAATTCAACTAAAAAATATATTTATATTTTAAATAACATTAAATCATAATTAATGCATGAAAGGGTTAAAAATATATATTTTTAATTTAGATTAATTAACATAGGCGAAAGCAACTTTTAAACAGCTGACCACTTTGCATGAAAGGGTTAATTGGACGTTTTCACTTTTCTCTCCCAAAGATGATGCTAGTTTGGATTGACACTCAAAGAGGTATAGCGTGTCCTATATCTACATTTGAAAAGCATGCGTGGTTGTAGATTTTATGCCAAGCAATGAAGCAGAGAAAGGCAAGAGCAGGAGAAAAGGCGAGTCCCAAAGTAAAGGTCATTGCTGTGATTGGCATCATGAAAAAGAGGCTAAAACGGTTTCAGTTTCTTTTAAGATATTTTCAGCAGTGCTTTTCCGGGGCACATCCCCTGTCTATATTGTTCTCCCAAAAGAAAGATTCAACGGGCAGCAGTCTGTTCTCGCCTGATAAGAGTAGGACGCTCTGAGAAAGAGATGATCTCGAGTTTTGGAACATGCAGCCAGTAACTTCAAAAAGCAAAATTATAACCGGAGACCAGCAAGCATGCAACCTGTAGACTTATCAGACAGGTGGGCCTGGCGGCGGAAAGCACGCATTCCTTGAAATGTCCCGTATGATCATCTCTCAGCCGGGGACCCAGCTCTGTCTTTACGATCTTGGCAACGAAAAGTTATATCCCAGAATGTGGAATACACCGCTTTCTTTTGCAAATGTGACCCACAGCCTTCACTTCACTTGAGAGCGTTTAACCTGGAGAAAAGGGTGCAAGGCAAGCCAATAAAGTGAGCTATATCACAGCGCTCCGGCCATTTAGAAATGAAATGAATGGCTCGACAGGACTCTGGATGCCCTCACACATGGGAGAATAAAGTTAGTCGCATAGCACAAATCAAAAGACTAAAATCACTGCAGTCTTTGTCCTCAGTGTCATTGCTGCTTGATGTCCTTCCATTTTAGCAATGGCTTTTAGGGGAAATTAGTAGGAAATTATAAAGAAGGTGTACCCAGCCTTTGGAAGACTAACCAATTGTAACTAGTTAAGACAAGTTAAGTTAATTCCAGCACATTGTTTAGGTTCTGTCATACTCCAGTGGGAGTGACTAAAACATTATAAGGACAGGAATCATGTTGGACACATTGGACACACTTTTTCATCCGGCAGAAAAGACTCCACAGGCCGTGTACTTGGTTTTCTATCTCTAGATGTAACTGGAAAAATACAGTCTTTTGATAGGTAATGTCAGCCTAAAGATGAAAGAACCGGAGCTTTTCAAGCAGGTTGTCAATCATTAAAGTGGAAGTCGACCCAAACACATTTTTTTCAAGAATATGTTCTATGCAGGCCCACTACACAGTTGAAACAAGACGTTGTGATTAACTTGCGTTCGTGGAATATGAGTTAAGCAGCAAAATCCACCCGTTTTTGTCCATTTCTGGGGGTGGCCATTTCGTCACTTTTGTCGACTGAAAATTACATCTCAACTGCTCAGGGCTCAGATAACGACCAATCATGGGTAACCTGTTTTCTGAAGCTGAGCCATGATTGGTTGTTATCTGAGCCCTGAGCAGTTGTGATGTCATTATCAGTCGACAGAAGTGACAAAATGGCCGCCCCCGAAAATTGGCAAAAACGGGTGGATTGACTCTTACACAATATTTATCAGAATGCCTTGCTTCATATAATTGACCTGCAGAGAACATTGTTGAAAAAATATATTAGGGTTGACTTCCCTCTTGAATTGAAAAATCAAGAGGGAAAAAAAAATAAATAAAAAAAATAAAATGTGATTTACTTTCCGAGAACATGCTCCAAGAACAACAGATTGCCACAGATAATGACAGCATAATGTCTGTTAATAATTCACAATAAAGTGACAGATAAATTTAAGTATAAAACGGTCCTCATTCTGGTACAAATGTACAGCATATGTATGTTGATGGGAAAGTTTGTAGTTGTGTAGTTCCACAAAGCTCAATGCTGTGAGCAGTGATTGCCGCAACATAGTGGCAGGTGGACTGGCGGTGAGTCAAAATCACTCAGACAGTCCACCGCACACAAAATTTCACACTGGGGCTGAGAGTTCCACAGTGAATCCCCCTGGATCAGACCAGATGGTGACAGAAGAATTAGGAATCATGGTGGTTGATTTGTGAGGTTCAGTGAACAGAACCAGTTTGGCCTTTGATACATATGTCGCCTCACTGGCTACTTCATTTAGTTACGTCAATCTACGAAATCAAGAGCGATTTAATGACAACCAACGATAACTTTAATATGCCTTCGTAGAATATGGCTCAAACTGAACTCAAGCGACAAAAAAAAAAAAGTGAGCTTGTTTGCAAGCCACTTACCAATCGGTAACTTCTTTTACAGATCAGATGCCGCCATTTTGTGGCATCCTCTCTCTCCTGCATTTATGAATTATCAACCTACCTCTCAATTGTGCGTCCGATTTAAAAATAAGAGGAAATGAAAGCTGACGCACTATTTATAAAAATTGCAGGGAATTAGTTATGTTGGTGAATAACCAACAACATTCAATTATGTTATTTCTATTTCAATTTCAAAAAGAGATCCTTGTGATGAAAATTCACAGCAACATATAATTTGCCTGGCTTGCCACTAGAACTCTTCAATGTTCTGATTCATGTTGGGTTGAGCGTAATGACACCCTTGTTGTGCAAGTTACATGACCAGAATACATATTTGGCGCATCACTCTGACAGCTGCTTAAAAAAAAACAAAAAAAAAAACGGTCTGTTCACTGTGCCGTATGACAGCAGGGTTCAGGGCATTCTCATCGGAGTGAAGGTAAACTGTGAGCGTTCCTTGAAGCCATCACATGAGCCATGATCCAGAGAAGCATCTCCTGCTCAGTCTGGCAGACAGGGCGTGGGAGAGCGATGGCGATGATGAATCAGCGCCGTTACGAATCCCAAACAAAACACACACATGCATGCACGTACACAATAATCCCCTCTCTCTTACTCATCTCCCCTTTGTCATTCATTGCATGTATTTTGATGACAGAGACAGATGGTGGGAATGAGAGGGGGAATTACTCCAAAAACAAAGCAGGAAATGTCGTCGCTGTGATAGGCAGTCCTCAGGTCAAATGCCCCAAAATGCTTTAATTAAGAGTTTCAATTCAAGGTAAGGGGTTGTGGTCCACTTTGTAGCGCTGCTCGATTATGAAAAAAATTGTAATCGTGATTATTTTGGTCATAATTGAAATCACGACTATTCAAACGATGAAGTTATTTTTGCACCAAAATAAAATTGATAACATTTGTTATAATTTTTTTTTAAAAGTTGCATGATTTGAGAAATGCATATTAATTGTTTTTTTTTTTTAACGATTATGCCAATTTTGGAATCGCGGAGTGTAATAATCGTAATTGTAATTGAATTTCGATTAATTGCACAGCCCTACCACTTTGTACTTGACAGTGTCCTGTCCTATGTGACTTTGGCTTAGACTGCTCCCTTTTGAATTTATCTCCTCTCACACATTTGGTCACAAAGGACAACCACGTCCTTGTTTCCCAGCTCCTTCCAGCATTCATGTCAATATAGCGTAAACATCATTGTTAATAGTATTACCGTACTGATAAATATTGAAAAACAACATTCATTTTTCATGATACTACCAAAGTGGTCAGGCACAGATGGCCAACGCTTGCGATAACGATGAGAACACTTCATATGGAAGAAGCGTGTTGTTGCGATGAAGTCCAGGAGAGAGCAGAACAGATTGCCTGTGGAGAAAATCCTGCACTATCCATCAACTGTGAGCCCCATGACACTCTCAAACCAATCACAAAAAGAGCACCCCTACAATTTTCCCTATGGGGTGAGCGGCAAGAAAGAAATGCCATTGAAAGAATCCAATTCCTCAGCTAGCATATGCGGTTTCCTTGACTTTGTCCTTTAATTATACTTGCCATACAGTACGAGTAAAAAGTCAACACACCCACTGCCTATTCATACTCGACATAAAATGTGGCGCAGGAATGACAGCAAAGATGACAGGAGGATGCACGGTGAGATAATCGCGGTAGTTCATTGCTAAAGCCTCCTCCGGTTAACTCGTTTAAAACACTTTGAGTCTGCTTATTCCACCTCAGTTCTTTTGCCCACTCGCTTTCATGTCCAGCAAGCATGTGTGTGCAAACATCCCATGGATGGCCAATGCGGGGAAGCGCTGCATTATTCATACCAGTGCTGTCATAGTGAGCAATCCCAGCCATGACAAGCAGAGGAGGCGCGGCGGCAGGGGCGTATGGACGTCATCTCTCCCTCAATCTCGGCTGAAATCGCTTCTGATCAATAGATTAACTCTGGTGATGGGCGCAGGTGTGGGCGGGCATGAGCGGTCACTTCATTAGGTACACCAGCGCATTCAAATCAAATGTAACTCTATAGCTGTTTCAAAAATGTCATAACGATACTTAGCATTGACCAATACTGTCAGGAAACTCATTTCGTCATTTTGCTGCTTTTTAGAAGGTTGAAAAAAAAAAAAAGCTTAAACTACAATTCTGTGGGATTTGTGAGCGATATTCCCAACAGTAATGTTGCTGTGTAAGCAACAAAACATTGGCACCCTTTCACAGATGTCGGTTTCACCCCACTGGCTTGCACTGATAAGATGTCAGAATGGCTGATTTGATTTCAGAGGGGAGAGGAGACCAAGCCGAATCCTCGGTGACAAGCTGGACTGATAAATGAGTCGTGACCATGTTGATTTGCACATACTCTAATGAACTGCGGTAATGAACCAAAGCAAGTTTGAACAGAAAAATGCACATGCTGAACAGCATTATAATAATGACATGAAATGATATTCGAACAAGGACGCAAGATGGTGATGCCGCATGCCAAGTGTTTTTATAAGGACAGACGTCTTGACACAGCTGTATGGGGACCAATAGATTGTATCAAATGCTCAGTGAGTAAAGATAAAGTCATGCCACCTCACAGAGGAAAGCTTTGGACTTCAGGGCGTACTTTGCGTCGCATACAAGAATCTTTCACAAAAAAGCATTAATGAGACAAGTATAGCTAACACTATCCTCCCTTCTCTTTCTTGTTTGTCCTCTTGGGTAAATTTACTGTAGGCGCTACTGCTTCACCGCCTGTTTGAGTAAGCTTATAATTGCATCCATGCGCCAAGTGTCGCATGCGCGGAAACAAAAGCCAATTTCGCACTGCATTCCTCGTAAATTGACGCGTCAGAGGCATACCGGTAACGCCGGCGTTTATTTGAGTGTCCCTTTCAGACGGGAGCCACCCAAGTGCTTCTTGCCGGGAATGTGGGCTAAGACAGAATCCCACTTTCAGATCATTAAATGGCTGATGACATCAGCACAACAGCCACAATTACTTTCAAAACCAAAGGGGCGTGGACAGCGATTCTCGGGTCTTAAACTACACATTCAGGTCGCCTTGGTTGCCTGTGAAAAATTACTTGGTCAACCCGCGACACACACACGACTGCGAGCAGAGAAAAGTCAGGAAAATGCTGTCTTAGATGGCCAGCGTGAAAGACGCTGAGGTGAGGAACCCAGTTTGCGGCAGCTGTTTGGTGGCATGGGGCATAATTACAGGAAAGGAGGAGAAAAGACGCACTGCCTCAGACAGGAAAGTAATGATAAAGCATGCGAAATTATTCGACGCAAATAAACGCTTCCCTCAAATAGACGCGTGCATTTTCCCGCCCGGAAACTCCACAGTTCATTGACGCAATTGTTCACAGTTCCTAACTTTGTAGGCAAAACAACAGCAACAAAACCATGAAAACAGTCTTTCTAATGTATAACAACCAAAACGAGTCAAGTTGCCTCGATTCAACTCGTGCGGTCTATAGTATAGTATTTGAAAATACAAACTGCACTCTAGCTGACGGACGCAAAGGGACAAGCATATTGGGAGATGGCCAGCACAGAGCTGCTCGTCCCAGGAGGCCCGGGACTTAACGCACTTAATAACATCACATTCTTTTAAACTTAATGAGTTCAAACAGCTCTCGTCACTCGAGCGGAAAATCACTACGAAACACAGGCTGGCCTCTCTGCAGCAAAGCCTCATTTTAAATGCTGCCAAACTGGAGAGGAGGTGCAATGAGACAAAGGCCCAGAGCGATGCACAAGCATGGATGTTGGCGAGAGAATGCATGCAAATTAGTGTGTGCAAACCATCTGCAGTCCTACAGTAGTTCAGGGGGGAAAAAAAATCCGCATATTGTTTTAATTGACGCACATTTAAAATAGCGGAAGACTGAGGTGTGCAAGTAGAACATGGATGGTAAAAGTCCTGGGACACCATTTATACTCACTACGGTGGCACATGGCTTAAAGTCTATCCTTACTAATTGGGGGTAAAAGGCGGGGTTACACCCTAGATTGGTTGCCCCTATAGCTATCGATGAATCTTAAGTCTTCATCTTCAAGGGGAAGTCAACGCAAACATTTTTTTGGTCAAAAATATGTTCTATGCAAGGCGGCACGGTGGTCGACTGGTTAGCACGTCCGCCTCACAGTTCAGAGGTCGTGGGTTCGATCCCGGCTCCGGCCTCCCTGTGTGGAGTTTGCATGTTCTCCCCGTGCCTGCGTGGGTTTTCTCCGGGTACTCCGGTTTCCTCCCACATTCCCAAAACATGCATGGTAAGTTGATTGCACACTAAATTGCCCCTAGGTGTGATTGTGAGTGCGGATGTTTGTCTCTGTGTGCCCTGCGATTGGCTGGCAACCAGTTCAGGGTCTCCCCCGCCCACTGCCCGAAGACAGCTGGGATAGGCTCCAGCATGCCCCGCGACCCTTGTGAGGATAAGCGGTATATAATGGATGGATGGATGGATGTTCTATGCAACCCCACTAATTGAAACAGGGCATTCTGATCAATGTTTGTTAATCCACTTGTTTTTAGCCATCTCCGGCGGCGTCCATTTTGTCTTCTGTCAACTGAAAATGACATCACAACTGCTCACAACGACCAATCACGGCTCGGATTCAGAAAACAGGTCAGCCGTGATTGGTCGTTGTGAGCACTCGTGATGTCATTTTCAGTCGACAGAAGACAAAATGGCCGCCGCCAGAGATGGCTAAAAACGAGTGCCTTTTGCTGCTTAACTTAAATTTCACAAACGTAAAATTAATCAGAATGTCGTGTTTCAAATAGTGGACCTGCTGGGAACATATTCTTGACAAAATTATGTTTTGGTTGACTTCTGCTTTAAAGACAATTACTGTGGTTCCCATTTTTGTGGAACAGTTCGGGCAATGCTCTGTTCCGCTCTCGCAGCTGCAGGATTGTGCCCACGTCCACTCAGTAAAAGACGCGCATTGGTGAGTTTATTTGAAAGTATTTGAGAGCGCTGACCTCAATCCCATCAAAAAAGACATCCTTCTGTTTAACACAAGACTTTTACATCTAAAAGACCCACGAACAAAAATACTGTACAAATATTTTTGTTTCACAATATTTTTCAACCTCAAGCCTCAGTATATACAGATATAATGGAAAGCAATATTTCACTCTCAAGAGAGCAGAATTTCAAGTAGATGAGGGAAGAACATTTAATGAGTATGAAAATTGCTGCCAGTTGTTCAATACTTCTACAGAGGAAGATGATTGTGGTGGGAAAACGGAGACTATGATTTGCCTGGGGAACAGTGTGAAATATCTTCCTGCCATTGCATTCCCCAAATTATTTGAAAGATGTAAGGAGAAAATAATTCCAGGATTAGAATATATTAAATCATCAATGAAAAACAGTATTTATTTATAAAATGAAGGCTCCACTTGATTGAAGCGGTAAAAAAAGTAAAATAAATAAATAAATAAATAAAATAAAAATGACATATTTTTACCGCATATATTTTTAACAATACATCTTAACGGGATCAAACTATTTCTGCAACAATAAATTAAGAAAAACAAATTGTACATTCTTTTCCAAAGGAGTAGCTACGCCTGTTGCAATTGTGATTTTACGAGTATTAAGTGAATACCAGATAATGCATTCCTAGTGGTCCATTAAAAAGCCATCATTTTTGTTCACATTTCCATTAGAAAGCTGTGGATGGGGATAAGCTCTCCCAGCAGAAGGCCAAGAGGTGCATACTTTCATCTGCTGGATTCATGACCCCACTTGGAGCAAAAGCACAACATAAACCGTCTGAAAAGCATGTTTTCGAATGGTGTTAAGAGAAGAGAGAAAAGACTGAAATGGTTTTAGAGAGGGGTCATTCCATGAAAACGGCAGTCACGGCCGGTGGATACTCTACTGTAAGGAAAGTACGTTTTTGTCATAATTACAAGTTAAGCTTTTTATTTTTTTAAATTAGACTGCTCTGGGTTCTGGGTCAGCATTCTCTCATCTGGAGAGGTTTTTAGTCTTTCAGCAGCACAACATTTCCATAACTTTAAAAAAGAAAGACCTGTGGTTACAATATCAAAACAGCAATGAAATGCTAATAACAGTTTTTTTTTTTTTTGTAAATACTGACTTATTTGTTTATTTAACGGAAAAAGGATTTGCTTGTGATCATCACTGGTGTAACTCACCAGTGGCAAATCAACAGACAAATTGATGTTTTCAAGATAGTGGACATTGTAGGCAAAATCACCCTTCTTAACGTCTAAATATATCAGATAATCATACTTTTTGTTCAATGATTTTAATTTCTTTCCCCTTACTATAAAATCCATAACACCAAAGAGACATCTTACATCCTCACGTGAGAAGTTCATTCTTAAAATTGTTAAAAATGGTCATGAAAACAGTGCACCAAATCACAATTTTAATCCGAACTCTCATTGGATTAAAGAAATTTTGTCGATGTAAACCAGGGGTGCCCACACTTTTTTTTATCTTGAGAGCTACTTATGACATGACCGAGTCAAAATGATCTACCACCTACTAAAAACGCAAAACACATTATTATTATTATATTATTATAATTTTTTATATGTACCCTATCTGCTAGTGTACCTTGCATGACTGCATCAACCTATACAGTATAGCACAATACAACAACAAAAAAGGTTTGTAATTACCTTAATCTGATGACTTGCACTGAATGGAATCAGCCAGGGATGCATAGTCGGGAGAGTAGCTGTTGATAGCCAGCCTCAAGCAGATCAATCCGCCCACTCGCACCATTCGGCGCGTACAAATCAACTTATTTGCACACTATGCTAATGCTATCAATATTGCTGTCTTGGTAAAGTTCAAGAACTGTTGGGGAAAAAAAAAAAACAGCCGCTGAGTGAACAGTACGCTGTGTGGCTGTGTGTGACGTAATATGCCCGATGCCGATTAGCTGCAAATGGCAAAAAAGTTGTTGTTTTGTTATTGTCTTGTTTTATACGCGCTGAATGGCGCGAATGGGCGGATTCCCGGTGCTTCGCTAGGCGTCCCACCGCTCCAAACGCATCATTCACGCCGCCCCGCACGCAACCGCGCTCGCCCGCGCGAACTACATGGACTTCAATTGAAACGCGCCGCCAGAAACGCTCCCAACGCAGTTGGTGTGAACGTAGCAATACAGTAGTGACGACGGATGATAGGCTGCCGATCTACCCACAATGCCTTTGCGATTGACCGGTCGATCGCGATCGACTTAAATGGGCACCACTGATGTGAACGTCAATGTCAATACTGTAAAAGCACTATTAGTGGAATCAATCAATCAATCAATCACATTTTATTTATATAGCACTTTTCATACATAAAAATGCAACTCAAAGTGCTTTAAAACATTCAAAGCAAAACATAGAATTATCTTCAATCAAAAGAAAAGATAAATTATTTAAAAGTTGTTGAAAGCCAAACTAAAAAGGTGTGTCTTGAGCTTCCCCATAAAAATATCAACAGTCTCTGCAGACCTGACATCCTCTGGCAGGCTATTCCAAAGGTGAGGACCAAAACGGCTGAATGCAGCCTCGCCATGCAGTTTGGTCCTCACCCTTGGAATAAATAAAAGGCCCGCGCCAGAGGACCTCAGGATCCGCGAGGGCTGGTATGATAAAAGCAAATCAGATAAATAAGATGCCCCAAGACCATTAACACATTTATAAACTAATAAAAGTACTTTAAAATCGATCCTGAAACACACAGGGAGCCAATGCAGCAATTTCAAAACTGGCGTAATGTGCTCCCGCCCTCTGGTTCTCGTCAGCACCCGAGCGGCTGAATTTTGCAGATTCAGTGGTGAAATGCTCTTTTTCGGGAGGCCAGAGAGCAGGGCATTACAGTAATCTAAACGACAGGAAATAAAGGCATGCATCAGCACTTCCGTGTTAGCCTGAGAGAGAAACGGGCGGACTCTGGCGATATTCTTAAGGTGATAAAAACCAATCTTGGTTACATTTTTAATATGAGGAATAAAACTGAGCTCAGAGTCAAAAATGACGCCAAGGTTCTTCACACAGTGTGAGGGATTAAAAATGTGTAGTTTTGGTAAAAGCTTCTCTCTCTGACCTTCGGGACCGATAACTAAAACCTCAGTCTTGTCCTGATTGAGCTGTAGGAAATTATCTGCCATCCATGACTTGATATCTAAAATGCCATTTAAAAGGGTATCGATGGGTCCTGTGTCATCAGGAGACACGGCAATATACAGCTGCGTGTCATCAGCATAGCTGTGAAAGCTGATGCCGTGTCCCCTGATGACATCCCCGAGGGGAAGCATATAAAGATTAAAAAGTAGGGGGCCTAAAATCGAACCTTGAGGAACCCCACATTTAATTTCATGAGTTTTAGAGGAACAAGTATCCATACTTACAAAGAAATATCGGTCTGTGAGATAGGAATAAAACCAGTCAAAAACAGTACCAGAGATGCCCACTAGATTTTTAAGTCTATTTAATAAAATTTGGTGATCTACTGTATCAAAAGCAGCGCTTAGATCCAGTAGAACCAAGACTGTGAGTTTTCTCACAGTCTGCAGTGCACCTAATATCATTTAAAATCCTTAAAAGAGCAGTCTCCGTACTGTGGTTCATCCTAAAACCAGATTGATATTTCTCCAAAATATTATTTGTATTTAAAAAATGATTCAACTGGATGAAAACCAGTTTTTCTAAAATCTTACTTAAAAACGGTAAGTTGGATACGGGTCTGTAATTATTAAAAACGCTCGGGTCAGAACCGCTCTTCTTCAGAAGGGGCTTCACCACCGCCGTTTTAAAGGCAGCGGGGAAGACGCCTGTCTGAAGAGAGCAATTGACTATATTTAAAATTTGTTCTTCAAAAAATCCATAAAATGTCTTAAAAAGAAATGTGGGAATTGGATCCAAAAGGCAGGTTGTTGGGTTTACCTGGGAGAAAACTCGAACAAGTGTCCTTGCATCAACCAGGGCAAAACTTTCCAGTGTTTCCTCATGTAAATATGATTGTCCGGGTTTATTAAAACTTGTGTTTTGACGGGCTAAAAGACTGGATCTTATGTCATCGATTTTACTTCTGAAGTGGTCTGCAAAGTCCTCACAGAGAGCATCTGTTGGTCTCTGTGGGGACTTATTAAAATCAGAACTAGTTAAAAGTTCAAAGGTGGAGAAGAGAACCCTGGGGTTGTTTTTATTGACTGTAATGAGGTTTGAGAAATAGGAAGATCTTGCCAGTTTTACTGTTTTATTGTAGGATTTCAGTTGTTCGCATAAAATTTCATAGTGTACTGTAAGTTTACTTTTTCTCCACCTCCTCTCTGCACTCCTGCATTTTCTCTTTGATATTTTGATAGCATTGTTTCTCCACGGGGGTACAGTCTTTGTTTTTGTTGTTTTAATTAAAAGTGGAGCTACTGAATCTAATGATGATTTAAGATGTAGGTTAAAATTGTCAACAATAAGATCACAGGGTGCAGGTAAAATGTCAGCAGGAGTGCTTTTTAAGATCTCGATAAAATTTGCAGCCACCTCAGAAGATAGGTAGCGTTTCTTCACTGTTCTGACCGGGACTGCTAGATGGTTAAAACTGGCGATGTTAAAATAGACACAGTAGTGGTCTGACACTGCCAAGTCAACAACAGAGGACACACCAGCAGACAAGCCATAGGTTATAACCAAATCCAGGGTGTGTCCTCTGTTGTGAGTTGGCTGCAAGACGTGCTGTTTAAAATCCAAGCAGTTTAAAAGGTTTGAAAAATCTCTGGATAGTGGGTCCGAGATGTTGTCCATGTGTATATTAAAATCGCCAGTTATTAATATCCTGTTATAACTGGAATATAAAATGGATAAGAATTCTGAAAATTCTGTAATAAAAGAAGTGGAATGATGGGGAGGTCTATAGGCGGTAATGCAGAGAATAGGGGGACTGCTAAAAACAAAGGCATGGTGTTCAAACGATAAATAGCTGCTAAAAATGATCTCCTTTGATAAAAGAGTATTAATAAAAATTGATGCAGTCCCGCCTCCTCTTTTGCCATCCCTTGTAGAAAATAAAAAGTTAAAATTCGGTGGGCAAGCCTCGTTGAGAGCAACTGGAGCATCTGTACCAAGCCATGTCTCAGACAAAAGTATACCATGTAAATTATTGTCTAAAATCAGGTCGTTTATGATAAAAGTTTTGTTTAAAAGGGAGCGAACGTTCAGCACGGCCAGATTAATAATTGTGCTGGACGTGCGCTCATGGTGGTACGAATGAGCAGTATTAACATATACTAGATTACCACTGTTAAAACCACGTTGTTTTGTGGAAGGGTCTGGGTGGGTCCTTACCAGGCAGTGCCACATAGGTTCTTTCTCCAATCCCTTCAAAGAATATTTAAAAAAAACAACAAAAAAACCAAGGAATTTTACTTCTATTCTGACCCACGAGTCATTTTACAACATAAACCGCTTTAAGAATCATGAGATTTCCAATCACTTGCCTGAGACTGCCAGCCACAGAGTCACCCGGATCACGTGGAGCGTACCGGTCAGTTTCCAAGGATCGTCAACTGATAACAGGCAAAACTGCAGTGACCTGGCCCACAACTGAACCCAAGGTCAAGGCCCAGTCCGTCTGAGCTCCACAAACACACATACCGTATTCCGTACTTGATGTAGAAAACCTGCCTGAGAGCTGTAAGACAACCAATGAGCTTCTAGAGCGATACAAATAGCTCAGAGGAAAATCTGCAAGACAACACATGCTATTTAGACACGACGGGCTGACAAAATTCACACACCCACGAGGATCTAGCAAACAGCCCCTCTTTGTTTTGTGAGTACATGCCCACTTGTTTACCTGGACAGCAGTGATTTATCACCTGCTACACAACCTCGTCCCCTATCATGGAGCACAGGGGGGTCTCACAGCAAGGAGCACTTACAAAGCAAGAATCGACACAAACTCTCGGTGAAACACAATGAGGACAAAGAGGGATTGCTCGGAAGTTGACAGCCAATTAGCTTTGAGCAACGCCTTTAGCACAGCACAGGCGCTTTGGATTCAGGTTAGGTTTCAATAAATCAAAGCAAGGCATTTAAATGGGTTTTGATCAAAGCTAAACGCCTGGATCGTCTGAACTTAAATCTTCAGTATGCTGAGTGTGCATGTGCGTGGTCATTGTTTAGCAATCCCCCGTGTCCATTTTCTGTCACGACTGACTGTGCCGCCAGCAGGAGTTACGATCAACTCCACGGAATGATATAGCGACCACGATGGTTGGGGTAACAGCGGGTAAAGTGAGGGAGAGTACGTGATTCGTGATGCTTATAGCTGCACCTGGCAGGATTAAAAAAAATATAGGTTTTACTTTTGCTGGATTTGATTGAAAAAATAAAATAAGGCTACACTGGAAACAACATTGTAAGAATCATTGCAAACAGGAGGGCACTCAGAACTAATCCCTGATGCAGTTCCACCTCTATACTAAACTCCTCTGTAAAACCTACTGCACACCGCACAACTGTCCTACAGCTTTCATACATGTCTTGTATTAACATACTTGTCTGCCAATCCAGACTTCCTCATGCAGGGTCGCAGTTCCTCTCTGGGACCCTGTACTTGTTTGTACTTCTGCATCGACACCCTCAAGGCAAATAATGCATCTGTGGTCCTCTTTCTTGGCATGAGACCATACTGCAGCTCACAAATGCTCACTTTCTGTCCTGGGTCGAGCCTCCATTACTTTTTCCTCGAACTTCATTGTATGGTTCATCAGTTTGATTCCTAATTAGTTCCCACAACTCTGCACAACTGTCCTTAAGAACGGGCGCCAGCATACTTCGGCACACAGCAATCTTCTCACCCTCTAATAAAATAAAATTGAATTTATTGAACAACCTGGTCAAAAACTCCACCGGCTGCCGGTGGTACTGCCACAGGTACTGTATGTTATCCGGTCATCACATTCCTTGTTTGGCCTTTGCCAACTCTACCATTGCCTTTTGTTCCAGCTCCTTGTATTATTGTCCTCTCAGTGCTGTATACCGCTTTGTTTCTTATCTTTTCCCCTCTATATTCTTCTACACTTCCTGGCTCCCTCACCAAGTCTCCATCCTTTGTCTACCAGAACACACACCAAGGACTCTCCTGTCTGTCTCTTTTTTGATTAGCTTGGCTGTAGTGGTCCAGTCTTCTGGAAGCTCTTCCTGCCCAACAAGACCCCGTCTCACTTCTTCTATGAAATCCATGCCACACTAATCCTTTCTCAGCTTTAACCACCGGGTTCTCGGTTCTGCGTGTCTTTTTAACCTTCCTCACCTCCACGCCACCATTCTTTCCTGTCTAGCTCCGCTCTCACTACCTTAGAGTCACTGATCTCATCTCATTGAGACATTGTTGACACAAGATGTAGTTTACCTGTCTGCTTTTACCTTAACTCTTGGAGGTCACTACATCAATTTCCATCCTTTTGGAAAAGTCTGCCACCATCTGTCCCTCTAGAGTTCTCTCCTGGAGACCAAACCTGCCAATTACTTCTCTGTCACCCCTGTTGACTTCACCGACACATTCATTAAAATCTGCTACAGTCACTACACTACTCCCCCCCCCCCCCCTCTCCACAATGTCTCTCTCTCTTCTAGTTCACATCTTACCTAGCGTGTGGCCACTATAAACATTAAATATAGCAGCCCCGATTTCTAGCTAAAGCCTCAACGCTTCAGCTAACAATATTTTCCCACCCTTTACTAAAGCACCCTTCTCAATTTGTCTTCCCATCAACACAATGGTAAAATCATTTGAATTTGAAGCTTGGGGCCTTGTTGACTTTCTATCTGCTCTCCTGGTCACATTACTGGTTACTAAATTTCCATCAGCGGCCTGCGAGTTGGTGGTTATTGTCAACCTGTGCCATGCCCAATCTAATGATATGAAATTGTTAAGATGAACGCGCTAATTTGTTCATCTAAATTTCACACTGTCTGCTATAGGTGATAGGGCTGCATCAACCGCCATAGGGCTGCATTGTTTGCTTGTTTTCCCGCCATCTATGCAGGTGTAAATAGCCTTGGAGTAAAAACACAAGGCAAGCAAACGGTGGGACAGAGGAGAGACACAGACATGTAAATTATTAAAGTTGAGACGTGGGCGGCGGCGGCGGCGGCTGCTTTGTGGTGCTTTAGGGCACAGCCTCCCTCTGAGAACGCAGTCTTGCTTGCTGGCGCTGATAAAAATACTCCCTGAAGGATGACCAAAAAAAAAAAAAGACCATCCCACATCTCATAGCTGCAGGTGCTTGTTTGGAGGCAGCCAGAGAGGCTTACCAGGGGTGTATAAAAAAAACAACACATGCAACTGTAATAGAATCCTTTTGGGATAATTCAATCCATAATGCAGCCTGCAGGCAGGTGAAGAAAATAGATGGGGAATACTTGAACAGTAACTAAAGGCTTTATGTTTTGTCTTATTCATTCATTCAAAACAAAACTAATTAAACTTTTATACTTGTTTTGGGTCAGGAGAATTGTGCTGTACTATTTGGTCCAAGATGCGAACACGAAAAAAGCATTGTGTAACAGAAAATGTTGTCGCTGTGGCCATGTCGGTTGTAAGAGCAGCCAAAGGATCCCAATGGCGCACAGTGCTGTTTCAGAAGAGATGGCGATATAAATTCTGCAATGAAAAGTTCCACGTAAAGAATACAGGTGGCTTAATGGAGTGCAATCTCTGAGACTACCGATGTGGCAGCGAATGAGATGTAAAGTTCCAACTAGCTAATAATGCGATTAGCTAAAAAGGAGCACTTTCTTGATACATGATTATTTATATTTTATGGACTACATGGAAATTAAACGTTGAGAAAACTATTTCATATTTATTTAATTACGGTATTTGAACGTCACTAGTAGAAAAGGTGCACAGAGGTTTATAGAGCCATTAGTGTGGCATCTATTGTAATGCAGTATTGAGCAGGTTATGATCATTTTCATGGCCATGATATGCAGCTGTATTGCCTCTATGCTTTTTGGACACAGAATTACCCAATTCTGATTTTAAGAACGACAATTTTTAAATACTGATATCAATGCCTGCATTTATATGTTTATATAAGCATAATGTATACGTATGTATTTATTCACTATATACGTTTTTCACATTACAAGTCATATTCTTGACCTATTTAACTGCATTCCATGTCATCCACTGTTGATGTCGACAATATATTTGCACCGTTAAGGGCAAGCAAATATGTTCATTTAGTTGATAATGACTCAACGCATGTTGCTTGTGTGTGTCCGTGTGTGTTCTCCAATGCGCTCCCAGCTCGTCGAATGCCTCATCAAATCGTTCACAAAATAATTCACACCGCTTATTTTTGAGAGAAGAAATTAACCTGTCGCTCTTTAAACTGGTGCTTTAACTCTGGATGCCGGTCAGCGAGGCGCTTGGCCCAGATTGGACACGTTCCCACCTCGAGCCATGGTAGTTTCAAAACAAGCCTCGGAGACGGGCTTTGTCTACCTTTTTTGACTAGCTATGGCTGGCTTGAGACAGAGACAATGAGTTGGTTCGTACTACAAAAAACAGAAAGTTAGAAGTTGATGCGGTCTCAGACTTGTAATCAAGCTGGCGCACTAAAATGTACTTTTGTGTGTCTATTGATTTGAGTACCAAGAACCCGCACATATAGTGGTTGGCCATGAAAACAAGGCATAGATAACTAGACAACCATTATTTAATTAGTGCGCTGTTTTGTGTGTGACAGTTATTGTGTCACACCATCATGACAGGGTCACACTCGCTGTGTCGGTTAATTCTTGTCTCTTCATGTCACACTGAGGTTTGATGTGTGAGTCTGTGATGTATGCTTGCGCACACAAACACACAAGCACACATGCATTCATGCAAACGTAGGTTGTTGAAATAATATCTCTTGCTCAATATCAGTCAAAAGTGAAGCTGAACCTAATTTTGCGCTAAGTGATTGTATTTTGTGTGTGTGCGTGCATGTGTATATACTGTATGTTTCTATAGTGACATTGCAGTAAATGCTCTAATCTGCCCACTGTCAGGCTTAAAAATATAATTATGAAATGGAAAGAACAGTTTTGACACTAAGTGCATTACACTTTGCGAATTGATACAAGCACACACACACACACAGACACGCACAAACACAGAGGCATATAATTCGATTATTTCATGGCCTAAAGAACTTCCATATGCAGGCGCAAACTCATGCTTTCGGAAGATTAAGGACACGTGCAGCTGCTCTTATCTTATCTTATCTATATGTGAATGTATGAAATTTGGGACATTGCTAGCTGGGTAAAGACAGCAAAGCAATTCAAAATAGAAATTATAAGAAGATGAAAGAACCAGCAATGCCAGCAGAGGAAAAACAAATGGAAATTGACTGCAAATTTTTTACGATGTTTTTCATAAATTCATTCCTAATTAGAACAGACTTCTTGCACGTCCTTTCCCTATCTTTCTTCCACCTGCCCTCTCCCTCTCAACCTGCGGCACTCATCTCTCTTAATCATCTGCTCTTTCCCTTAAACAGTTCCCCGGCTGCTTGTAGCTTGGGGGCTGAAAGGAAAGTGGGGCTGGGATGGTGGACTCTTCATATTCTACTCAAAACGTTCTGGTGTGCGTGTGCTGCTACTGGTCGATGTGGCATGGGGGGCGGGTGGGGGTGTGGTCTTAATTGCTCCAGTCTGCAAACAGCCATGCGAGCTCAAGAGCAAAAAGTCACGCCTGAGTCGCTCCACGTTCTATTTTTACCGTCTTTAACACACCAACCGCCATTAATGGTCAGAACAACTCGAAAACCCAATCAATATTCCCATCTATTTCTTCTTAAAAGGATCATCAAGCCGGATGTGGTCCATTTTTCAATAACAAGCTCAGTTTATGTATGTTTCTTTTTAAATCAGGAAATTTATTTTAGCTCACATTTGCAACTTTATCAATTGGTTTTGCAGAAATAAATACAAAACTGATGCTTTGAATAACGCCTCCTAGTAATGAGCAATATGGCCATGCTCGCTTCCCTAAAAAAAATAAAATGTATATGTACACACATTTTATCTATCTATCTATCTATCTATCTATCTATCTATCTATCTATCTATCTATCTATCTATCTATCTATCTATCTATCTATCTATCTATCTATCTATCTATCTATCTATCTATCTATCTATATATATATATATATATATATATATATATATATATATATATATATATATATGGCGAGCAAAGGCCATATTTCCCCCTTTGATGGCCCCATGAGCTTGGGAAAGAGGAAAAAAAAAATAACGATAACAGTCACAGTCAGCCGAGCAGGGAGGTTGCTCCAGACCGGTGATGGTCCCATCAGATACTCAGGGCATTGCTAACAGGCGCATTGCCCTGCCAAAATTCTCACCTCTTCTCGCGCACTGAATGACAAAAACAGCAATAAATCTCTGTAGATGTGCTGGGTGATAATCCGGCCCACACTGGGGGGAAAATTCGTAGTTTGGATTCTAAACATCTATTGTGACAGCAGTCTCAGAACCTTTCTGACAGGACTTGTACTAATGAGTGCGAGGAAGCAACTGTTCTAGAGGGATAACACTAGTGACTAGCGACTGAGAATAATAACAGACAGCCGGAGAGAGAGAGCGAGCAAGCGAGCAAGAGAGAGGAAGAGAGACAGACAGACAGACAGAGAGCGAGAGAGATAACATTTGGCCCTGTTCCATTGGGAATTGGATTTACAATTGGATTCTGCAGAATGCCGTTTGGAAATTGCAGAGCGATAAATGGGGATTTAGTATGGCGGGCAAAATTTTTAAAGATACAGGTCATGTTTTTTATACTAATGAATTTTCGTAAATCATTTAAATATGAATATGAATAATGCTCTGTGCACATGTGCAATTCAGTGCCCGAAGAAAGACGTTTTATATGTTGGGCAGAAAAAGCTAAATTGATCTGAATATTGCTACATTTATACATATTTGGTGTTATTCATTAATAATAACAACAAATATATACATTCTCTATTATGATTGTATGCTTCTATGTGAAATTACACCATATCTTCTGTGTTTAGGAGGTAGCGCACAGTCCTCTGTTATCATTTATAAAGAATTGAATCATAATTCCAGTCAGCCTTCTCTAAGAGTGCTAATAGGGAAAAAAAATATATTTTCAACCCTATAACTCTTGTACAATCTGTAAATCGTCGTTTCCGATGACACAACACCACCCGGAGAGAGTAATTCATGCTAAGAGCGGATTTAAGGCCTCTTAATGCGCTAATGATAAGTGCTGCGTTTACATGATGCTGGTCGATGGCACTGTTGTGACATCGGGCCCATCTGTGACCAGTCTAAACCCCTAATAAGAACATTTGTGAGCCCCTGCGAAGCGCCGCGCTCACAGATGCCTCTGGCCAATGAAGGAATGTGTGAGAGGCGAGGCTCAACCATGCCCACCTCATTCAAATGCCATCCTATTTCCACCAATTTCTTCTTATACCTCCTGCTCCGACATCTCCCTCGCGTCTTATATTCCGGCACGAGTGTGGCGGAGCTACCTCAGTACACCGCAAAAAAAAAAAAAAAATCAATGAAAGCCAAAAAGAGGCACAGTCAGGGAATGGAGGGAGAAAATAGGGCCAAGTGGAGGGGCAAGAAATCTTTGGACGGCCTGTGAAACCCATGCGCACACATCTGCGCCTTGACCCTTCCAATTTGACTTCTGCTTTGAAACGAACTATAATAAAGACGATTAGCATGCGACATTATGCATTATTTTAAGATCTTGCGCCCGCCTTTGATTCCCCCCATTAACATAAGAACTCCTCCACTCTGATGCAACAGTATTTCCAGCACTCCTCCCTGCCAATGGCAAAAGCCTTTTCATCCAGTGAGAAGTGGATGCACTAACACCCAAAGGCATCGGGGCGCAGAACGCACGCACACACACGCACACACGCACACACAAACAAGCCTGGCAAATATTAGCCATCTTTCAAGTCTTGACTATGTTTTTCAGAGATGTAAATGGATAACATCAAGAAGCATGAATCAAGACCAGGAAATGTCATGTACAAAATACTTCCCTTCTAAATATCCCTTTATTTTATGCCTTTTTTTTTTTTTTTTTTTTTTTTAAATCCCTCTTACCCATACTATTAAGGCTGTTAAAAAGAGAGGAACTCATTCAATTAAATGACATAGTTGGACATCAATAAAAGCCACACAGCAAATAATAATAATAAAAAGCTTGTCGCCCTTAAAGTCCCCACTATGTCACTTTACCAGCTCACACCTCCTTTCATCATCCCTCTTCCCTTTCATAATTGCCTCCAGTGCCTTTTTCACTCCCGTTCTTTCACCCAATTCCAACGCAAAGCTCTCCTCCTCACGCCTGTGCGCGTGCGCGCGCGCGTGCTCGAGTACAAACCTGCCCTTCTGGCACGCGGAGCACAGCCACGCTTTGTCCTTCTTGTTGTACGTGCAGCAGGTCTTGCACACGTTGTACTGGCAGTCCAGGCACTCGCGCTTGGGGTTGAGCAGGAACGTGAAGGGCGCGCAGCAGCGGATGCAGCAGTGCTCGTTGAAACGGTGCTGCTTGGAGAGGATGGAGCATCTGCTGCCTTCCTCCGCCAGCTCCTGCTTCATCTCACTGGAGCCGAGCGAGCCAGAGAGAGAGAGAGAGCGAGAGAGAGAGAGACAGGGAGTGGGGAGGGGGTGAAGGGATGGAGGGAGGAGAGCATCTGGTCAAGTGGTAGAATCTGACTGTGATGTGGAATAATCAGGGACACTATAGCAAATTAAAAATGCATAAACAAGGGGAAGGGGCGTATAATGAGTGCACAGGAATTAGCCAGCTTCCCCTTTCTGTCCGTCACACTTTGTACTCGGGGTGTGCGTAACGATGCCTGACATTTCCATTTGGAAGACCCCGTCAAGCTGCGTTTGCCCGCCGCAGCAGAAGACAGTTGAGGAGAGCAGGCGGTGTACCCCGCTCAATCCCCTCGCCCCCCTCCCCGACCCCCTGCATCCGCACACTATAGAACGAGCCACGTCAATTAAGGAGAGTCATGATATCCAAACGGCATAAATAACGCTGCTTTGAAGGTCACTTGCACAAAGCAGCATGGAATGAAAAGCTTCATTTCAGAGGGTTTAAAAGCTTTATTAGAAAAAAAAAAAAAAAAAAAAAGAGACCTGAAAGGGAGTACACCACGCTCTTGACACTAATGAACTTCAGCTGACAAACATTGACAAATTAAATTACGCATCTGAATTTTTCCTCCGTGTGCATATACACTCAGCGCTGCGCCAACATTGACATTTATTTCCAAAAGCATTCGCTAATCACCAGGCTTGTGTCAGTGAATGTAATAAACAAGATGCACCGTACTACTACATTTATATTGGATGGAAGGGTGAACGTGAGTTAAGCAAACAGCGTTCATCCAACGTGTCGAAACATGAACGCTATGTTAACGAGAGGGAATGCCAAGCGCGTTTGCTGCCGCGGCAATCTGCGATAAATTAAAAAGGTTACTCCTCAACAACATCCACCCCCGACGCACTGATTGCTTTTCTTATGCATCATTAGATGCGGAATACTAACAAGATGAGCAAACCATTTCGCGCACTGTGTCAGCAGGCGTGGGGTCGAATACACGCTGACATGCACGTTTTCACAACAATGGATATGTACTTGGTGGCATGCGTCAAGATGCAGCTGCGATCATGAAAAGCTTCAATAAAATACGGGAGAATATGTCCACATTTATTGAAGGACAAGGAAGGGCTTGTCCGTCATAGCTTCTCTTTGCATCACCATTACATTTTTGTCACAAGACCGCTTCTCATAAAATATCAGACAGAGACGGTCACTCTACAAGTACTTGCCTATTAACGTGCAGCGAGCTAGCCAGCGCTAACATCCGTGCGGGTAGGAATCTTCATAGAGGGTCATTAAAGCGGAGATTGAGCTTTAAATGGACAAAAGTGACGTTGTGGCAGAGATTTCTATTGTCGCGCGTGAACTTTGTCCTTCGGCTTAAAAGATAACAAGCGAGAGAGCACTTTAAAGCCCCGCGAGCATGCAAGTTTAAAAAGGGCTTGGCTATAGTGAGCCTGGGTTGACCTCTTGGTTGTTGAGCTCAATATTTTCACTGCGCTTTGTGTGATTTGATTTGTTGGCTGACTCAACGCATTTTATAGTGCTGTGTGCTGTCCGTGGTGCTGAAATCATGAGGGCATGTGCTACTTTCAGGTTCGCCTCTTCCTTGAACTTATTTCTGTAGTCAGTTTCATAATGTCATATAAGAAGTTGCAACATACAGCAGTTGTCTCTTACACATTCCTTTCCTTTTTAATATTCTCATGGATGAGTACCTCCCCAACTATAACAAAGCAACAATTTCCACCAGGCATAAAAGTCCACTTCTGGTTAATACAGTATTATTTAGAAAAGTCATATACAAATTACTCATTGTGGTGTCACATGTTTTGATTGATTGAAGTAAAAATGTATGCAACCCATCCACATATTTATTAGTAAATGAGTAACATTGTGAATAGGCACCCCTTCAAAAATATCAACCCCAAATGCAAAACTTTGAGAACAATGTGAGTTTAAAAAGATAAGAAACTCATTGATTAGAATCATTGTGCAAATATTACAGCGGGGAGCCTGCAGTTTAAGATGAAGAACATTTCATGTTGCACATTAAAGCAACAGCAGACAGCTTATCAGAAATATGATTTCTCAATCTCATTTTCTATCAAGTATGCCCTGTGGTTGTTTGTCATCTGTCAATATGTGTGATAGCAATCTATAAGGAAGGTTCTTTTTTGTCTGATTTGCACCTCGTGTTATTGCATATTGCAGCACACAGTCTTACGCTCAAGCTTCTGAGATAAACCTGTGCTCAAATTTATCAGTAGGCTCAGACTGCATGAAGCATATTTTCAATTTTCATTTATTTGGATCATTAGCTTTGACTGACTGTATTGCTATTTTTTCCTGGGGTCCATAGCCACCATTGTTATTTTTACACAGCAGCACACTATTAAAATGCACACACACACACACACAACGCAAAAAGAACAATAATAGGTTCAGTTTTGTGTCATTCATTATTATTATAATTTTTTTTTTTTTTTGTTCAAAATACAATGCATTTTGTCATAAGAGACATGAAAGACTCATTTGTTGTTGGTTATCCATTTGACTACTGTCTGCGGTTCCTGATTTATGATACTCATAATATTACCTATTATTAATTGTGCTGTGTGGATTGTTGAATCATCCGTATTTGTCGGTATTTTTGCTTTCTTTAGGGTTCATTTTAGTTCATTAGTAAATATTGAGAACAGCAACGGACCTAGATAGCTTCTCTGTGGCACTCCCCAAACTTTCATTTGAATAAGGCGATCTGTTTTCTGTTTGCCAGATAGCTATCGAGCTATAGGATTGCATTTACAGCACAACCATAACATTTCTATTTATGTAACAACATCTGATCAGTGATTTCAAAATCTAGAACGGCTACTCCTATCCCGGATCTAGTGTCATTTTCTCTAAGTCAATTATCAACCATTTGAGTGTGAGCTTTAGCAGAGGAATGCTGCTTCCTTTAGGAAAGTTGATAGTTTGTGGTCAGGTATTGAAAGAAAAAAAACAAACAAACAGACGGGAAATGATTAGAAGCAATTCTTCAAGATTTTTTTTTTTCAGCCCATGCAGTAAGGCTGTTGGTCAGCTATTCTCTAAACTCAAGTTAAACAGAGTTTGATAGTAACCCAAGTAATTCTATGACCATATTATCTACACCAGCTAGTTGGACCGATTTTTCCATATGGCCGAACTGAATTCTAACTTAAATAAAAACTCTGAAGTTTTGGCTGTCATAATTTGATCTTTTATCAGTGCATAATCGAGTGTTCTACATTTGGCTCATCTCATCCCATCCCAAGTCCATCAACTTTATGTCTAAACTAATTAAGATGATCAGCGATACCCAAAGACTTAGTTATAGAGTTCCGGTTGGGATTTTCTGCCCATGCCATCATTTAAGTATTCTGTATATTATTCCTATCACACTTTATTATGCATTTATTATTCCATGATTCCATACCCTGTAATACACTTTCCAATCAGATTTAGATTCACAGCCAATTGCCAAATATCTTTTTTTTTTTCAAATAAGCATTTCAAGACATGGTTTAGGCAATTGTGTTGGTGCTTTGAAGCATAACTCAATTAAACACACAATTTAAGGTCATGTTGAGTAACATTTAGAAAATACAAATAATGAATATTATGTACTCTCCACTAAAGTGATTCACTTGTTTATGCTCTGAAAAACCCTCAATTCATTACTCTAATTACATCAGACGTCATGATAAAAATGCTTGAATTCCATCAATATGATGTATGAGGCATGAGAGTGACTGTGTTGGGGAAACAACATCCATCATTCAGCGCACAAGGCTGCCATGAAACTCATCAGCAATTGTATCTTCAAAAAAACCAACACTTGAGACTTTGATTAAAATAATTTATAATGAATACTTGAACACTATATTTATTTATGATTAAAAAAAGTCACGTCCGTGTCTCCTAATGGATCTCGTTATCCGCTGCTTGGCATCCAATAAAGCGAAAAAACCCGAAAAAAAAAACCCCATGAAAATAAACAATGACCTCATTCCATTCTGAACATGACCGCTGATCATGTTCAGGATGTACCGCTCCTAAATTTATTGCTTGTTTTTTTTTTAAAATCACTTGACGGCCTTGCCTGCTCTCACATACTCGACCTTGTCACCCACTGCATCCCTCTCCCCAGATGTGCAACCGAGAGAGCCCACAATGACATCTGCAGCTGTCCCTGACTGAGTCTGCACTCTCTTTATAAATAATTAGATTATTATTAGGGATGCACCGATATGAGTACGGTAAAGGAGTATAGTATCAACGCATAACATATAATGGTCAATCTGTGCCATCACGATAAAGCAGACAGATTTATCAGTCTTTGGATCGTGTGTATTTCAAATTGATCTTGGATACGCTCTACTTTGAGTAGTATAATAGAAAAAATAAAAAAAATAAAAAAAAAACACTTGGCAATTGTGAATTGATCGCGGGCTCTCCAACAGCCTAACGGAGCAATTTCAAAATGTTGCTTTGATTTCCAGCGCGCGCCTGCTACAAAAGCACAGACGCTTTCTTGTTGCTCCGGCACAGAGTCATATAATGAAAATACCCTAAAGAGGCTCCAAATGAGAAGCTTCTTAAGTGCCTATTCCATTTCAATAGCATGTTCATGCTGCCTTTCAAACGGCTTTTTATGAATGCGAGAAAGAAAATTGAAAAGAATTATCAAGTCAATTTTTACGTGACCAGATGATATCCCACAAAACCGAGTATACAGTATAAGGAATTCTACACATTTTATTCTACTTACCCGCAAGGGTTACTAGCGCGCACACACACAAAAAAAAGATTGAGCCTATGGTGCACATATTACACCATCATGATGAATAGGGCAGTGACATAGTCCACTAAAAACTCGATATTTTGCCAATAAATAACCGCACCAAGGAAATAAAGTTAGGCCGGTTGCAGGAGAGAAGGAGAATGTGCACTTGGTCTAGTTTTTACATTAACTTTAAGTCAAACAGTAAAGCAGGGCCGAAATCCAAAGATTTTAGTGCTGATTTGAAATTTCAACTCAAACTGTACAAGTTAAGCACCGACAGCAGAAAGTCAAAAGTCTAGGTTAAATTGTTAAGTTGGCCAACTCTGTAGTACTGCTTAACGGTGGCTCACTTACAGTAAGCCATGTAAGTGTCAGTGTTTCAACCTATGGATGGACAGTCAAAACTAATCGAGAGGATGACGTTTCAGGGAGACTTGGAATGCTGACAGCAAATCAATGTGCTTCTCTTATCGCTGTCTAGATCTCATGACATGAGTTCAGCCGGCGCTTCTTTTTTGCGTAATGGCACTGGGAGAAAATGACTCTTCCGTAAAAATCATGCAATCCAGTAAAACCATTCAGGAGTTGACAATCATTCCTTTCCCCGGATCCCTCAAATCGGCCTTTATTCAAAAGTAGGTCAGTTGACTCAGACCTGGGTTTGAAACAGGCAGATAAAAAAACGGACAATTTGCACAATATATGCCAAGCTTAAAGCAGCCAGAAAAGTAATTACAAAAGCTCTTTGATCTTGATATTGTAGTTTTTTTTTTCTTTTTTCTTCTATTATTCATTATATCCTTACATCATTGTGACCGAAGGCATCCAGTTCTCCCGGGTATAAAACAACAAATGATAACGAAATAGGCTGAGCAGTAAATGCGAGGCAAGAATTATTCAAATTAGAGCAGAACAGACAAAAAAAAAAAAAAAAAAGTGTTTTGACAATAATGTCTATAAGGTGGAATTGGGACACACAACACGGATGTTTCCTCACTCTGAGCTGTCTCTAACCTTGAGCTGAAAAACTTGTCGCAAAGGGCCCCGCTTTGTATGCTGAAAGGAAATTCTACAGTATAAATAATTAATCATATTAATCTCTTTGCTGGCTTCAATGTGCTCGATTCATATATACATATTTGATATCTCATTTTCCGTGTTTTTTTGTCTTCACCTTCTTTCATGCACATCTCCTGCCCAACAGTCCACAGATGAAGGTGACCGCACACAAGACATGTCAGAAATCAACCTTGCCTTCAAAGTCCGACGATTCTTTCTGTGTATGACAGGTAAGAACATTTTGCTGGTATCGTAAACAACCTCAAGTAGCCATCTTAGATTCTGGGAGTAATTCTAGCAGCGCAAAAAGACAGCCCTCATTTCGATACAATGTGAGCATCACAACAATCCTGCGGGCTTTACAGCACGCGAGCTACATGGCAGCTTTGTGAAGACACTGAAAAAAAAAAACATGCTAGAAATGTGAACAGAATTGTCTCGACCGCGCTTCGATATTTTCACTGCTTTGATAAGGCTTTTGTATTGGATCTCATATAGTGTCTGGTGTGTGCGTTCCTAAAGAGAGGAAACAAAATACTTCCTAAACCATATTAAATAGTCAAATACCAAGCCGTGAAGTGAGTAAAACGTCAAGAGGAAAGATAAAAAAAAAAAATGAGGGATGAGAACTCATGTGACAAGCTCAGGATGTGTGTCAAATGTTTTTAAGACAAGGGCCACTAAGCTGGAGGCTAGCAGATTTTTTTTTTTTTCCTCCTTATTTTATAACAGCACTTAGATCAACACGCCAGCCAAGAGCCTCGAGGTTACTAATGGGCCCGGGCTCATTAAGACACATAAAGTCAAAAAAAGTTTTAAGTACAACTTTAGCACAGACGAGTTTAACGCTTTAATTGGCTTGTATACTTACTGGTTCCTCTGAAGCGTGGTGTGTATTTTGTTGAGGTATTATATACAATGTGTACTAAAATATAGTAGTATAAAATATACAAACGGCAACAAGCAGGAACGCCATCAAATACGTACAGCAGCTCTCCATTCAGATTACCAAATGTGGTTCAAGCTAATGGAATAGGCCTTTTTTAAATTTTTTTTTTTTTTTTGAAGAGTACCTCACCATCCATTCCTCAATAGTTCCTCTAATCATATGAATCTTAAGATTATGTCATAAACATAAAGTTAAGCAATATGTTGCAGTGTATTTATATTCTGCGCACCAACAATATACGGCGGACAAAATATATATTAAAATCAAGTGCATAGCTTTTTTTTTAAATTACAAAAAGTTTACATCTATATTATTTCCTTTACTACAGTAAATGCATTGTCCAAGACTTTGTCAGCCAAAAAGAGCCCTCACTTTGCGAAACTATTCTAATCAAATGTGTGTTTTGCTGATAAGGTTTTCCAATCAGAGTGGCCCGCCTGGCATCGGAGTTATGCCGGGAAAAAAGGAGCGCCAAGAAAATAATGTGCAATCTCAGCAAGGTGAGATCATTTTTGGAAGAAGAGATTATATTTTGCATTCGGATAACAATGTTTTGACCCTCAAATTACTTGAGAGAGAACAGGCTCCCAATTTAAATTTGTGCGTCTCGTCTCTGCGATGGGCGACATTAATTTCGCAGGAAGTAAAACGGAGAAATCCGTGGGATTTAGTGTGGAGGGCTTGCAGCTAGGATTGGAACCCCCGAACTCAGAACTGATGATCCAGATATGCCAATCACTCACTCACTATGCCCATTTGAGGTTTTATTTGACAATTAAGGATCTCTATTGTTTTGCTTTGAAGGCCCGGTTTGGAAAAAAATATATATATTTAGACCATTTCGCTCGATGTCATCATGCGACTGCGTTCATAATGATATTACCTGCAGACATGATGTTCAAGGTGCACAGTGAGCTGCGGGCTACAAGTGTCAGGTATGAGAGGATGTGCTGCGGTATATTAAAAGGAGGAGGCCTGCGATAGCCGCCAGGGAACAAGAAGCTATTTCTGTGGCAGCCAAGAAGAAGAAGAGATCACAAATGTGCAACGTTCACTGAATTCCTGAGTGAGAACGATTTTACTGCAATGCAAGGCTGCTCCAAAACATACAAATAGTTTACTCGTCTTTTCTTTTCACAGTCCAGCCATTCAATCCTAGGAATTCATTTATATTTTTTTCAATTTTTTTTTCAAACGTTAGGGTAAAAGAGGATCTGAAAATGTCTGGCAGTGAATGAGTTAAACTCATTTCTGTATCAAGTCAAGCTACGCTGACAGACAAACAATGGAGGGAGGTAAAAAGATGTTTACATCGTGATACTCCCACTGAGTCGTATTTTAGACTGGACGGGACCACGGTTGTAATAAGTTGGGATTTCTCACGATAGTTATTTTATTTTGACTTGTTTTCCCAATTTTTTTATTTTATTTTTTGACAATGCTTTGTTTTAGTGTAGCTTTCATAATTTTTTTTCTGTATATTCTCGCTGTCCTGTGCAAAACTTTTTTTTTTCTCCATTTTTTAAATTTTTTACGATAATGGGGTTTCCGCATCCCGTTAAAGTGAAAATTAAAAAAAAATAATACTACTGCGACAACATGGCGTATTTGTCAAGTGCAAGTTAAAAAAATGACCTGAATAAGAATTGTAAAATAAAATAAACTACAATTAGCAAATGACTGTTTGACCTTCCTTGTTAGGTATGGCCATACAGTAATAATAAAATAATTTGTTTGAAATTACTTGACGCAGATGAAAATACAGAACCTTTTGCTACAATCAGTTAGTTCAACCAAAAACGTAGTTTCAGTGAGTTATGTTCTTTTCAAATTTAGTTTGTCACTTTATTTGTACTTCATTAACTTTACCAAAAGTTTCCTGCAGTAACTATTGCATATCTGACATCCTCAACCGTCAGAAGGAACTTTGGCCCATTCCGCTTTCCAAAATGGATTCAGTTCAGCAATATTCTTGGACGTCTGATGTGAATCACTCTCGAGGGCCACGCCACAGCATCTCCGTCAGGTCGAGATCACGACTCACCGACGGGGCCGATCAAGAAGCAGTTTTTTCTTCTTTTGAAGGCAATCGGTTGTTGATTGAATTCTGTCCTTGGGTCATTGTACTCATCTTCAATTGGTAGAAACTCGAGAAGTGTCCACGTTGCGGGTTTTTGAACAGCAGCGGCTTCCTCCACAGTGACCATTCTTGTTTAATGTTTTCCAAAAGAGTTCTTAGCATGATTTTCCATAAGAGATATTAGCATGTGCCACAGATTTCTCTAAATCCTTAGTTGGTAACCTGGGCTATTTCTTCCTCTCATTGAGTATTCTGCGCTGTGCTCTCACAGCCATTTTTACAGGACATCTCGGGAGAGTAGTAACAGAACAGTGCTGAATTGCTCTATGTGTCTTAACATGGACTGATGATCAATTTTTCAGAGATACTTTTGGAACCCTAACCAGCTTCTTGCAAGGTAACAATTCCTCAGCGTAGGTATTCCGAGTACTTTTTTGTGTGAGGCATGATCGACATCAAAGCAATGCTTCTGGAGAATAAAGAAGCCGTTTGCTGGCACCCGACTCTGATTAGCTCTTGGAGAAGTCATTGGCCTCGGGGTTCACCTTCCCTTATAAAGCAATGAAAACATGTTTGTGCGGTAATACTTTAAACAGACCGTGTTTGTCGACTGTTCCGACTCAAATTATGATCAGATAACATGACCGTTTTATGCAAAAATCCAGGTAATTCCAAACGGTTCACATGTATATTTTTTTTCATTAGAACCGTAAATCTATCCATTTGGTGTACACCGTTCAGGGTCACAAAAAAATCAATCACTAAGAGGGAACTCAACTGCATGGAAGTCAGGTGAGTGAACCACTACACATTTAAATCACCACAGTGCACTTCTTGACTATAATTTGCAGAGCTGCTGTTGATTCAGTCTCCGTTACTTTCTGAAACACAACCACATGACATGACAGCTTTGAAAAGTTAAGCTTACGAGAAGTCTTTCACAACCCCTCCGTGCAACTCGATACAACACTGACTTTAAAAACAGGAATCCAGAACGTTCTAGCAGAGATTCTCCAGTCCCGTTGAAAGTAACATTTGACAACCAACTTAATTTTCTCAAGGAAACGTTGACAAATCACGACTTCGGACTGAACGACGCCTTTGATTAATGACTGGATCTTTGCTGATGAACTTCCCATGAGTGGCGCGCACGCAAATACACGAGAACATGCAAGTGGCAAAATCAATGGAACCAACAAGGTAGACCGTGCTCTCCATCGTGCATATCAAGTAGTCTGAGGAAAAACCTCCTGCATTAAACGAGGGTTGCGAATGTGCTGCAACTCACAAGCATATGCAGATTACTTTTTTTTTTTTTTTTTTGGAGGGGCGGGGGGTGGGATTGAACGGTTTCCTGTTTATGGCAAAAAAAACAACATGGAAGTTCTACTGTGACCCCGAGCAGGCATTTCAACACAACCACATGGGCCCTTTCACATGACCATGAAATGGCTTTGACTTTATTCCACCGGCTTTCTTATAATAGCTTATGTGAGGTGCTGTGAACCCCTCTCATGTTCGAGTGTCCTCCGATAACCCAAATAGAACCACTCATGGGTTCATTCACCACACACAAGCACACATGTGCCATGCCGGCAGCTTCCTCCACAGGGAGTCCACTCTTGTCCTGTCAAACCATTCAGCGTTATTAAACCCTATAAGGATTGCCTGTGGATAAAAGCATTTTTCTCTTGCTCAATGAGAACACTGAGCCTCGGGAATAATACAACACGGTGTGCGGTACAAGGACATCAGGAGCTCCTGCACAATCCAACGACACCAACAAGCGCAACATATTCACGATCATATCTGAAGACTGTTTTTTAAGCCACATACTGTTTGTAAAGGTTCATTTCATGTAGAAGTTGAAAGTAAAGGTCCTGGTGAGATATAACCACGTTGCAAGTAGAAAGAAACTCACAATATGTTGGCGTTTATTGTGTTTATTTTGTCAAAATAGTTACATTTTGCACTTGAAATATGAGACCGCGCAAGTACATTTTTTTTTATCCATTCATGCAAGTGCGACAGGTAAATCTATTTATTTATCTGACGATTTTTTTTTTGTTTGTCACGAATACACTGCGGCTCCACAAAAGACTGCCGGCATAAACATGCCAGGTTAAGACTCGAATAAATGGGCATGGGTCGGGGTTAGCCATGTCGCTAGCTTTGGCTAGCAGCTAGCCCGATTACCGCTACTGTGCGCTACATTCATACCAGCGGCGGCGGGACCACAGAACGGAACGACGTGCTAAAGGTGAACTTTATTCATTGTCGGTGTTTTAGGACAACCGACGCCAACATCAAGATCATTTACAGCACTGTGTCGTTACCTTTGTAAACGCTTGACTTTTCAATTTTCTTCCATGCATCCCTAGGTTTTCCTCGAAATAAATATCAGTCTGGAGCCGTGCATTTGTGATCTGAGGCAACCATCACAAACATCCATCACTACTCCGCAGCTAAGAGCCACGTGCAGTAGAATAGTAATAAAACTGTTCGGCTGCGACTATTTTCTCCATTAAGGCCACCGGTTTGTTGGAGGGGTTTTGCCTCGACTTGAAGCGGTCTTGTCTACAGCTTTGGAACAAAGACGTCCCCGGCCAGTCGTCTCGTCAATAACTCACTTTAATGAAGCATCCCACGCCGTGATAGTGATGACGGCGAGCCACGCACTCGCTCATGCGGCCGCCTTCATTGCCGACCTGACATTGACTCATCGGGTACATTGTGGGATGTTGTCAAAATGTGATGAAATACATCAAATCCAAAGCCGGCATGGGCGTTAAAGGCTGCAAATGTAATGAACTGCGGGGTGAGTTTATTTGCGCAGTTAATTTCAATTCATTGGGGCAAAATGAAGGTTTTTATGGCATTGTTGAGCCACAATCTTTATGTGGTGATAACTCCTAGTTATAGAGGGAATGGGATGTTTTTACCTTATATGACAGTTCATCATGATTAACAAGGAGTCCAATTCAACAGAACAGCATGCATCCTTTTTCCAGCACAAGAACGGTGTCGTCTTGCGCCTCACACGTCGTTTCACACGCGCGCACGCGCACGTCTTATGAATGAGCCCAGATCCTGGCACGCAAAGAGACTTGGCAGCTCTGAAGCCGGCATTCACGCTGGGGAAGGCTGCGTGTTTACTTCACCGACGGAGAGAGCGTCAACCTTCACAACCTCGACTCTTAACCCCGCAGACAGCTTCCATGGCAGCCATTTATCTCGTCATCCGAATGCCTGAAAGTCCCCCCCTCCCCCCTGGCTGTTTTAGAGCCATACAGACAGTGAACAATTCAAGATGATGCAGCTAGCTGATTAAGGAAATCAACGGCATTTTCCAGCTCCTGCAAGTCACGGCCAAAACACGTGCAGAGAGCGCATCAAGGAATAACATAATGGAGGCAAGGGAACGGATCCAAGCGGCATTAGGAAGACAGCCTCATTAGTTCAATTTGGTGTATTTCTTTACCCGTAGACTTGGTCTGCAGACCCATCTGGAAAGAATCACAATTTCACTCCGTTCTACAATTACGAAGGCAATTCCCTTCAAGATGAGCCCCTATGCAGCGCAAAACTGCAGACAAAAAGTGACTGGATAACAACGTATACTGTACACTGTCCAGACGCAACATGAGGCACAAGTCAAATTTACAAATACACCGTTAAATAATCTATTTCGCTAAATGGTAGTTGACAGTGGCGTGGGACTGCACCATTATGAATGTCCAATATCCTCCCCCTCAAAGATCTAAACATTAGAAATAATCAACTCTCAGTGGACTCACCTGTTAACTTTATACCTCCTTAACTCATTCACTGCCAGACATTTCCAGACCCTCTTTTACCCTAACGTTTGAAAAAAAAAAATGTGAAAAAAAGTGCCTGGGATTGAATGGCTCGACTGTGAAAAGACAAATAAATACGTCAATGGCAGTGAATGAGTTAACAGTGTCAATCACAATATTTATGTTCCTTTGGCCTGTCATTGTATAGAAAGGTACTTTTGCTTCCGATGAGACCTCTTTGCAAATGCCTGTCATTTGACATGCTTTGATAAATAAATATTCCCCAAGAGCTGCCAGGCACCACATTAATTGATGAAGTGTATAAGGGTGTTGCTCACACTATACACGCGCAGTAAATGACAAATTGATCCCAGAGGTGACTCGTAGACGTTAAGGATGATTAAAGTGGCTGACAGAGCAATAACTCATCAGTCAAGGGGAAATACAATAGCCCAAATCTGACGTTTAAGACTTGAAAGTTGTTATTACTTTTCTTGGTTCCAAGTTAAGGTCACCAATTTTAATTAATCAAAATATTTATTTGAACTAAAAGCACCTGTACCCGGTCAAGAGCGCCTTCATTAAATTGAATCATGACAAGTTTTTAGATGCTCAGTTAAATTGTGTGTGTTTCATAACTCAATTTTAGGTAGGCTTTGTGTTCGGATCATTTAAAAGCAACTTCCTGCATTTAAATTCAAGTGTTCATATTTGATAGTTGAGTGAGACTACTAACCTCTGCCTTGTTCAGACCCACAAGATCCAAGTCCAATCACAACGGAATTTAAAAAAAAAAAAAATGGACTTGGAAAATCAGAATGTGTGCGCAGCTTGAACTCACACAATTCACATACGCATTGTGTCGGTCTGCACGTGCACTTGGTTGAGATGAAAACTCAGAGGGAGCATTCACGCTCTGGGTGTTATTTCGAAACAAATCCTTGTTATCCTACTTTGGAGCATATCGACTGTAAACATTAAGCTGAGGAAAAAACTCATTCCTACGATACATGGGGAGTTGCTCCAAAATGTAAACGCAAAGTCTTTGATACAATGACAGCTATAAAAAGGTACAAGATGGAAGTTGCAGAGCAAATATGCTTTATCCCTAATAAGTGCCGTGATGACTTGGTTTAAGATTACAAATGACTGTAGGTTAAAGGCCCATTACTGGCAACACTCTCAGGGCTGTCAATTTCATGATGTGTTGTGTTTTTTCTTTTTTTTTTTTTTTTTTTTTTTTTCAGAGAACACACAGAGTCTTTCACAAACAACAACAACAACAACAACCAAAAAAACAGCACGCCTGAAACATTACAGTCGTGGGCTGTATTAGACTATGAATCACAACTGCAGCTGCACTCGTGTCCCACACATTTCTATTCAAGCAAAGCCACAAGGCGAAAAGCCCTTCTCAACAGTCACTTCTAACCCTTAACAGCCTGTAAATCTCCTTGTTGCAGAGACTTTTTTTTTCCCCCTAAAGAATTTGTAGTGGAATATTGGTCATATCAGTCACGCATCTGCAACTTTTATTTGGGATAAGGTAAGAAGCAACGCGACACACGGCCATGCTGTCTTTTCACGAGACCTCCATGGAACAGTTCTGGGGTGTAGCTTTTAGGGTAGGGGGGACCGAAATTGAAATCCCTTTCAGGGCTTTAAATCTTTTTTGAGACGACATTAATATGGTCGGTACAGCTACAAGAACGGTGCAGTGTCTTACTTGGCTCGAAAAGCCATCCATCCGTCAAAAGTGGACATTGTTACATGCAAAGGTAGAATTTGATAGATTGCGTTTGGTGGTTTTCTCGACCAGAAGGAGCTTGTTCAACATTTCCAATGCGGGCCACAACAGAAGCAACTATAACTTATTGATACAATTGGTCCTAACTGACTGTTTTATAATAGATACATTATTTCACCAAGCAACAAACACGGCAATGTTATTGTGCGCACTGATGGATTTTAATTGTCCATTAGGGGGGCAAATAACAGCACATTGCTATTGCGCGAGATGTTTTCTATTATTGCCTCATGTACCTCAAGTATCATTACGGTGTCTCCATGGTAACATTTGAAACAGTATCACATGATTAAAGATGTTATTTTGCAATTAAAGTACGGTAAACGGAGCATAGCAAGTCATGTAAAGAGGGAAAATAAAACTTTTTAATGGTTGGTCTCCATTTTTTTTTATTTCATGATTTCACATATAGTGCAATTTTTATGTAAACGGACATGAACTGAGAAGAGAATGCAACGGCAAAAGTACAGCAATCTGCGCCTTTATTTATCTATCTTTTTGAAAGTACAGAGCTTGTAAACATTAGTGTCGAAATAGGCTCAATAAATGTAATGTCTTATAAGGACTTAACAGAAAAAAAGAGGTTTATGATTCATAATTTATCAAATAATGACTCAGCCTTCTGTACAAACCTCAAGGCATTGCCAAAAGTAGATCTCAAATGTTGCGCAATGTCCGCTTTGCATATATTCAAATATGTAGCAGACTTTTTTTCCTCTTTACATAGGAAATTTTTTTCCCGCCTAATCTTTACATTAAGTTGTTTTTTTTGTTTTGTTTTTGAAGCAGAAGTCAACCCAAACATATTTTTTTCAAGAATATGTTCCCAGCTGGCCCACTAGTTGAAACATGGCATTCTGATTAATTTTGCCTTTGTGGAATACACGATAAGCAGCAAAATGCACTCGCTTTTAGCCATCTCTGGGGGCGGCCATTTTGTCTTCTGTCGACTGAAAATGACATCACAACTGCTCACAACGACCAATCGCGGCTGACCTGTTTTCTGAATCTGAGCCGTGATTGGTTGTTGCGAGCGGTTGTGATGTCATTTTCAGTCGACAGAAGACAAAATGGCCGCCCCCGGAGATGGCTAAAAACGAGTGGATTAACTCTTATTCCACAAACGCAATATTTTATCAGAATGCCCTGTTTCAACTTGCATAGAACATATTCTTGAAAAAAAAAAACCCTTGGCGTTGACTTCGACTTTAAGGAATATTGTGTTTGTAGTCAAATATTGGTCTTACTAGTCAGGCAGGCTTTTATTTAGAATGAAATAAGGACAAAATTATTCATTGCAATACTCACTTTCCAATAACATGATGAGCAAAAATGAATGATTAGCTTGTGAGTTTGTTTGTATGGTTTGAAGATCATTTAGACAATTGGTGGAAAATTCATTAGGTGCACCTGCACAATCCAATGGAAAACATTTTGCCTTTCTAAAGTTAACAAGATTGACTTAGAGTGACACTGCCAGAGGACTATTATTTTCAATAATGCATTAATATTGTGGTTGGAGTTTACAGCACTACACTGCATCATGCTGAAATAGTTTTTTGCTTTGTTAAATCAATAACTCACTGTCAACCATTCATTAAAACTGAATATTAGTCAATTCTAAATGAAAATGCATTGATCTCATTCGATTGTGGTTATGTGTACCTAATGAAGTGACTAGTAAGCCTTTATAGGAGAGTAGGACGGCAGTATCTGTGTGCTAATTCATTGGCGCATATTATTTCTGCCAGTGAAGGGCAAGCAGATAAGGAGTTAGTGGAGTCTCTGTTGTATTCCATTATGGTGCAGTGCCCTGGCTTGACAAGCCATATCTCCACAAACATAAGCACGGCCAGCCAATTTAAATCCGCGCAACCCATTGAGCACGTCACTGAATTATTGCTTCATCAGTATTAGCCCAGCTAATTGCCGCGCTACTGTTCCCTGACCACTCCTCACCCACAAGCCCCTGAATGTTGCTCATAGTGCTTTCAAGTTCATCTCCCATAACAAACAAAACAGACTCCACAAAGATAAAAATCCATCTTTTATGTATGTGGCCTTAATTTTCACAATCACGTTTTCTCACTGTGTAAAGCCGATGACAATATTTCCAGTGACTTGAACTGAGGAGTGAAGAGTATTGACAACTGGGTGCAATTACGTGGAAGTCCAGAGGAGGGCATTAAAATCATTAAATAGCATTTAATCTCGTATACTACACATTTCCTTTCACATTAAATTATTATTGACAAAGGGGAAGTAAATGCCTTCGGGTGGTATGAATAAATCAATAAGACTGTGTCAACATTATTGTTTCAAAAGATCTAAACATATTGTTTAGAAATGTATTTGACCTGAATTGAATACATTTGACCCATTTCTCGACATTGTTTGCCGTTTGTTAAAACTTGACAGGCCAGAATAAAGACCAGCACAAGGGATTTAAGGGTTTAAGGAGTGTTGGCCAGTCCAGTCACACATCATGCACAACCTGGACAACAGTGCTCCCTATGGGTACTTGCATAGAAATTCCAAAACTGTCCCCAGCTGGGAGAAAGAAAATGCATTCAAAGGTTCGTATGAGGACTGAACCGCATCCTCTCAGTAAAACAGAACTCACACTCTCACTATACTACAAGTACCAACAGCACTTGCTCCTGATAGATTTGAGTTCACTACACACAATCATTACAGGTCCAAAAAAAAAAAAAACCAAAAAAAAAACCGGAATGAGTTTGCCAGCTATGGCTGTCGAAAAAAAATCTTTTTACACCATTCATAATTACTTCCTATGCTTTAAATTAATGTGCAGGGATTTTGCAATGCCATGACAACCATTTAAAGCATAAGGGAAAGAGCCATTTAAATATTTAAGTAAGCGTCAAACAATCTGGCCTGCAAAACCACCATATTGCGGGAGTGACACGAAAATAAAACAAAGCAAAAAAATGAACAGTTGGACCCCCTTTATAAACAAAGGAGAAAAGCAGCGGGCGCTACTGGCTGACTGTTAAAGCATCATGTGGATTCATTCTCAGTCCTTCTTTACTACTGCTGTGGTGCCCTTTCTGCAGGCTAAATGCAAATGGCAGGATGGAATCCCGGCTACTGTATATGTAATTGCAACGAAAGATGAATGACGGTTTTCCTTAAACAACCATAAGAAGTCGAAAGTCGTATCCCGCCCGTCTCAAGCTTTCACCACTCCTGTCCTTCACCTGACCACAGCTACAGATGGAGAGTTGGCAGGCACTCAGCGCTGAGCTGAACAGCACATGAGAAGTGCGCTCAAAATTGAAAATGGATGGAAATTTTTATGTGTTTAAAACATCTGAAAAAAGGAGGATATTATACAGAAACTGTTCGACTGAGGATAGTGAGACAAAATGCTCTTTAATCTGCTTTTACAAACCAAATAAACTATAGCTATTTTTTATTGATATAGTCACTATTTTAAACAAATATATATTTTAGTTGTATTTTTCCATTTGTGTAAAACTGCACTGCATTACAGCAAAGCTAGTTACCTGAGCAAGGCGAAATATAAGGAACATTTCTCCGCATGTTGTACAGTTCTGGAAAAGACCTTTTTTTTTTTTTTAAACCGGAAGTAAACCCAAACATAATTTTTTCAAGAATATGTTTTATGCAGGCCCACTAGTTCAAACACAACATTTTGATCGATTTTAAGTTTGTGGAATATGAGTTAAGCAGCAAAATGTACTCGTTTTTAGCCATCTCTCGGGGCGGCCATTTTGTCTTCTGTCGACTGAAAAAGTGACATCACAACTGCTCACAACGACCAATCACGGCTGACCTCTTTTCTGAATCTGAACCGTGATTGGTCGTTGTGAGCAGTTGTGATGTCATTTTCAGTCCACACAAGACAAAATGGCCGCCACCAGAGATGGCTAAAAACGAGTGCATTTTGCTGCTTAACTTATATTCCACGAACGCAAAATTAATCAGAATGCCGTGTTTCAACTCGTGGGCCTGCTGGGAACATATTCTTGAAAAAAATATGTTTGGGTTGACTTCCGCTTTAAATAGGTTCAATTAATACCTCTGCCAGTGTCACTCAAAACTGAGCATTAGACAATCAACAAATGTATGTCAAACGACATTATTAGCATGCATTAAAAAAAACAAAAAAAAAACATACCAGAGCGGAATGGAAAGGGGTGTGTGGGTTCTATAAAATGTTGCAGGAGAGATCAGGTGGCGTGAATGAGCCTAAAAGGCAAGCGCAAGCAAACCCGCAACTGTCTGTTTTGTGCGCAGTCATCACCACACTTTGGCCCAAGTTTCAAATACTCCAGTCGTCTGACTCAGCGAATAAGTGGAGGATCACCACTGCAGCGTGGAGCGCCTCCACACTGGCACTGTTCCTGACTCGAGAGTGGATTGAAAGGAAGAAGAAAACCCAAAGAGGGGAGCTGTTCTGCTGGAGGTTGGTGGATTTTGACAGCACGCACTTTGTCTTTCAGCCCAGAAACACACGCATGATCAATCATAGTCAAGCAGGAGTGACTTCCCCGAGGACGTAATGACTCATCAGCCATCAGCTATATTTTATGTAATATCGCATACTTTAAGCAAAGCCCTTCAGTGTGTGTACTAAATCACACGGGGAGGGTTGAATGGTGCACTAAAACCACACACAGCTCCTTCAAGCCTATTCAAGATGCTTGATATAAAATGCTCCAAGGTTATTATGCAAACATATTTATGAAGCATAAATCTGATTAGGATGTCTTTTCCTCTCCGTTAGCTACCAGAGCATATTCCTCTTAAGTGTCTCATCACCGCTGAACCCCCACGAGAAGGATCCTCTGACAGTTTGTGATTCTGATGACGAACGCTTGCGCAATCCAAACTGGTTGGATTCAATAAAAGTGTAGCTGTTGCCTAGACCAAAATCTGAAATTTTCAATACAAATAACGTGACCGAATTGACAATAGTCTTTCTGACAGTATGAAACCAAACAGGGCCTTCATACTAGGGATAGACCGATTATCGGCCGGGCAGATTATCGGCACCCATATTTGGCTTTTGGACAAATATCGGTATCGGCTTTTTTTGAAAATCTGCTGGCCGAGAATAAATCAATTTTAAACTGTGGAAATCAAAACAAAGATATGTGAGGGTTTAACATTTCTGTCATTTTGAAATTTTCCTGTACTGTATAAAACTACATGGAGCTATTTTCATTCATCCTTTTTAAGACATGCTGACAACCCCGGATGCTCCAAGAACTTTTTGTGAGAATTTTATAACAGATCTACATTGTCAAAAATTTCTTGAAATAATAATTTACTCTAAAAAAAAAAAAAAAAACATTATGAAAACCCGAAACATTGTTCAATAAACATTCTTAAAGACGTTGCAAAGTACAAAGTTAAGAGTAAATTTTTTCTTTAGATTTTGATGCCAATATTTCCCTTTTTACTGAAAATGAATATCGGCTCCAAATATCGGTTATCGACCTCCTTGACAACCAATAATCGGTACCGGTATCGGCCCTGAAAAAAGCATATCGGTCTATCTCTACTTCATACTGTTCAGAGGGGTTCACCACCACCACCACATGATTTCCATATTAGCATGAGGTGCTAATGAGACAATGAAGGGAACAAAAAGTACACGAGACTGGAGGTGCAAAAGGAGAAATGACACATTCAAAGTTAGGAAAAGAGATGAATGGAGCAGCATCTTTCTGCTGCAACCAGCTATTTCCCTCTGACTAAAAACAACACTTGACATTTGGCCAGCAGCGGAAGTAATCACTGCGGACCTGAACAAATAGAAAGGTAACAGCTCGGACGCTCGCTCGGGGCCTTCAAGGAGATAACACCACGGCCTGTTTGGCGGAAACGCATCCCTGTTATTCCGTAGAAGCAGCGGTGCTACTTTGTTTGACGACAAAGTGACTGTTGAGACATCTATTGGCTCTAATACGTCCAGTCGGGAAAGCTGAAGAGGTGTGTGAAAGCCACCAAGGGGATTCTTTTTCACCATCTCACCAGCCAATCCAAGCAACCACATTGCTGATTTGTCACAGCGAAAAAGTCGGCATCTTCCTCCCTCACACGGGAAACATTTCAGGGGAGGCTTCTTAAAGCAACAGTAAGGGACAGTGTCGGTGTCTTTAATTTCATCACATCTAAATTCACGAAAAGTGACGAATAATTTAACTGTTCATCTATCAGTGCCATATAATGACCGGCAGAGCAATCAAATGCTAATTCAAGAGATGGCAGAGGGGGACAATTAACCTGTGCATCCACTTGTTTTCAGTCATACAACAAAATAGCTGTGTGTTCAACTCAAGGGGCCCAGATTTCACACCTCAAATAATATTTAGTTTTATTCCAATTTCAAATATTTGCCTAGGCTCAATAAAGGCGGGGGAAAACTACACTATGAGCTGAGGTTATTATGCCAATGATGAAACTGTCTTAACTAAAAAAAAAAAAAATAATAATAATAATAAATAAAAAAAGTGCATTATCAAACTGATTTTGAAATTTATATTACGGTCAAGCGTTCAAATACTGCTTATTTCACTTCGCGTGGCGACAACGTGACACATCGTAAAGAATGGAATGTCAGAAAAAAAAAATCTTGAATATGTCTCCAGCTGTCATCATGTATTTAGTTAGGACATTTTGGGTGGCCTTGATTTATGGAAACACCTTCAGGGTGATTAAAAATAGATATTAAAAAAAAAAATTAGATGTGGTTCGGTTAGTGAAAAGGAATACATAAGGTCAATTCGTGAGCACCTTAGTGTGTATGTGTGTCTGAACACAGTATGCGCAAGCATGCCCACTTATAACTGCTGTGGTCTTGGCAGCTTTATTCCCATTAGCTAATCAAGTTTAATTATATTAAACATCATCAAGTAGAAGCCATATCGAACGCTAATTAGAAATCTCACAGTCTGAGGCAACTGTAGCGCAGATCTCAGCCAGCCCTGTGAAATTAAAGATCACCCTTCCGTCTGTTTTTTTTTTTTTTTTTTTTCTACTCACTTCTACGCTGAGCGGGACATTGCATCATCATATCACTATCCTGAATAACTTCTCTTTGCATATCATTTGCATTTTCTGACCTTTCCGTTCACCAACATGCAACATCCTGTATCAAAATGAGAGGATGACTTTAATTAACATCCAGTGCCGAAAAGTCACACCACGAGAAGCACAAGGGCAGCTTTCATTTCATCAAAATCGATAAGGATAAAACATCCAGCGGACGTAGCGGGGACATCTGAAGATGAGATAATCGCACACACACGCGTGCGCACGCATATGCGCACACACACACACACACACGTGATGACATCATACACATGCACTTCCACTTTCAAATGCAACCACATCAACGTGACTCAGATAAATGACTCGTACCAGAACAGCAGCTAATCCCCATTAATGGAATACCCTAAGAAGTGGAATATACTGTACATAAATGGGATTTTTTTTTTTTTTGCCTCCATACATTTCTTTTACCGTTCTGCTCATGCATTCAGTGGAGCTAAAATGTAAGAAAGAAGACGGTCAGAGACGGATGCCCTTGAATGCATGAGTCATATTTGACCCAAATGGGCCTATCTGACTCAGATTAGCCGCGTAAATGCTTTAAACCTAAAGTTTACCAATTCAAATACAATATGTAATGGATTAGTCTGAGAATAAACTGAGCAACAGATGGTTTGATAAAGGCAGCGAAATGTGAACGGAAATGCTACAGCTCAGTCATCTATTGCAACAAAACTATTTGGTTGTCTGACTGGATATAAATTACGACGCTGGCATTTGGGTGTGATATTGACTTGATATGTTAACTATATTTTTTTAATGTATTATCAGAGCTAGGCATTCCGCCGATGTGATGGACCGATCCCTCAATCCGTCAATTACGGACGCCCGTTTTGCTGACGAATGATGGGAACACTTTTAAAATAAACGGGCTAAGCATAGACAGAAACGCATGTAGTCCATCTTTTGACTGTAGTCCGTCTTTAGTCATTTTTCGCGGCGAGGAACAACAGGTGGGTACTATTTGGGTTTTGTTCGATACATGCTCCGAAAAAAAAGCGAATGACGGACAATGCAGACGGATGACGAATAACGAACGCTCAATTTTTAGTAAAATGCCCAGCTCTGTATATTATTGTAATTATGATCCCTTTACCCTCATTACACTACACAAGATGTGACATGCACATAACATCGCATTTTAAAGTAGACGCAAACATTTGCTTTTTTCAAGAATATGTTCTATGCAGGCCCACTAGTTGAAACACGGCATTCTGATAAATATTGCGTTTGTGCAATAAGAGTTAATCCACTCGTTTCTAGCCATCTCTGGGGGCGTCCATTTTGTCACTTCTGTCGACCGAAAATGACATCACAACTGCTCACAACGACCCATCACGGCTCAGATTCAGAAAACAGGTCAGCCGCGATGGGTCGTTTGTGTCGTTTTCAGTCGACAGAAGTGACAAAATGGACGCCCCCAGAGATGGCTAAAAACGAGAGCATTTTGCTGCATAATTTATATTCCACAAACGCAAAATTAATCAGAATGCCGTGTTTCAATTAGTGGGCCTGCTGCGAACATATTGTTGGAAAAAATATGTTTGGGTTGACTTCCGCTTTAAAGCTAGATGTGTCACAGCTCCACCAAATTGGGATTTAAAGTTTTCACAATACACAATCGTGCAAAGGAATTCAAATTATGGTTCAAAGATCATGTAAAGGACACTTCCTCATTTAGAAACATAATGTTTACTGGGCAGCGCGGTGGGGCTAGTGGTTAGCACATCTGCCTCACAGTGATGAGGTTGTCAACCCCAGGCTTCCTGTGGGGGGGGTTTGCAACTAACAACAAAACAATTTTTAATTACACAGCACAAATAGAAGTTCTTCTTTGGGTCGAAAATTGCCACCGAATTTTTTGGGGCAGGTTTTATGATGACAAATCTGCCTTCTGACAGTGAGACAGCGAGAGAGCCTGGCACCGTCTTGACTATTTCTATCGATAATGATTTCCAAGTCAGTGTCTCCCGATCCCCTTTGGGAGAGCTGTTTGCTAAGCAGTCCCACGTCTCGCCCCATGAACGTCCTGCTGTTCCATAATGAGCCTCTCCAAGTGTATGCCTGAGACGGCGAGGGCCACGGGTTGAGCTGCTCGGGCGCACTAATTGGCAGAATGACACTTGGACACTTTGGCAGCCTACACACCGAGGTGATTAGAATTAGTAAATGAAGATCCCCACGAAAAATAAATTAACTGTGCTCTCAAATGACAATTAATAATTGAAAGTTTGGGGGACAAACAACAAGAAAGGCATGCACAAGAAAGGGAGTGATACATTTGTTTATCACAAATGACGAGGGTGAGAGTGTGTTCCCGAAAGCGAATGTCCAGTTTGCGCTGTTGAATTATTATTGTTATTTTTAAACATCAGTACCTTCTAACAAGGTAAAACAACACACTTTTCTAGTGATGCGCACTTTAGTGGTCATAATAATCATATGGTGGCGTAATGGAGGAACTCTACAGTATGAATAGCAAGAAACTAAGTAGAGGGAATAAGTCGGGGTGGGAAGTGGGTTGACTAAACACTGATAATTATAACCATGGCAACAAAAGTCAACAAAACCGAAAGGAAGCTGTAATTCATGACCTAAATTTGCATATTTATGAACTTTTTTTTTTTTTAATTTAGGACCTTGTTTTAATTGTATGATTTTAATGACTTTAATACCAGCACAACCACATTAAAAATGACCTACAAAGCCTTTTGGGTTTGCCAAGGAAGAAGTTCAAGTAAAAACCTTCCAAAGTTAACTTAAACTAGAAATTATTCCGAAGTCATGGTCAGCTGTTATTATTATATAATATAGCTGTGTCCATGATGTTATTTACAATACATATTCATTACGACTATGGTCGTGGTGGAACTGAGTAGTGTAAGCCAAAAAGTTTCATTTCTTATAATGCCGCATGGGGGAAATAAAATGGAGCATTAAAGCCCCCCCGGCTGAGGCTTATTTACTTTTCCATGAATCCTTCAACTGGGTAATTGACAACTCTGCAGGGCTGACTTTATTCAGGCAAGAAAAGCAAATATCAGCCACGCACGGAGAAGAGAAGCCCGGAGGGAGCTAAATACCTGTCGAAACACTCCAGCGCGTATGGCAGCAGTCATCCAGCTTTTATGCAATATGTCTGCTCGTGTACCGTTGCATTTGCGCTTCCTTTTTTGCTTGCTTTTAAAGAAGTCACATTTGGAGTATTATCCAGTAAAGCCAGTTTGCCTTGGGAGGACCGGCTGAATTCATCTAACAAGTAAAAGAACCATATTTGTGGGAATCAATCACCAAAGTATGGGATGGGAGCATTTACAGACCAGCAATTTCACAGAACACCATCTTTACTTTAAAACGTGTTCTGGGAAAATGAGTTAAGGTTTAAGCAGCAGCGGCTTCTCTGTGGTTCCTCGGTTGTGTTGTGATTTTAGCACTTCAAACCAAATCACAAACGGCCTCATCTCAAAAAAAAAAAAAAAGCAAGAAAGTCAACTGGAGAACAGCATGCAAATCTGAAGAAAAAGACATCAAATTTCCAAAATGGATTAGCTTATCCTGGGGTCTGGTTGGTAGTCAAGGGAACATATTTGAGTTTAGGAAAATTATAGGGTCTAACCAAACTTGAGAACTGCAAATTACACTTTGGATCTGGTTGTGACAATACTGTATAGCCATTTTAATGCAAAGCCACCCCCACAGAGCTGCTGAGACATTACATGTCGACACCCTCAAATGACCGCATATTTGGCAGAAACACTATGGGGGCGAGGTCTGTCAAAAGCGAACCCCCCTCTGAATTCTGGCTGACATGAGAAGAGAAGAATTAGAGTGAAGGAAAGGACAAACAACTCCTCATATGTCAAAAAAGAAGCTGTGACAGCAAGGCATGAACGTGCCAACCGATGTGACAGCCAACAAGCCAAAAAAAGCCCAGACAAACAGTAGGTGCTCCAATGAAAAAAATCTTTTCCTCACCAAACTAGCAAATGTTTCAATACATATTTACTGGGACCCTTACAATCTGTGCCGTTTGTTGGCAAATATGTACCTTATAAACAGATATTTGCGCGGTCTGGTACCATATGGCCCGACACGGTACCGGTTCGCAGAGCAGTGGTTTGGGGACCACTGACTTAGGGTACATATTTGCTTACGAAGGGTACTGTCTAGTTCAGGGATGGGCAATATTTCCTTCCCATATCTAATCAGGTGTCATAACACCGTGCACCACTAGATGGCACACATCGCTTAGTAGCACTTTCGCCGGCTTATCTCCATTAGAGAAGAAGAGTATAGATGCAATGATTGATTTTGAGTCATTTTAGAGTCGCACAAGTTAATGGCGACTCAACATGGAGAAAAAGGAGGAATTCAACACATTTGATTTACGACACACATTCGACGATCTATGGGTAACATAAACACGCTTAATGCTGATTAGTGATCTTGATGGGAATAGTTCGGAATTGCGTGCCACAATGCATTCTGGGAACCGAAAAGTGGCCGAGAAGTACAAAAGTATGCGCACAACAGTCTTTTTTTTTTCCTTCACAAGAACCGTTAACAGTTCGTTTAAAATGCATGAATTTGCCCATCCGTGGTCTAGATTACTACGACTGTTTATTTCTTTAAATTGAATTCCCTACAACAGTGGGTGCTTTTGAAAGGCATTCACATGGGCCTAGCAATTGTTTTCACCCTTACATGACAACAAAACAGTTACACACATGGTGCCTTAGCCAAATTAGACCATTTATGTAACTTTTCCAACCATCATCAGTACTTATTTGTACCTAGGGGGTCAATAGTGAACCCTGCAAGGTACATCAGTAAAATATCTTGAGGACAAAAATGGAGCCCTATATACCCATTTTTTTCTGACAGGGTGGGATAGGCTCCAGCTCACCTGTGACACTAATGAGAACAAAATGGTTGGATGGACAAAGTAAAAGCTATCACCTTTTGAAAATGCTCGAGAGACACCTAACACAAAGGTGTTTTCAAAGGGATACTGTTACGTACTGATGCTTTAGTTATCAATTCATGGTATTGTTAATATTGTACTGATTAGCCACACCACTTCCTATGATGCACTCATTTTAATTTCTGGTTCTGTTATCATAATCAAAATCATATAGCATTTCCTCTCTTGTCACTGGTACCCTTATGTGATGGCATCAATAAAAAAAATTTAAAAAACACTAAAAGCCAACGGAAAAAGTAGTCTCACTTTGCACATTCAGTCCAGAAAATGTGGGTTGAGCTCAAAACTGTTACATTTTTTTAGAGCATTCGAGTTTGGTGGCCCCACTGAATTTGAAACGCAACTAACTATCTTACCTTAGCCGATCTTCCTCATTCTTTCTCAGTTTCATGTCCCGCTGGACAACTTTCAGGACATGTTCGGCCTCGTCGTCCGTCAGGCCGGACAAGTCCAGCCTACGGCCCATCTTCACTGGGCTTGCCACGCTGGGCCGCTAGTGGTACAACACAGGATGATGGCGACGGAGAAGATGAAGAGGAGCAGGCGGAGGAGGAGGAGGAGGAGAGGCACTAGTATACAGTTGGCTGGTACAATCCTGGAGAAAGACAAAAAAAAAAAAAACTTCAAATGGGATACGAGTTTGACACTTTATCAAGTGTCTCTCTGTGCTTTTCTATGATCTTAATAGATAAGAGATTGTGTTCTTGTAATATCTGGAAAGACAGAATTTTTGATCCATCTCTTGCATTGGGTCTCATTAAAACATTCTGGCCCGGCGAGTTCTTTCGCAGGATCCGGGGAGATGGATAGATTAAGAGGCAGAAAGTGAAGGAGGGATGACGACAAGCGCACAGAAAACAGACAAGAGGAAGGGCGCTGCAGAGACGGATGAGTCCGTGGCCACAAGTAGAAGGTCCATTAACCACAGTGTCCAAACAAGATGGGAGTGCACTCGCAGAGTGATGATGACTCAGAAGGCCAGACAATTATGCTTGATCTATTATTGGGCTGATAGCTTCATTGACTAAGTGCCTCCTCTAAAAGCGTATATCACTCATTCCTTGAGTCGTCCCATCTGAGAGGAAATGATCTGCCAACTTTGCCAAAATAAATAAATAAATGCATCAACACTGAAAAGCAATACTTGACTTTGGTGTATTTTGCCACTTTTTAAGCTTCCCCACCCCTATTCGTTTTGTATTAAGCCATTAATCTCTAATGGACTGCGCGGGGCATCTCAGCACTGAAGTCAAATTGCTCTAAATTGACCAAGTGGCGCCATTTTGCAGAGAAAACACCTCGAAATATTCTTTCTCAAGCCATCATCCTATTTCAGCCTAACAGATTTCTCCTTTGGGGGCTTGTGTGAGTCATTTGTTTCGGTTCGGGAGTATTAGCGTAATGGCAAACCTACAAGGACGCGTGCGGGTGCACGTAAGGAGCGAGGGAGCTGTTGTCACATTGTCAGCTCCGGAGAAGATAAAAGCGGCAACATCTCGGAATATCAGGTATCAAGCCGGTGCGCGGTGTAAATAAGGACGGTCACAGTGGCATTCACACGCTCCTCGCTCAGCCGCTGTGATGAGAGACTTTGGCCTTTGCCTCTGGAAAAGGCCAACTCTGGCACAGTCATATTTCACAACTGTTACACACTCGGCGACATGTGCATGTACACAGCAAGCAAGCGCAGCCAAGCGCTGGCGGTGCATTGTGAAATAAAGATGGATCTGGACCCCATGATGTCATTAAAGTGGGTGGGGGGACACTTGAATACATTTTATTCCTGAGGAGGGGGGAGTAATGATTTTTAATGCGAGAATTTTCCTGAACTCCTATTTTGACACCAGTGTCATATTGGGCAATATAATTCTACCTGAAAGAATTTCTGTAGTGGCATTAGGTCAGTCTGATCAGTAAATTAAGTGCTACGAACCTCAAAAAAATACCATTACGCCACTGTCTTACTATTTGTGCCTCACCTCTTTGCATTTCTCATTGAGGATTAGCATTAGTGTCTCAAAGCATTGTTACTATAATAGCCCAAGTAAATCAGTCATGGATACTGCTATCAGGCCCTTCGAGTGAAGTATACACCGATGCACAGCAGCCGCATAGAGTAATGAGAGGACCAAGCAGTCCAGCAGGGTACAGTCACCATGACAACATGAAAGGATCATGCTGGAAGAAGTGAAAGCAAGTCTGACAACTTATTCAAATGAGTGTGAGGTTTCTATAGCAGATTCAAAGAAGATCGGTGATTTTTTTCATATATATTTTAAGTCCTGTGCAGAAAACCATTGGTGTTAGCTTCATAACTTCATTCGGAGAAAATGGACCAAGTATTAGACCAAGGGTGTCCAAACTTTTTGCAAAGAGCGCCAGATTTGGCGACGTGAAAATGTGGGTCGCCGACCATTTAGCCTGATATTCGTTTTTACTTGGAACATCAATAAATCCAAGCACATTTTAGCAAACCAAAGTCTGCCTTTCGTTTTGGACTTTTATTTCAATTTCAAGATTCTTAAAGCGGTAGTCACCCCAAAATCTTTTTCAAGAATATGTTCTATGCAAGCCCACTAGTTGAAACACGGCATTCTGATAAATACTGTGTTTGTGGAATAAGAGTTAATCCACCTGTTTTTGTCCATCTCAGGGGGCAGCCATTTTGTCACTTCTGTCGACTGAAGATGACATCACAACTGCTCAAGGCTCAGGTAACGACCAATCACAGCTCACCGGTTTTCGGAAGCTGAGTCATGATTGGTCGTTACCTGAGCCCCTGAGCAGTTGTGATGTCATTTTCAGTCGACAGAAGTGACAAAATGGCCGCCCCCGGATTTGGCTAAAAACGCATGGATTAACTGTTATTGCCCAAAGGCAATATTTATCAGAATGCCTCGTTTCAACTTGTAGGCCTACATAGACATTTTCTTGAAAAAAATATGTTTGAGTTGACTTCCACTTTAAACATGTATTTTGGTCCATTTGAAATATAACATATCACTGCCAATGAAATGTTCACTGAACTTTTAGGTTTAAAAACTGTGAAATAAGTAACAGTCTCCTTGCAAATGAGGCAGACACAGTTGTTGCGTATTTCAGTGAAAAAAATAGTCCAATTTCCACCCTTCCTTAAATTGTCAGCCCTCGCTATCAACTTTCCTTTTTTTTATTCAATGTCGGCATTTTAGAAACTGTCCGCAAAGGGTCACACAGGGTTATTGAGTTGGGAAGAGTGCTGCAGCCCTCTTATGTGTAAATGTGAAATTGCATTTTTGAGTGTATTTTATACGCTTGTCAACGGGGCTACGGGCCAGACGTTATTAATTTTATGATAGAGGCTGCGGGCGGATAAAATTTGACCGCGCGCGGCATTTAGCCCACGGGCCGGACTTTGCATAGACTTACAATATAGTTGTTTAAAGCTTTGACTCTACACTAAGAGCAAATACCAAAACGCTCGGAAATGACACTTGTTCTGGAAAGTAAATTAAATGTGTGCCATCAGTTTTACTGTATTGAATTCACCACATTTCATGTGGTTGAGAAAGGATGCCAACAACACACCAGTGGCTCGCCAGGAAAAGAATGAAGAACGTTGGGAAACTGTCCAAGGCCTAAGGTTTCAGAAGAACCCCCCAAAATATGAGTTGTTTTTACTTTTAAACATTTAACAAAACTAACTTGAGGATCAAGTCACATTTGCTGGCATGGAATTCCAGTAACCTTAGCGCTAATTGATATATTTTTAAATCATATGTGCAGCCCGACGCACGTAGTGCTGAGCGACAGATAAAATGAGGTCACGCTGAGGCATTTCCCAGGAGGAGGTGCCGTTGTTAATGCTTTAAATAATGGAGAATTCACACAAGAAACACCAGCTTGAGCTAAAGCGTGCTCATGACGCCGGGCATGATAAAATGGCAGGTGCAGCCAAGCACTAAATGAACTGCTTGTTTGGACCAACTCTGTTGGGTCAGCTGCTAAAAGTCACAGGGTAGTACATTGAGAGCAACACTCAAGCACGCTTTCAGCAAAATGACTTTAAGATTCTACAATTTATGTAGCCAAACAAAGTTTTTGCAGCAGGTTGATTTGACGTATTTGAGAAATGTTGAGCAACCCGTCCAACCTCAGTAATTACGGAATGAGTCATCCAATTGATTTTGAAAGCTATCCAACACTAAGATAGCTGAGGTATATGAGGTATATTTTTTTCATTCAATATCAAAATCACTTCAATTGTTCACCATATGACAAGTGAAAAAGTTTGCTGGGAAAAAGGGGCATTGCGAATATTCTCATTAACTCCACCAAGGAGATTATGTCACACACGTCTGTTGCTTGCTTTCTGTCTGTGGGATTACACAAAAACTGTTTTTCCACAAAACTGAGTGCACGGTGCCACCGGTGCGGGTCAGAAACCACCCAAAACACAGACCCAATTTAACTTGCGCTGACAACATCAAATAAACTTTAATAATGGAATGTAGCAAAACACAGTCCAAACTGAACTTACATTACATTTGCACAATCTAATAATGAGATACATAGCAGATGCCACTCAGTTGGTTAGTTATCACATTTAAAAATGTGATTGTTGTTGTTTTACATTGTGAGGAATATGCACTGCATGTTCTTAAGATGTTGAGGCATGATGCAAATAATCATAACCAGCACGATGCAAATTAAAGCATGATGATTGAATGACATTCTATTGTATCCACTATCCAGTGATAACAGAGTGTTGTCAACAGGTAAGCAGCTAGCACAAACAAATCAACTGTGCGCCTTGCTCACCTAAATCTCCACAAACACTCTGCGCCGGATTTTCAGCTTGCATTCCTGAGGGATGAGGGTTTATTCTTCTGAAACAAAACATGACTTTGTTTTTCTTCAAAGATGCAGCTCATTAAAGCAATTCAAAAAGCAATCTAGAAATACATGAGATAGATCACTTTAAAAGACCCCGTGTTTTCCTTTTTCATCTGGGCTACATCGAGCTCCACGCCATGCACATTTACTGGTTATTTTCACACACACCCTTTGCTAAATGACGCATTTTTATCTTACTTTTTTTTAAAAGGAGCATTCGCGCACTGCCACATGACATTAGAGCGTGTAACATCGGCGTGATTTAAGCACCGTGAAAAAAAAGGGAACGTCAGGTTGCTCGATCGTACTTCGGAAAAAAAAAAAAAAAGAAAAGTAAAATCATCATCCCTGCATGTTACATTTATCTGCATGCAAAGCTGCAATAATAAGCAGAGCCCAAGCTCGTGTTTCAGCCATGCTAAGAGCTCAACACAACACAATCACCTAAGAGTCCATATAGCGCAGCGACTTGTTGTGGATCACTTACGCGGGATCAGCCGGTACCGGTGGACCGCCAGCCACGCTCTCCCCCCTGCGTTAACTTCCACAACACCTGCCTGCCCCGCTCCTAATCCGCCCCACCTCCCCCTCTCGCCTGTCCGCCTTATTATTTGAGAGGCAGACGTTTGCAGATCTGAATGGGCGATCACGAGGTTTGTATTACGCAGAGGAGAAGGAGGGGGAGGTAAGAGGGAGGTGGGGAGGTAAGAGGGAGGTGGGGAGGCAAGGGGAGGCGAGGCGAGGCGAGGTGAGAGCGGGGGTTGGCACACAACCTGTTTACCGGTTCGTTGAGTGGTTGTGTGCCATGAAAGGACTGGAAAGCACATGCAATTGGTCAGAAAGGGGCTGATGTGATGGATGTTGGCACCTGTTCTCAAAAATGTTGGCACTGCAAGGAAGAGGGGAGGAGAAGGAGGAGGCTGCGTTGGCTGGATGCTTCATTCACAAAGACAGTCACAGTGCAATTAGCCTCCAGGCACAGATGAAGACATCCCAATTAATCCTGCACCAATGTGTCACTTTTAGATCATGTTGGAGAGGATTCGGTGAAAACAAAAACACACACTCTCTCTGTTTGTCCATCTAGCTATCTATTGAGCCAAATTTAATTCCATTGTAAACGCTATCAAGTACTGTATGTCCACCTCCAGCATATTACTAGCAGAGATGTGATCGAGTCACATGTGTGAATCTCAAGTAAAGTCTGAAGTCTTTATCATCGTCTGAACCAACTCGAAAGTCATATTGTCTTTGGAAAGTCAAGTCCAGTGTCTAGTCCAAAGTCGCCTTGGCTGGCCGCAAACTGAGTGGCATGGCCGAACGCAACAGAAGTAGACCAATGTAAATAAATACACAAATAAATAAATAAATCGGCTGGTGACTCTGACATACACCAAGAAAGTGAGCATCGTACATTTGCCGAGATGCTGCAATGGAATAACCTTGTATCGGGTTTTGAGGCTCCAAATACAATATACCGGAGAACAAGCTGATCAAAGACCTGCAAAGAGATCTGCTGGTAATGATCGATTGCCTCATACACTGACACGCTTTTGCTCTCCAGCAAACATTGTATATATAGTGCGTAATTTCATCAATTTTCAAATGTATTAAATTTAATCAGTTAATACTAACATGGTTTAAATAATCAAAGTTGTAAAAAAACACGATTATATATATATATATCTATATATCTATATATATATATATATATATATCTATATATCTATATATCTATATCTATATATCTATATATCTATAGATATATATATCTATATATATATATATATATATATATATATATATATATACACACACACACACACACACACACATATAGTACATATACAAATACACACACACACACACACTGTATGACCTGCTTAGTGAATACACTAGTGAGCATTATGGGCACTATCCAGGAGGAATCGGCATGTCTCCAAAAATATGAATTCCTCAGGCAACAGAAGCCCAGTAAGTAGAAGGAGCCAGATGGACTGTCATGGAAAGACAAGCTGCTGTGTGGCTGGCGTTGAGAGAACATACCAGTGGCTGGAAAAGGCTGGACTGAAAGACAGCACGGAGGCACGGATCATGGCAGCACAAGTACAGGCCCAAAACACAAGATCAAAAGAGGCTGGGGTCGACCACATCAGACATTCGCAGGCACACTCATTTAGGTGGCTGGCTCTTGTGGCCTCGCCTTGCCCTGCTACCACAGAAAAACAACTGATTTGTAACCGAGTGTTACCGTAACACCAAATGTTAATGATTCTCAAGATTTTGTTTTTTGATTTGCGAGGCCGCATGCATGAGCCCGCAGTGAACATTCCTGCATCTGCACAGCAAAGATTGACACCTCGCAAGTCACACCTTCTGTCTCTAATGAGATGTTTTTCCTCGGGCGCGGTGGTTTCTTGTATATCGAATTTGAAGCCGAAGATGGGGCCAGAGATGGCTGATGTCACAATCACGGAACGGAGTCTGTATCTTGGCCAACCTCGGTGTTGACCCGGCACAAAAGGATTTGCGATGGTTGCCACTGAACTGGTTCGATGTGTAAGATTTACAACAATGTCCAAACGTTGTGTCTGGTGAGCTAAAACCAACTAGTCGAACCAACAGGAAATGTTTGGCTTGGACAAATAGGCTTCAAACTTGATACAGTATGCCATTTGAGTTCATTGTTTGGAGATTTAAACAAAACACACATGCGCCACTAAAGTGATGTGTCAGCATGTCTTGTTTCAAATGGCAAAGACTCTGACACACAAAGAGGCAAAGTGATGTATTTAAATTTGGTCAGTATTTGAGGGACCAGCTCTTTTATCACTTCACAGCACAGGCGAAGGAACAAGGCCAACAGTGTATCATTAATCCTCCTGGTCACAAGCACATTTTTGCAACGTTAAAGCAACTTTTTGCTCGCAAATATATTGTGTTGTAAATCTTATTAAAGACCTCATGCTCTGCTGCTGAGTCACTTTCAATGAACATGTGCTTACAGCCTTACACCCTTTGGGGGGCGGGGGGGGACACTTGATCCGAGGTGAGAAAAAGCAAGCTGTGATTTATCTCTTTTACTTCTATTTATGTGCAAATCAGAAGGGCGGCACACTTTATATAAAAAGTCCCTTAAGTCCATGCGGAATTTCCAATTTCTTTTCTAATGGTCAGCTAGAGCAATCTTATTGAGTGACAACATTTCGTGTATTATACTTTAATCCAGCACCAGTAAGTATCAAAGTCCAGCAAAACGAGCGCAATATTTGCATATACTTTGTTTTAGAGGAAGCGTTCCTTCACCTGTTCAAGCAGCCAGCGACTCTAGTCTAGTTATGCGGCGATGCTAATGTATGCGCACACCAGCTGGTGACAGCGGTGATGGCGTGCTGTTGGCTGTCCATTCCCTCTCATGGGAGGGTGAGGCGGAGGCTTTTTCAAGGCTGAATCACTTCCTCTGACCACTGAGGTGAGCGCAAAAGCACACAGACTCCCTTTACTCCTTCCATGTCCATTTTTTTTTTTTTTTCTCTCAAGAGGATACAACAAGAAATGTAGCATTTTCCTCCATGTGTCCCGCACTGCCCCTGGAAAGTCTTTCAGTATAAATTCTGGCTTTGTAAAATAATCACGTTCAATCTTAATTGAAGCTGTCAGTGAGGAATTTATTTGACAATAGTTTCTTTGTGGAGTACAGTTCAAAAGAAAAAAGAAAAAAACATTCAACGCAATATTTCGAAACAGCACTGTTAACTGTGACTTCATCACATCGTGGCAGTTCTTTATCATCTTATTAAAGGATTAAATCCTCTGTTCTCTATCTACTGTATTTCCATTGCACGTCAGCTTGACTGATTGGTGATAAGTGGCCATTGCAGTGTGGGAAACAGAACACCAAATAATTTGTCATGAGTCATCATCTGCTGCTGCGTTGCTATTCATAGTCAGGAAGGAATATTAGGGATATTTGTGTGTACAGTTTAACCTCGCCATCCAAACGCCCCAAAGGTTGTACAATTGGATAGAAGAAGAATATTTTTGGGCAAGTATTATATAGAATTAAACATTCAGGCATTTTGGTAGCCAGCACAAGTTGACACATATTGTTTGTTTGTTTGTTTATCACTTAACTGTTAGCCGCTGCTGACTGTTAGCTGCCTGCCAACACTATTGTGGGAAACCCAATTACAGAGTTGGGGGAATGTGAAGCCTAGCACAAATACGATGAGTTGCATAGGACTTATTTTCGAACCTCTTATCTGAATGGGAGGAATTGTATTTATGTCAAGAAAATTGAAGGTTTGCCGTGCCAGACCTCCCTGCTGTGTCATGCAAATTACACTTGTGATTGCGACAGTTTGACCGTGGAACAGAATGATTCAATTTCCATGACTTCCAGTGAGAAAAACGTTGAGTTCTGAATAAAAATCAGAGGTCGACCAGTGTCCCGGAACAGATTACGTCACGGAGATATGACATGTATGCAGCTTGTGCAGAATAGGATGTTTACTCAAGACAATTCCATTAGAGGCATGCGTTAGTGCAAAGCTCCCACACAGCCAGAATCCCTGTCTTCGCTCACCTCCTACTACCGGTAATTATTTTTTTTTTTCCAATGAGGAAAGCCCACAACATTGTGTGGTTGCTCTCCATCCGGACTACATTAGTCACACAAACTCCTCTGGTATTGTGCGTATTTTATGAGCGTGAGTAAATTCTCTTTCGCAACAGTATAAAAGGGAGGTGTGTGTACGTGTGCCGATGATCACACGTATCGCCGGTCATTTCATCCTTCCGGCAGCCTTTCCGGACGGATGGATGATCGAGCAATAAAGATACAGTGAATCTGACACGAAGAATTAAAACTACTCCAATCAATAAAATCACACTAAACAAGAGAATATGTTCAAGCAGTAAAGGCAAACAAACGCCATACAATATGAAAAAACACACACGGGGCAGTTGTTTTTTTTTTTTTTTGGATGAATGTGAAGAGAGTCATTCAGCGCACCTGAGTGTGGAATAATCCTCGTCTCACTGCCGCTGCAGGAAACGCGTCCACACCCGTTCTCCTCCGCACGCATCTTGCTCCTCTCGCACTTCACAGTGGCATTGTTTGAACACAACTGCTTGCTGCCATGGCAACCGCAGAGCTGAGAGACCGTGGGATATGAAGGAGAGACAGGGAGAGGCCGTGACCCGTGCTTGCTCATGACGTCATTGTCACAAAGACAAATTGGCTTTAATTAGAACATTCCTGCTTCATTAATCTGTCCAGGTATGCGTTCAAATGGGCGGGTTGCACATCGGCACTTTCATCCGTCGTCAGTGTGCTCCATGCCCCAGCAAAATCCCTCTCAAAATGATATGAATGACGATCAAGTCATGGATAGTACACTGTATGTCTCGATTGAGTTCAGCACTACATATGTGCAATTTTACGCCATGCAGCCCCGATATGTTAAGAGTGCCGCAAAGTGCCCGTACCCCGTAATTCCAGCAGTGTTTCACTTTTCTATTTCAGGCCATAATCACACTCCACATGACCCAATTCCTAGCTTTCGCAGCATATGATTGGCTCGCCAATACTATTTTAAAACACACTGAGGCGTTGCTCGCTCCCACCCCCCACCCCCCACCTCAGTCGATGTCACTAAGACTCTACCTAATTGATTCATTGTAATCTAGAAAACATGGACATGACATGACAACACACGAGGAATTAAATGTCACTAAATGCTTAGGGAACATTTACTTCATTCACAAGCAATCAAACTGCTGTTCTGCTTCCACATGAACGTATCAGACCCCCCCCCCCCCTCTCATTTCACACCAACCACTTGAGTGTTAGAAAATAGACACAAAGAAAGACGTTGTGAACCTTATCGTCATTTGCGTCGCCATATCAGCCCTCTGTCTAATTGTTTGTCGTGTTATGTACTGTAAAATACTTGTTTCCATTTTTTTTTTAATCCTCTGAAAGGAGACTCACAAGCTACGATGTTAGCTTAGCATATACAGTAGAAAGTCACCTTGTTCTCCATATTGACAAAGTGTGGAATTTTTAGCACTATACACAACATCTTTAAAGCACTTCAAATAGTAGTAGTGTTTACTATCTGTGTTGCTTGAGATACATTTGCTTGGGAGTAGTTGGTAGCTTTATGCTGACAGACCATAAAGGGGGGGCGTAATTTTGGATTAGACAGTACATTTATTTCTAACAGCATGAGATTTCATGCAATGCAAACACAGCTGCGGGGCTCGGTGATATTTTATTGGTAAAGACTAATAGTCAATTTGAACAAATAAGACTAACAGAATCAGAGTCAGAGCTGATAAGATAAGGTATAAGAAGTAGACTACACAAATTGTGTAAAGGGAAAGTCAACCGAAACATTTATTTTTTTCAAGAATATGTTCTATGCAGTTGAAACAAGGCAGTCTGATTAATATTGCGTTAGTGAAATTAGAGTTAAGCAGTAAAATCCACCTGTTTGTGCCCATCTCAGGCGGCGGCCATTTTGCCACTTGCTGTCGACTGTCACAGTTGCTTAGGGCTCAAGTAATAACCAATCATGTCTCAGCTCCAGTAAATAGGTGAGCTGTGATTGGTCATTACCTGAGCCCTGAGCAACTGTGATGTCATTTTCAGTCGACACAAGTGACAAAATGGCTGCCCCCATAATTCTCACAATTCCTTGTTTCAACTAGTGGGCCTGCATAGAACATATTCTAGAAAAAAAAAATGTTTGGGTTGACTTCCTCCAGGAAAACCAGGAATGACGTATATAAAAACAAAGCCAAAATCTTAGCAAATGGGCCGTGACAAATCCTTTATCTGTTAACAGGGTCAGAACACCAATTAAAACAAAAGTGCTAAAGTTCCATTCACCTCTGAGTCATTTACTATATTAGAGATGACCGCGCATAAAACATCTGCAAATGTCCCTTAAGTGAGAAAAGATCTGTCTGTAATTAGTAGCAACGAAGAGCATGTTTCAACTAATCCAAAACATCCATTATTGCGTGAGTCATGTCTCTTATGACCCAAATGTTGTTTTCCTAACCCACTGCCGAACAGCTGTGTTGTGTCTGCCCACCCTCACACACACAAATGACATGCACCTTTGTCCCGCACATGGCCTGTCATGTCACCTTTAGTCAGAGCAGACAAGTTTTTTTTTTTACGTCAGACGATGCTAGCGTCATCCTCATGAAGACAGTAGATGAACAACATAGGAGGGCACGGAATCGCTTCCCGTTGGGAAATTCATGGCTTTATGGGATATTTCTAATCAGACATTTCACTGGCATGTCTTCAGATGGACTCATGAGGTTAATGTAAGCAAACCATGTCGCTTCGATTTCAACACAGCCGACAAACTCAGACCATGAGGCCGAAGCGATCCGCTTAGTGAAATCGCTCAGTATCCGTCCTCTTGAGTCCGTTCCGACTCGACTGCCAAGAACAACCAATGTTCGCAAAGTCATTTTTCATTCTCTCTCTCTCCTTGTCTCCAGGCTTAAACGTCTCTCCCATCCATCCCATCATCAGCCCTGCAGTTGTGGTCTCGCTTGAGAGACATTTGCAATAACAGCCTCCGCATAACTTTTGGGCGGCTTTGGGGAATTGTGGGAGTTTGATAACAAGCACATCTTTTTCACCGGCATGTCAGGAAACTGTCAAGTTCACAATCGTCTTAACCTGGAGAGGAAATTAAACAAATATAGTATACAGCACGTTTCCAATACCAGCAGGAAACAATTCCTCTGTGACTAAATGCTCCAGGCTTGAAGACATTTGCCTCCGCTCCCACTCTCACTCTCACTCCCTCCGAGTCACTCCTTCCATCGTGTAACACACCTTTAGACAAGCTGCCTATTCATGCGCTGCTTGCCCCCGTCCAGGAGATACATTCTTTCTGGCAGGCAACATTGTAAAGACTGTAAAAAAAAAAAAAATCTCCCACATAGGGTGTGCTAAGTGCTTCCACAATGTGTAAGTCTGCTAATGTGAATCACACGGTAACCATTTGAACAGTTTATGTAAGTTTCCAAATGGTTATTTATTGGGCTTCCTGAAGTGAAATGAAACTACAAACTTGTCTGTATACTCTGAGGGAACTAACCAGGGATTTTTCAATTGTTTAAGCAGGCGTCATAAAGTCCAGCCATCGGGCTGCTATCCCATATTTTAGCAGCCAGGGGCATAGACTGAAAATAGATTTTTTTTAGAGTCGGCCTGCGACTCTAAAAGGGGATGGGGGGCAGTGTTAAAGCTGTGTGTGTTGTGCCACCCCTAAAACTACTAATTGGTTTTCTATTGAGCTTTTTTAAACATGACACTCTACAACTAAAGTAGAAACAAATTTCCTCTTCATAAAGGCCTAGTGAATAAAGATGATTCCGTTTCAAAAGCAAAAAGGGTTTGGGTCCAATTTGTGAACAGATCCCATTCATGTTCCTCAAGTCAGACCGTCAGCTTGTTTTCACTTATTTTGCTTCTGAATGGGGAGACATGCTGCTGCCCAGTAGGGGCAAATTTCTTCGAGCAGGCTACAAGGCTGTGAACTCAAAATCCTGACAAATGTGTTTGCAAAGCTTGGATGACAAAGTTGCTTGAAAGCTGAAAAGTATGTTTCCTTTCCTTGTACACGGTTCACTCTGGTTGTCAGCATTCGCAATTGACGGGCTGAGTTGAAAACGATGTTTCAACTCATCTTCTGGTCAACGGGGTTGTGAGCTCACAAGGGTGAAAGGTGGTCGTCGTGGGGCCGCTCCAGACGATGTCTTACATGTTTGTGCAGAACCGCAGGCCATTGGCTGCAGGCGTGGAGCGCCTGGCTTGCGGTGGGCTGCGTGTCTGTGCGAAGCTGGCGTGGACGCACGTTTCCCAGCATCTGGTCCTCATTAGAGGAGCCGAGAGTATAAAGTGAGGAGCTGAACAGAGGCTGGGAACACTCGACTTCCAGACTGGATCATGGGCTTTACGGTGGGGCTGTGTTTGCTCTGGCTGCAGGCGAGCCTGTTGTCTCATGCGCTCGACTGCTCGGGAGGAAGCCTGGCCGACTTGTGCGTCAACACACAGACGGCGGACGGGCAGGTAGGACTATTGGATCTTCTCGCGGGTGTCCACTGAGGAGGACTCGCCGAGATCTCTCATCACCACGGTGTACTTGAAACAGGGAAACGGAAGAAAATAATCCACTGCTTACGGTAGCGTTGAACGTAGCATCGTTTCAATGTTTTGTCACATCCGCGGTGTCCGCTTAACATTCTTAAGTCGCACATTCAGAGCAGTCAGTTATTTACAGTATATGCAAATGAATTCGAATATTATTAAATGATTTAAAAAAACAGGAATGTGTTAATCAATTTCAGCAGACCACAAAATATATCAAATTAATGTGTATTCTACATCTAAAATAAATATTTTGGAATAATCAAATTATTTTACTTTAATTGTATCTAGGGTAAAAGTTAGTAACGGTTGTGCTGTACTATACACAATATGAAAAATCTTCCAGAAAACAAATATGATTATGCCACAAAAACAATATTCTACTATTCTATTATAGTATAGATTGTTAATTATCCACTATTGTAGTATTTTAATTGAATAAATATGACTAACTTTCACGTAATTTTTAAAGGTGATAACTTCCACGTTGTATACACTAGACGTTCAAAACTATTCAGACACACCTCTTCTATTTCTATTTTGGACTATTCTACGCTTTAAAGCTTTGAGGAAGACTTCTTTTTTATATATATTTTTTTTGTAGAGCACAAACCAAGGTCCATCAAAAGCCTTTGCAGTGAACGGCAACATTTCGTGTGAGCCAGATCCAGTATCACCTCGTAAATGCTCTTCAGCAGCAAAAATGCCAACTGACACGCTCCAAAATTTTCTAGCAAGTCTTCCTAAAAGATTTGTGACTTCCAACATCAAAATTCGATTTCATATTTCGTTTTGTAGCCGTAAGGGCCATGTATCCGAGTTCATGTGTCCATATACAACGTTGTTCTTTCACTGACGGACTCCCTGGACAGAGGCAGCTGTGTGTGTCTATGTGTGACAACAGTAGCGGTCAAGTGTGCTTCCAGATTGCAGTAGACAAAATAACCCCGAACAGCAATGACATACAATTAGATTGCCTATTTGGCACAGCATCTCATTGTAATGGTTTTTGCATCCAAAATGCCCAAAACACCCAAAATAAACCCACTGTGGAAAAAAAAATCCCTCTGAGCCCTTTTTTTTTTTGTTTTTGATTCATGTGGCCGCAGGCTGTTTGACTTCAAACGTGCGGTTAAGCATTTTTCTGCGGAAAGTCGTAGTGTTTTGTCCATAATAGCCCTCCTCATCTGGACTATGGATTGTCCAGCTGCGAGACTTGAAAAGAATTGTCTCCCCCACATGGAAGAATTTTCATATGGGAAGGAACTTTGTTCTCAATCTAAGGAAGTCTGTGTCACATAAGCTTTTCTTGTATTTGTTGGAAAGGTAATTACAGTACAGGCACACAATTGTGAGCTTCAAATGTGGCAGTAGCTCAAATGTTTGAGGCAGAATCACAAGTAACCTTACTTCGCTTGAAATTGGCTTCCACAATGGCCATTAGCACGCGCAATTCAGTGAAATATCTGAAAAAGGAGTTCGTGGCACTCTGACTCATAATGCATGCAGCAAAATGGAGCACCGTTGGATTTTAGCTTATGTTAAAGGAAGGATGAAGGATTTAGGCGGGAAAAACAACAACAACTTAACATGTTAGTGTTTTGTTTGTAGGGGTAGGAAAAATCTATGGCAACAACACTGAAATATCCAATGCTAGAAAAATGTAATTTTTCTAAAATGCTGCACTTTCATTGACATTGTAATATAAGCAGACGTTTATTAGGTGATCATTCCTTGTGTTTATTTAGCTACATGAACGTGCGAAAATATTTCAAAACTGCTTTTCATTCAAGCGGAAGTCAACCCAAACATATATTTTTTTCAAGAATATGTTCTTGCAGGCCCACTAGTTGAAACACGGCATTCTGATTAATTTTGCATTTGTGGAATAAGTGTTAATCCACTCGTTTTTAGCTATCTCTGGGGACAGCCATTTGGTCTTCTGTCGACTGAAAATGACATCACAACTGCTCACAACGACCGATCACGGCTCAGATTCAGAAAACAGGTCAGCCGTGATTGGTCGTTGTGAGCAGTTGTGACAAAATGGCCGCCATCAGAGATGGCTAAAAACAAGTGCATTTTACTGCTTAACTTATATTCCACAAACGCAAAATTAATCAGAATGCCGTCTTTCAACTAGTGGGCCTGCTGGGAACATACTCTTGAAAAAAAAAAAGTTTGGGTTGACTTCCGCTTTAAAGGAGTTTCTGTGAACATGACCCTTCAAAGCAATGCAATCCCTTTTTTTTTTTCAAACTTTACTTTTGTGTAAAAATATAGAACTGATTGTTTTAGTGTTATCATGTGCACTTTCTCCTTCTATTCTCAGACGAGTGATCAGGGCCTGCAGCGGCCGATACCTGCAAGTGAAGAACAGGTATGTGCCACCTTTTAGAATCATCCGTACACGCGTGCAAGAAAGTCCACATACTGCTCATAGGCTCAATCGGCTTTTGCGAGGAAGGCGGCGGCGGCGGCGGCTTTAACCGAGTGAGGAAAATGAAATTAAGTATAGCTTGGTTGCCGATTTTAATCTTCTGTACACCCGTGAAATGCAAAACAGCGACATCGCTTCATTCAAAGCTATTAAGATGAGATCAGTGATACATGTTGTAGTTGTAATAAAGCTATGGCGGTGTGACCATGGAAACATGGTGGAGCCCAGATGAGCAATCTGGCTTCTTGGCAGCTTGGAAACACGGAATGACATGATGCATGTTCCAATTATGTCAGTGCCAAATAGCCACATGCGGCAATGCGATGAAAAATGGGCACAATCATTGCAATGTAGGTCAAGGGCAATTACAGTCAGCACTGTAAACAGCATCACTCATAAGGAAGGCCGGTGTTTTTATTTGCCTTTTATCTCAGGTCGGAAAGGGAGTTAGGAGGGATGAAAAAGAAGGAATAGATCCTATTTTGCGTGATCACTAAGCTCAGAAAATGAATTATTGATGAAGTCAAGACCCAGCAGTCGTGTAATAAATTGGCCACAAAGTCCAAATTGGAAACCTGTTGCCTCTCGTGCTGACAGTCCATTTGTTAGGGCACACGGGCGAGATCAATAACATTTCCTTGTTTATGCTCTGATCAATGAGAAACGCAGGAAAGGATTTTTTAGACCATGGATGAATGAATTTGGACTGCTAATAAAACCGAAGTAGCAGGATTTAGATCTAAATGGTGGTGTCATTCCAGGTCATGTAAAAAAAAAAAAAAAAAAGGTGATTCTTTGTACAGTCACAGAGATGCCCACCTGTGTCACTGTGCTGCGTTGTAGGTTCTGCTCAGGCGTAAGAGACAGTTGGAGAGGAGAAGCCACGCCCACCCAGGTCACTCCAACCTTCCTGGAGCTTTCTCGGCGAAAGGTTTTCCAAACAGTCTCATCCAGGTAAATCCCGCACACATGACAGAGATGTTTTGGGAACTGGGTGTGCATACGTGCGCGCGCGCGTGCGTGTGTCTCATTGCCATGTCAACCCTCCTCCAGGCTGACAGGTCCAGGCGACACTTGGCTCAAGCGGCGCATAAGAAGAAGAACAAGCGCAAATCCCGCGTCGGCTCCTTTTCACTCCTTAGCAACGATAAGAAATCCAACCCCCTACAGGTGAGTCGCCATGACAACCCCTGAGCAGACACACAGCTGGGCCAAAGAGCCTTGTTGTGAAGGCTGGATCAATGTGCAGCAGGCACTGATCACACGCGGGGCTCTAGAAATGGATTGAACTAGAACGGACATGTCATCGCGACTGAACGCTCACAGTTGGGTTCTCCTCCAGGTGATCAGAGCGAGAAGACAGGTGAAGAACGAGCAGCCCAAATATGGAACGTCCGCTCACACCGGGGCTTTCTCTGTCCTGGTGAGTCATCTTGTAATGTCATTTCCCCCCTCCATCAAAAAAAAAAAAAAAAAACTTTCTCATAAGATGTGTGTTTTCTGTCCAGGGAAATCTGCAGAATGGAAGACCCAAGAGAAGCATAGCGAAGACGATAACAGCATAGTGCAACGTTATTGTTATGGTTAAGTCGACGTACACAGGAAGAGATGTGTTCAGATCTTAGAAGGCAAACAAATAGACAAATCACACACCCGATGAATCGGTTTGTGTGTGTCCCTCGATACTGTTTCATCTCTAAGATACTCTATTGATCAGTTAGCAATTATATGCTAAGGTAATATGTATATGCCTGCATGTTATGAAAACACTTAGCAAAAGATGCATGGGGCATTTTTGTTCATTATTGATATTATATTTTATTAGATATTGACGGGTATATTTTTGCAGAAATGTTTTGTTGTTGTTATGATATGAGAGTTCAATAAAGATTTAGTAGGGAAAGACTGTGCTTCATGACACGTTAAGACTTAGTGTAGCATTAAGCCATTTTATGTCAGTTCTTAATGCATGTAGTCTTCCCCCCCTTCTCGTTCCTGGAATAATACCTTACATTTCCCACTCTGGCATCCGCACAATTGCCAGTCTGAGTGACTCATGAAAAGCAAATATCAAAGGTTTCCGTCTCCAATTGCGGATGGCAATGTTGCAGGTACACTTGAGGGTTTGAAAAGAGGGTAAAAAGGCTACCAAGTGCAAATAAAGTCTTTGTGTGAGTGAGAGATATCGAAAAAAAAATATCGTTTCGACCATCTGTTTCATGCATCATAATACATCTATTCAAGTATCTCATGTCACTTTTAATTCATTTGCCCACAAAATGGAAACAGTGTGGTCCAGACCAGCAGATTAGGCTGGAGTGCTTCTGCAGGACACTGACGTCAATGCGCGCACATTAACCAGAGCTTGAACAACAACTCTGCCTATTTACAGCTTCAGGGTGAGCGGAGATTCAATAAATCACCAAATGAGTGATGAGTTGGAAATAAAAGCTGCGGGGCTGGGATCTAAAGCTGTTTCATCAGAACCCCCCCATGTGAGGCAATCTGACTAGCAGAACGAGTACATTACAAGACAATCCAAATGAACCGCGTGACTCATCCACCCTCATTTGCCAATCAAAGCAAGCAGCTATTGGGACGTTTTTGGAGCTTCCTCGATGCAAGTGAAGGAATTACCTGACACACTACTATTCCCAGCAGAAGCACATTAGTGATACTGAATGTGTGCCGTCTGGGGGAATATACATGAGCCACTGAAGTCATCACATAACCTGGATTACCAGGATGTGAGCCGTCGTCTTGGTTACAAACAAATATGGGATGCCAAAAACACTGACGCTCTATAAAGGACCGATGTCTTATTATTTATATTCACAGGCATCTAGAGATATGTGGCATCGATCCTGTCCAAACTGGATGTAGCAATTATCGCTAGTTTTCAATACTGATATCCATACAGTGAGACCTCAAAAACATCTTTAACTATACAAGCTTTATAGTTTTAAAAAAAGTATATACACACACACACCCACACCCACACACATATACACATGTACATATACACACACACACATACACACACACTCCCCATCTTTCTACATACCTACCAATTTCCCCATTTCCTACCCACTTTTTTTTGTGTGTTTTTTTACATGCTAGGGTACAAACAAGCCTTTGCAAATGCATTTCAAAAGAGCCCACTGTTGTATGCATTGCAGTTTAAAGAGTAGTAGTAGTAATCCAGACCAGGACTGGGCAGTTTGACACACTTTATGCACTTCAAACGAACTGTCAACGGTTCTTGTGAAGATAAACACATTTTTTAAGGGGTGTGCCCTTAAGGTAGCTGCCGCAGTGACAAGCCATTGGATCATTAAAAGGTACAAATTTAGCACCTTTTTTCTACTACTAGAAAGGTACTACTTACCTCTTGACCTCTCGACCTACTATACCTCTCTCCTCTCACACAATCTCCCTATTTTTTCTGAATACAGTGCAGGCACGCTCAACGCTAAATTTGAGTCACTGAGGTAAGCCAAATGTCACAATTCACATTTGGAAGCGTTAGCCCACAAAAGGGACAATATGACGGAAGTCGAACACCCACAACACGCGCGTGCTGTGCCCGGAAAACTCCACGCGATATCCGACTGATGACCAAAATACTACAAAAAGGTCATCCAACCACAAAAGTGCTTCATTGTTGTGGACAGTGAGCGCAAATGGAGCCATTCCGTCATGCTGCTGCAAATGTTAAAAAGGGTGTTCCATCGCAGCATTTGTCAAACACAATTATTCTGACTCGTGGTGACTGTCTAGCGCTGTGTGTAAAAAAGCAGCCCACAATCAGTAGGCCGGGCATAGGAAATAGTGTCGTCACAGACATGCAATATTTGACAGTTTCCCGTATGGCATGCATGTAGTTAGCGGGCTTTACGGTCAATGTGCTTTGCAAGCACTAGAAACCGCCGCTTAAATGTTTGTCGCTTGTTGACGAGAGCCTCTTGTCATAAAAAACATGAAATGTGGGATGACGATTAAAGGCTCAAACAAGTTTGGATCACCTCCCAAACAGAAACGCTTGTGATCGTTTGCCAAACCGTTCGGGCAGTATGCGGTCTTTAAAACGGGTTAGTTAACATCTCCGAGCTTCCACCATGACAGCTCTAATTGATTGAGGGCAGCGAGGATGAAACTCATCTGAGCTCCATATAAAAGGAGCTTAAACCAACCCGAGTTGGACTATACAATCAAAATCTTACTTTCATTTCATCTTGCCATCAAAGCTGAGAATGTTTCCAGCGTATTTCCTGTGTGATTTTGTGGCGATTGACAGAGAAGACGAGGTCTTCCCTTCCCAATGTCTCCGCGGTGGATCCCTCTCATCTATTTTCAAGCTGACCGCATGCTGTGACCACGCGTCCAGGCTGGATTCGCCTTGTTCGCCGATTTCATCTCCTGCCGCCTCTGATTGGATCAGACACACAAGAGCGGCTGTTGTCTTGCCTCGCCCCCCTGCCCCCTTCTTCTCGCCTTGACACCGCCCCTCCCAAAAGTGCCCTGGGCCCGCCAAAAAGCATCGCGCAAGTGCTGTCACAGCAGCATCACTCATGCGCTTATGATGAAAGCATAAAACAAGAAAGCAGGAAATGGATGTTTTGTTACTTGATACGTGTAACTCCTCTGCACGCTGACCTGGCTTACGGCATGGGTGTGTGTGGGAGTCTTTTTCCATGACACTTTTTGCTTACATCATACATCCTTTTGTTTGCCAGCCCGCATATAGATTCGGAGTTAATGCTGTCACCTTAATGTCACATTTGCATAAATCTTATGTGATGCTTACACAATAAATGCAACACATAGTGTACCCACTCACCTGCCACAGTATTGGACACAGCTACACAGTCGAAGTGCTGCAATAAAAATACCTTTGCAACATCCTTATCGCCAAAGCGCGTCGTCACTGTCTGATAATATTTGTATTCGCATTTTCTAAAATTCTTGCTGCAATGAATTCAGGTTTGAGATTTGACTTCGAGATTGCTTTTCAATAAACATTTTTAAGTACAGAAATCTTAACGATCAATTTTCTTCAAAAGAATATGTTCTATGAAGGCCCACTAGTTGAAACACAACATTCTGTTTGATATAGCATTTGTGGATTATGAATTGAGAAGTAAAAGCCACCCGTTTTTATACATTTCAGGGGACGGCCATTTTGCCGCTTTCTGTCAACTGAAAGTGACATCACAGTTGCTCAGGGCTCAGCTAATGACCAATCGTGGCTCAGGTTCAGAAAACAGGTGAGCTGTGATTGGTTGTCACCGGAGCCCTGAGCAACTTTGATGTCTTTTTCAGTCGACAACAAATGACAAAATGGCCGCCCCCTGAAATGGCTAAAAACGGGTGGATTGCTGCTTCACTCATATTCCACAAACGCAATATTAACCAGAATGCCGTGTTTAGACCAGTCAAGGCTCATAGAACATATTTTTGCAACTCATTTTTTGGGGTTGATTTAAATTAAATTTCCTCCTCTGTCAATTTAAAGTGTAGGTAAGAGATTGGCCCATAGCAGATAAAATGCAACATTTGTCATGTACGCACCCAAATAGATTGCTGTCCATTTTTTGAATTCCTGAGGCAATCACCAAGGCATTAAGCATTGATTGGATGAAAATTGCTTACTTTGGCCTCCAGCTGCCTGCTTTGTCAATATCAATTTGTTTAGGGGAAAACAGCACCTTTAATTCCAGAAATGAGTTGTTTGATTAACCACATTTGAACATACTTATCCAATCAGGAACAAGTGTTAATTACAATGTTTACACAATTGCCTAAATTAATCTATGGCAGAGCGACTTGCTCCAATAGATTAATCATCACTCCAGTAGAAGGATGGATGGACAGACCTTTCTGTGTTTCTGATTAAAAAAGAAAAAAAAAAAAAAAAAGTAAAATATGGTGAAACAAGCTTTTCAATGCTGTGCAGTCTAGGTGAATAAAATGAATGGAGGAGGTGGATCTTTTGGTAAAAAGGCGCTGTCCCACAAAATTGACCCCCCATCCTTGACTATATACAGTAGGTACCATCAGTTGCGGTTCATTAAACTATACATTCTTGAAATCAATTGACCAAGCAGGCATGTGGAGGCCAAACAGACAGTAAGGAGACGCCAAAGTGGCTGCAGGATGAGAGGAGCATGGGTGGGTCAGAGAGAAGACAAGCAGGAAGGGCAGAATTTGGAGCGGGGGTGGAAATCCAATGACCGTGAGGTATTTCTGATGTCGCCACAAAGTTGAAAACTTCCTATACACAGTACAGAGGTGGGACGAGAACAAACAGGGAGGCCATCTTGGGTGGCACAAAAATGCACCTCTTGTCCCTTTTAACCACCACCTCACTGACTTGTTTCATACCATGTGTGAAAATTACAAAGTCTTTATGTGCCGTTTCTGAAAACAAGGGTGGAACATTAAATTCCTATAACATTCCTCAAAGGCAAGAGACTCATGGAATCTTTGAGGCGAGAAATATTATGAATAAGAAGCAGCATGAGCTCACTGTCTGCACTGTCTGTAGACTTCTACAAGCCACTTCAAGGAGCTCTGGTAAAGAGAAAAACTATATTGGGGATGTGGCTGCAGAAGGCTATCTACGCCTGACTTCAATTACGAGGCCATTTCAAAGCAACGGCAACATTGGATATGATCACCACGACTGAGAGAATTATTTTTATTTCACATTTGTGTCACAGTCACTCTCTTTGCATCAAGCATTGTTGAAAAACGTCTGTATATGCTCAGAAATCAAACGAAACAGCTAAAACATGAATAATTCACGAGGTCAAAAATTGTATCTCACTGACCACTGTGCTGATAGGCTTGATGCTTGCTGGCCAAGGGGAGTCTGACTCCCTGTGAATTTTGATTCCTAACTGCAAAGTGGGTGGCACTTCAGATGTCCTGGAGGGGAATCAATCATTTTGTCAGCTTCTCCGACACTGCAGATTTGAAAAAAAAAAAGCTTCATCAGCTTCTCTGTAACCAAGGTAGCACAACAGATGCTTTGTATGCAATATAATTCGCAAGCAGAGCTGCGCACATATATTAATCATGACATAATGGGGGGGAAAAGATCTAAATAAATAATCTCTTCTATTGTTTTTGATAAATCCTCACTTTATATACTAATCGCATTTAGTCCCAGATAATATATTTGCAAGTACAACCATTCTTATGTCTGTAATTGAACAGGAGATAACAAATGGTAGACTTTTAGCCCTTAAACGTGACGTCATAATTTTCTGGCGTTGCCTAGCAGAGATTGCCCTCTAGTGGTTTTATGAAGAAAATACAACATGAACCATGAATGTTTCTACTTATTTTATTCCATTCTTGTGCTTTTTCGACCATAATAATACATGTAATTACGTGTCTTGTCTTCCAACCATTTATTGCATTTTGTTAAAACCTAACCTATGTGAACTTTTCACGCAGTTGTTGGTTTTCTGCTCCTTATCTCTTCGTACAGTCGGGGGACACGGTTGACTTTGAGCAAAGTTCACCACTTTGTCTCTCTCCAGAGCCACCCGCATGGTCTGCTCTACAAGGGCCTGAAACTTCTCGTCCATCCTTCTGATTGCAGGCTCATACGCGTGGCACTGGGCCTTGAGCCTCCTCGTCTCCTCCACCAGTCTGTTTTTCTCCTGGGCAGCACGTTTGCGGTTCATCCATTGCGTGTCTCGGGCCTTCTGCACCCTCGCCAGCGTCTCGGCCGAGGCTGAGGCTGCCCGCTGGTATTCCTCCCTCTCCCGTAGCGCGTTCTTCAGTTCGTTGTGCAAACGCTGGTTCTGAACATACACGTCCGGAACCTCGCCGACCCGCTTGGCATTCAGCAAGCCCTTTTGCGCCATCTGCGTCCACTCCCTTTGAAAAGTGTCAATAGTTGCAGTCATCTTCATTTGACTGAGAAAATTGCGTATAAAGTCGTCCGCGTTTACGTGCAGTTCGGAGGCGGTGGGGGTCGTGTCGAACCCGGAAGAAGCTGCATGAGCTCTTCTCGCCCGCTCATTTATGTTTTTGACTGTCGCCTCCAAGTCTTCTTCTCCTTCTGTCAAGCTACAGTCTTCATCGTCACCATCATCGTGATCGTCATCATCATCATCTTCATCTTCTTCTTCTTCTCCGTCGTCTTCTTCATTATCATGAGGCCTAACGTCGCCATTCTCATTACCACCATCATGATCATCCTCATCATCCTCACCATCAGCACCATCATCATCATCACCATCGTTACCGTCATCACCATCATTAGCATCAACTTCATCATCAACACCATTATTCTCTTCACGATCACCACCGTCCGGATCAAACATGTCATCTTGTTCCATTGCGTTGTCGTTTGTGTTCATAGTTAGACGGAAAACTTGACAAGTATCCCTCCTCAGAGCGAAATCCTTAATTGACCCCCGGGTTGTAAATCCACCAGCAAAATGTGGCAACGTCCAAAAACGTCATCAGCTCTCGTCGATTACATTTCAGTAAAGAAACGTGGTGGCGTCCGTATATCAACGCGTCACCACTTGTTGATGCCTTTTCCGTGGGACTTCTGGCTCGTTTGAGTTGTTGTATGTTTCCATGGAGATGGCAGATAGGTTCACGCGAGATTCGCAGAGCTGCGTCGCAAAACCAAACAACGCGAGAGTTCTGTATTCTCGCTATCCGTCGTTGTCAGCAAACTGTCATGGCGGACTACCGAGAAGCGCCCTTGGCAACACGGCCAAAAACATTGGACCCAAATGAATATTTTAATGTTTCGCCGGAGTATCGACGGGCCGAGGAAGCCAGAGCGGCACTGCGGGCGAATCTGAAGAGGCAGTACCAGTTGCAACTTAACAACCCGCTTAGAAAAGAGCTTATTGTAAGTGGCTACCGGCTAGCTAACAATGTCACCCTTGGATAAACAGTCGCGCCAGCATGCTAACATATACACTTATAAACGTTATTGACAACACCACTTTACGTAACATTCAACTCGATAATCAAAGATTTTAACGATACCTTGTGGGCACACTGTTTGACTCCTGCTGGACATGCTGCTGTGTTAGCATGCTAAACGGCCATATAATAAGGCTAGCAACTTCGTTTTGTTTGTAAATCATTAATCACAGCTGTCATTAATTACAAATTGCTGGCAGGTCACTTAATTGGATGCACCTGTCAAACAGCAAGCCTTTAAGCACATTTAAACATGTAAACTTATTCAATCAGTAGTGTAAACACATAAGCGTATTTATGAAAAAAAAATCCAACATAAAAAAATATATATATATTGTACGTATTGTAGTACCTGTGTCTTTAAAAGGTGAGGCCTGAAGAGCCGATGTCAAGTTGTGAGTCTGGGGGTGAGATGTGGCCAAGAGCAACTCCAGTGTGAGACTGAGTGTGCACATTTTTTACTTTCTCTCCCGCTGAAAAGTGCATCTGAAACTTTGGTGCTGCTTTCCCACATGCGAGAGCATTGCAGTAATTAATGCCAGTCTCCAGGTACCGCCCACTTTGAATCGTTGACGCTAGCAAGGCCAGCTGCTGTTCTCATCCCCCACCATCTTATTTTCATACTCTACCTGCACGGACGCATGAAGACTGTCACCTTGTTGGACAGACGTTTTGCTGCCCCGCAGAGCGTAATAGTCTGGTGACGGCAGACTTGCATTAGTGGCCATTCTAACTATTCAAATAAACTATGAAGGCTTATGTTTTTCACAACATTTTTTATTGTGCAACAGGAAGATCCCGCCTTGACACGCTGGGTGTACGCCCGTGTCAACCCCTACCCACACTTCAGGGCCACCAAAAAGACATCTCTGTTGGGTGCCATGTTTGGGGTTTTTCCACTCTTCTTCTTGTACTACGTCTTCAAGACGGACAGGGTATGTGTACTAGTTACTTGTTTTATTTTGTTATGTGTGTAGAGGATGACATCTAACTCCTAAACTACAGTTCTCTTGGCTTGTCAAATAGTGAAGTTTTAATACTCATTTTGATAGTTTATTTTTTGGCTAATTAGCATCATATTTTTGTCATTTAAATTAAGTTACAGTTCCTTTTATGGAGACACCTTTTTACTGTCATGGCAATTAGCCCATTTCAGAACTTCCTCAGAAAAAAAGAATGGTAAAAAAAAAAGCAAGGTGCATAAGAACAATTTTTAACATCATAACCGGGTTTGTAAATTGGAATATTTGGAAACAGCGCAGACTTCACATGAGATTTTGCAATCGTAAACATTAGATTATATTTAAGATGGTCAGCCCTGACCGTTTCCTGAGCAGATTGCGTAGCACAAATCAGTCAACATAGCCCACAGCACAAGATAATCATTTACAATAATATTCTTGAGCCATCTGATAATAGGCGCAAATTACCCCAATTTTTGATGTGTATACCCTGCTTTCCTCATCATATTTTGGTTGTGTTTCTTTACAGGACAGGCGAGAGCAAAGCATTAAAGATGGAACCCTGGTACGGAAGTTCTGTTTGTCATCATGAGCTCCACTGTACCAAGAGCACCCTGCCTATTGTTTTGGTGTGTGTAATTATTAACAAAATAAAACTACACTGTCATAAATGTTGTGGCTTTATATGCTGAGAAAAAGGTGAAGGCCGAAACAATTTTTTAAATTGCATACACATCATTGAGGTCAGTTATGACTCATGAATGAAATGACAGTTATGCGATAATAACACACTTTATATTATTTTTTTTACACATCCAATGAATGTTCAGTTATTCCAATTTAAAATAAAATAAAAATAGAACCACTTCAAACTACCGTGCTAAATGCATCAAGCATAGATTAGTGACTACAGGGAACTTGAGTGGAAATGTTTAAATCTATTTGAAAATTAAAATATTTGTATCTTTGCATAGCTAGTTCAATTGGCCCCGTTATGCCGTTACCCATTATCTAGTGTTTTCTGGGCTTCCAGTTGGGATTAAAGTGGCTGCGTAGATGCTCCCAGCATTGGTAATAACTCTTGTCGAGCTTCTGGCACGTCTCCAGACCCCACTTGGTCACAGCCATACTGAAGGACGACTCGAACATGAAGGCCTGAAGGACGCAAGATGTACCCGATCTTAATTTCTTCTACACAATTAGCGAGCTTTTCTCGGTCAGAATATTTACCATGGTTCCTTCAGCCACCCTTTCTGGTTTGAGATCGGCCACGCTGTTCTTCTCAAAACAGTCGGCGTCGGGGCCGTGTGGGGTCATGATGCTGTGGAGACTGCCCCCCCCAGGCTGGAAACCCTCCTCTTTGGCTTCGTAATGGCCCTTTATCAGCCCCATGAACTCACTCATGCAGTTACCTTGAAACACAAGCAGGGGGAGCTATTACACAACACTAGAACAGGCGGAGGTTCTCGTGGCGGCTATCAAAATACAAGGACAACAGTCTATTCATAAACCCTCACTCCTTATTTGACTTTACTTCACCCCCCCACCCCCACACAATTTTATTTAATCTTTTCTTCTCACGTGGACAAAAGCTTCCCCTTACGGTGATAATATGGTGGGCGGAAGGTGTGGTCAGCCACACCCCAACGTGGAGGGAAGATGACAAAGTCGGCAATGGCCACACCCGGTCTGGTAGATTTGGCCGTCAGCACAGTAAAAATGGATGGATCCTACACAACATTGGGAGCCAAAAAAAAAAAAAAAAGAAAGTCACGAGGAAGTGCTGGGAATGATTTTGTTCAGGGCACAAATGAGACTCACTGCATGGTCAAAGGCCACACAGTTGATGACCATGAAGTTGCTGAGGTTGTACTTGTATGGCGTGTAGTTGCCGTGCCAGGCCACCACGTTGAAGGGAGAGAAATCCTAACGGAACACAACAAAACATGACAATTCAACCAACTGCAAGTAGGCAACTAACACAAAGCAATTTAAGCTTTTCACATAGAGGACCAACAATCAATGATGCCATTGTACTCTGGGGTAGTGTTGCTTGACATAAAGGGAGGACGGCTGGAGGGAAATGGTCATAATGAAAATGTTTTGTGAAATAAAGTGTTCTGCGTCTCTTCCATTCTGTTTGTTCTTTGTGAGACAAGTTTACAGGTATTACTCAGTAATTGGCAAAAAAAAAAAAAAAAAATCAAACTTTGACAAACTTTCATAATTTCAACCGGGGTTGATGGAAGAAAGCGGGTGATGTACAAGAGTAACAGTGGGTGCAGAGCTATTTCTTTATCTTGATTGTTAAAAAAAAAAAAAAAAAAGCAATTTTGCGGCATTGCTCTTTTGAGAAAAAGAAATACAGCAGCAGCTCTAAAATCGATATAGTTCATTACAGCTCAAACTGTCTTCTTGACCTTGACACTCTTTACACACACACATTACCGCGTACGCTTCCGCACACTGAAAATAAGTCCTAGTTCATAACATAACCAATCAACTAAACACACACACGCAAACACACGAGTGGAGTTGCTGCTGAACACAAAGTTCTTTGGTCAACATGGTGCGGGATTATTCCTGAACATTCACTTATGTTGGCTCAGCGAGATTCGATTAAAATGAAAAGTGGAAGAGAGTTGCACGTGCACACACACACAAAAACAAACATATTGGCCCAGTCAAGCAAATAATAAGTTAATTTGAGCAATTTCGCTGCTCGGCGGGGGGGACAAAACAGCAGGAAAAGATGGGAGCATCTTCCCAAAATAAGACCTCCCTCCCCCACCTCACATTTGATTTTCCCGCCCCCCTTCTCGGCCCACGCGCCAGGCATCAGGAAAAAAAAAAAAGCTTCCACCTTTAACCCTCCGCAAATGAAAATTTAAATATTTGGCCCGTCTCCTTTCTCATAAGAGTACGAGGACTTTTTCTGGAGGTGGGGCGGGGAATCATTCTCTGAGTGAATTATGTTGAAATTAATCCCTAACTTGTTTTTCACTCTGCAACTCATGAACGCCCTGCTAATTATGAGTGATTAAGCCGCATATAATTGAGGTGGAAACATTTGGATATTAAATCACCGGGGATGGTAAATCAATCAGCGGCGGCGGCTAATGGATCACATGCGTCCCTTGGACACTTTCCTTGCTGTTAGTCAATCTTCACGCTTCACTGGGATGTTTACTGAAGCACATGCAGACCTCAAATGGGGTAATAGGGCAGAGAGGCCTTACGGAGGACACTTTTGAAGTACAAGGACACAAATAGCACACAAAACACCTGTTGGCAGGCGAAGAGCTTCCCTTGGTACTTATTGATGACGGTGTAACCTGTGGACACTTCCCGGTCCTCGTAGCACGCCACCGGACACAGGAAGTCTCTCGGATTGGCCAGACCGTTGGCTCCTGCAAAGAGTCACGCGAGCATGAGCATGAGCCTGTTGGAAAGTTGAACATAACGTAACATCTATGTTGAAGGCATTATGGGGTTTTTTTTTTTGGTTTTGCAAGATTAGGGGGCAACCACAGAACATACTATAATTGTCTTTGTAATTTTAGAATTTGATGACCCTCCAATGTCCCCAAATTGTGTGTTTGTCGAGCATCTTTGTTTTATTGTATGGTAGTAAAAGAGGGAAGTCAACCCAAACTTTTTTTTTTTTTTCAAAAATATGTTGTATGAAAGCCCACTAGTTGAAACAAGGCATTCTGATAAATATTGCGTTTGTGCAATAAGAGTTCATCCACCCGTTGTTAGACATCTCCGGGGGCGGCCATTTTGTCACTTCTGACATCACAGTTGCTCAGGGCTCAGGTAACGACCAATCACAGCTCACCTGTCTTCAAAAGCTGAGTCATGATTGGTCGTTATCTGAGCCTTGAGCATTTTCCTTTCCACTTCCCCGTTATGTCGTTTTTTTAAACTGGTATAAATGTTAATTGCCTGTAGAATTGATAAGATTTCAAGATTTCAAGTTTTCATGATGTTCACAGTATGAGCCTCATTGGGTTATTTTATATTATTTTCCATGGCAAAATTAGTTTTTAAATTGTGTGTCAAAAAGAGACATATACTGTAGTCATTGATATGGAGGAACTACATTTGCTAAGTTTCTCTCCTTCGGGTACGCAAAGCAGAAACATGGCGGTGAAACATGGCGGCCTCCTGCAGGGGAGGCATGCCCTATGTAATATAATTAAGATTACTACACCAAGAATATATATATATATATATATATATATATAAAAATGTACATTGAACATTTGTATTGTAATTGTATTAGAACATATTTTTGCATATTACTGAAATTAATTGTGGGTTATCAAAATCAATGATTTTTGAAAAATCAAATCATTCTGCACACTGTCACTTTAAAAAAGAAAAATGAAAATATCAAAACAAAACAAAAAATCGGGTGTGCTAGAAAAAAAGCAAAGACATTTTTTCAACATTTAGGGATACATAAAGCAATCTCTGATTAAAATGTGCTGTTGACCAGTGTAAAGGGAGTGCAGGGTGTCTGAACATTTTGAACCAATTCAGAAAATATTATCGCGCCAACAGTCAAACGAATGATACATATGAGCAAGTGTTTTTCATACATACACTCCTGATACCCACCTATAGGACCAAGGTCAGGGAGTTCAAAATGTGCTCCGTACACCTCCAGAATATAACCTCTCGTTTCTCCGAATACATCCACGCTGAAGCGCATCCCTTGCTAGAAAAAACACATCAAATACGGCAATATTCAGAGGAACAAAATGCAAGAGCTTATACTCTTATGAGAAAAAAACGTCTACAAAACACATTCAAATGTATTCTTATGACAAAGATGAAAGCTCTAAAGGGGTATCTCCAAAACCCTAAATAATGTGTCACAATGCTTATTCGATATTGTGCAGACAATTCAACTTCTCCAAACTTGGCCCAAAAAGCGCCAGTGGATTGCAGACACAAGCAAGAAAACATACCTGAATGACGCATATCTCGTTGGGCTCGACCATCATCTTGCCAAACTCAGTGGTGATCAAGAGCTCACCCTGCTGCGGCACTAGAAGAGGCAAACAGTAGATGGAGCAGCAAAAAGAAAATATGAGGGAATAAGCGCACTCGGAATTGAGCAATCAGTGTTCCTGTGCCAGATAATGGTGTAAACATCCCTCCGTTTTTATTTTGCTCACCGATCAGAAAGTCTCCATCGGAGTTGTTGAAGCATCTGGAACGCAGGAAACAACAAACAACATTGGGTCCAACTTCAGAATCTAATACTACAAACACTTTTACCACCTTTTCAAAGATAACAACGCTCCGTTTTGATTGACACCGGCAGAGGGGTATTCATTTAAAAAATAACCCTAGTCCATTCTCACTTGTTCATCATGGAGGTGTTGCAGGTGTACACGTGGATGCCGATGCCGTTGCGAGATTTAGCATCCCCAGCACCGCAGATGGTGTGCAGACCCTGCATATAAGATTCACATATGCGATAATCACAGTGAAAACCTTCTATTTAAAGTTTTAACACTGAAAAAAAGAGGAAGAGATAAACCCACAGCCGCAAAATCGACTATCTTCTCTGTAGATTTGGGAATGGAGAATGGGCGCCATCGCATCTGTGAGAGGGAAAAGAAACAGAATCTCATGATTTAGACAACACGAAATAACTACCAAAAAAAAAAAAACAATATATATACATACACAGAAAATTTCCTAGAGTACATTCTCCTCTAATAAGACTATAGTTTGGTAAAATTTGAAAGTAAAATATTCCAAGTTCATTTTACACTGAAAATTGGGAAAGATATTTACTTGGGAAAAACACTAGTTATTTTTTTTCACTCAGAAATTCTAAGTACATTTTACAAGGAGAGTTTTTCCAGTAAATTTTATTTAAAGAGAAGTCAACCCAACATATTTTTTTCCAGAATATGTTCTATGCAGGCCCACTAGTTGAAACAAGGCATTCTGATTAATATTGCATTTGCGGAATAAGAGAAATCCACCCATTTTTAGCTAGCCCTGGGGGGCGGCCATTTTGTCACTTCTGTTGACTGAAGATGACATCACAGTTGCGCAGGGCTCAGATAACGGCCAATAACAGCTTAGCTGTTTTCTGAAGCTGAGCCAAAATTGGCTGTTACCTGAGCCGTGAGCATTTGTGATGTCATATTCAGTTGACAGAAGTGACAAAATGGCCGCCCCCTGAGCTAGCTAAAAACGGGTGGATTTTGCTGCTCAACTCATATTCCACAAACCCAATATTATACAGAATGCCTTGTTTCAACTAGTGGGCCAGCATAGAACATATTATGGAAAAAAAAAATTATGGTTGACTTCCCGCGGATGTGTTGAACTCCTGTTTCCATGCCAGTGTTGCATTGAGTCAAGCAATGCCACCAGAGAGAGTCTTACCTGGTTGGGATCGGGCTCCACCTCGTTCCACTTTTCTGTCAGATTACCACAGGCCGCGGGGATGAAAGGCTTATGCTTGACAGATGGCAGAATGCGATAAAGCCAGCTGTAAAAACGCACAATTATTAAGATATGGAAAGTGTATATATATGAATAAAGTGTCAGAAAAAGATGGAGACCTCCTCTTATTGGCTGGCCGCGGGCAGGTGAAGGCCGAGCCAGAGAGCTGCTCAGCATACAGGCCATAGGGGCACACCTGAGGATTGTTCTAGAGAGACACAGCGTGGTGCGTTCAGGTGCCATCGTGAAAATAGGCGTTTTTAACTTCTCCGTGTCCTACCTGTCCTTCGGGTAAAGAACCAGGGCAGCGAGGGTCTTCAGAGGAGAATTCGTTCCCAAATCCACACAGGTACTGCCAAACAGAAATTCAACAAGACACGCACTCACCACGCAGCTTCATTGTGATGCGGGATAAATGTCTTCACGCTGGTTATAATTGCATTTGAAGGCTCGTCATTAAGTGTTTTTCGTAATTGTTGTCACATTGATTCACATTAGATTTGTGATAAAACAAAGCGCAGTCATCCATTGTCGGGTGTTCCAGAAAGAGGCTAATTAAATCGGCATCCTCCAGTGTACACTTTTGTTGATATGAAGATTTGTTTGTGTTACACAAGTATTGCTAAACTTCTATGAACTATCACCACTCCTTGACCAACGGCATGTATAAAAATGTTGCCGAGTCATTGTTATTATGCACATTCATGCGCAAATGTGTTCCATGTGTGTGCCTTGGTATGTGTTTGCCGCGCTCTTTATGCCTCCAAACAAATTTTTCACTTTTATTTAATGGACACATTATGGACTTTAATGCCCTTGTTTTGGGCTTTTTCTTTAAAGTCTCCACAGCCACATCTGGGCAGCTGTTGAATGCTCCATCCTGATTGGTTGAGAGCAACACCGCCCGTTTCTCAGCCCATCTGCTTCACTTGAAGATACTCTAGCTTGTTTGTTGCACGTTTAATTTTATTTATATGTGATGCAAAAACAGGAACTGCAGTGGTGAAACATTTCTCCTTTTTCCACCCCCCCCCCCACACAAATTCTTTGAATGAGAATTCACATACAGTATATGTAAGTTTTACACAACCACTTAACACACATGACAGTGTTTTGAAGTGAAATAAATGTTACCTTACCTTAAGTTCAGCCATTCTGCTGTCTGTCCTGGAGGCAGATGCAAATGTTCCACAAGTTATAAATGAATGACTCTCACAACATTCTCCTGGAGCAAACTCCGCCGCACGCCCGCCGCGCCTGGACGAAGGGGCTGGATTTATTCCCTTTGTCAATATGGCTTCAATTAGGCTTCTGCAGACTGTGTGACGCAATGAGAGAGGACAGGTCAGAGGTGGGATGGTGCACAAACAAAGATGAGTGTCCCATGCTGCCAGGACAAACAACAAGTATGAGAAGTTTTCCAAACTTTGTAGATAACAATTAAATCAATAGTTCAGCTACAGTAATGTGGTCGAACTCAAGACAATATGATGAGCATTTGACTTAACGTTTTCTAATATAATTTTAAATTAAATTAATTACATTAATAAGGAGAGGGAAGAATTTCTCTATATGTTCTGAACTCTTTTATCAACTTCAGAGTCATATTGAGCAGAATAGTGCTGCCCGGGCCAACAGCAACAGTGCCTCCTCTGGTTGAAGCCTAGTAGTGCACTCCAGTTTGGACACACTCAACAATCAATTCCACTCACTCTGGGGAAAAATTTTAACTCATCGATATGCCTATGTCTATTATACAGTACTCTGTAACCTAATCCGATCACTGGCCACAATATACAATGGACACTTTCAGAATTTCATGCAGTGTGGTATGTGTACCAATGGTGGTGTGTGGGCCACCTCTACTTGTCTGCAAATATTCACCGAATTAATTGTTCTAACTGTGCATAAAACGGCGTGAATTTTTTTTTTGTTAATCCAGTACATTACATTTAAAGGGGAATTCAACCCAAACATATTTTGTTCAACAATATGTTCCCAGCAGGCCCACTAGTTGAAACACGGCATTCTGAGAGTTAATCCACCTGTTTTTGTCCATCTCAGGGGGCGGCCATTTTGTCACTTGTGTTGACTGAAAATGACATCACAACTGCTCAGGGCTTAGGTAACGACCAATGACAACTCATCTTCAGAAAACAGGTCAGCCGTGATTGGTCATTACCTGTGCCCTGAGCAGTTGTGCTGTCATTTTCAGTCGACACAAGTGACAAAATGGCCGCCCCCAGATTTGGCTAAAAATGGGTGGATTAACTCTTATTCCACAAACGCAATATTTATCAGAATACCTTGTTTCAACTATTGAGCCTAAATAGAATATATTCTTGAAAAAAAATTTTGGGGTTGACTATCCCATTAAGTACAATTCTATTGTTTAACTTCTAAGGAAAAACATTTGTATGTAAATTTTTATATTGTTTTCAAACATTAAAATGTTGCGTTTATGTTCAATATATTTTCATTGCCTTAATATTTAATTCCAATCTTTTATTTTCCTATATAAAGTGCAAGTGTTAACCCATTATAGGGCACTCATTGAAATACTATGAAATGTAAAAAAATGAATGGAATAAATCTAAAAAATTATAATAAGTCATCATATTGATAATTGATTAATTCATTCATAATTCAGATCACAGCCATGTGATGTGGGGTGACCTCTTCTGAATGGTCGAGTGAGGACCACATGGTTCTTGACCTCACTGAGGTACAAGAGGGTGACCATTTGCAAAGGGTGCGGAAATGACCAAAAATAATAACATTCAATTTACATTAATAGAAATAAAACCTCAGCCGTGTTTTTGATGCACACTTGGGCCTACCGCGCTACTGTATTTTAATGTCGGTCATGGTTGGAGAGCAAAATATTTATCGAGGTGTTAGGTAAAATGTTTGGGAAGCCCTACTTTGACGGACTACAACAGGCAAGCAAAAATAAGGACTAATATTTACTAACATGGAATATTTTTTCATGCACTGTAAGTAACAAACGTCTCTGCAATTGCAAACATTCGAATAAAGGTGAAGTTATTACTTCATGATAAATTAATAAGTACCAAAGTGTGAATCAAAACTAAGCATGATTACGTTTTATATTGCATCCATTAGAAGTGTTGCAAACATTGTGGCAGGAGGGGGGAGTGCACCAAGGACAACTGATTCGTGCTAAACAACAACATGCAGGGCTGAAAAAGGTTATGCAGAAAGCAATTTTTCCCCTTTATCTTTAAAATCGGTGTTCAAACGAGGGTCTACCCCAGGCGCACGTATCAAAGCGAATCAATTTCGCCTTTCCCATTCATGCCTGGCTTGTCTATTTCGCTTCTTTCGCGAGTGTTGTTGGGGAAGTGTAAATGAAGGCAATTCTCCTAGCGAGGCGCAAATAAACTCGCCGCGGCAGAAGTAACGCTTCCTCCGGCGAGGCATGCAGTCAAGCCCGGGCCTCCCCGCTGGCAGGCAGTTAGGGTGCTGTGCAAGACGAGAAAGCCCAAATGGCGGCCAGATATCACGTCCCCATTCCCGGAAATTGATCTGCAGCTTGCATGGAGACAGAAAATAGGCGATTTTAATTTCATCCCCGAGTCTCATGATAGAATTCGAGAGTGTTTGGGTGCAATCCGGATGCTGGCCGTGTTCTTAAAGAGAGACAATGGAAACTGTTGACAAATAGACCTGTACCTATGCATGCGTAAGTGGCCCAGAAATGCTTTGTTATGAGATGCCCGCTGAACTGAATGGCCCGACGGTAAATGGTACACTCCCAATATGCATAAACAAGCAATCACATGCACACACACAAAGGCATTCTATTTTCACTTTGACTCCTCTGTACAAGGCGGTCTTCGTCCACCACAAGCTTTGTTGTCTTAATTACTTTTTACACAGCATTCATTACGACGGAAAACTGTAAATCGAACCATTTTTACATCAATTAGGCCTCGATGTCAATTTAAGATTAACTCGTTCACCGTCTGATATTTTCAGACCCTTTTTAACCCTAACGTTTGACAAAAATAATAAATGTATATATAAATAAATAAATTCCTGGGATTGAATGGCTGGACTGTGAAAAGACAAATAAATACGTCAATGGCAGTGAATGAGTTAAGAGAGGCAGCGATTGCACAAATGAGCGTGAGTCTCCATGACATTAAGAAGGACAAGCTATGAAGAATATAAATTGAAGGGTGTCACACATTTTGAACAACATTTTGTCCACAAATAATTCTAATCTAGTGGCAAGAGCCTTAAGACAAATGTGATGTTAGATTGCTGAAAAAAAGGCCATACCTAGGCAAAATAGTTCGTGTTGTTGTTGGTGTAGCCCTAGTTGCTGCTGTCCTTTCCGACCACACCCCACAATCCCCCTTGCGCGCCACTACACCTCGACAGGTGCTGATTATTTGGTTAACGACAGTTTAGAGTCAGCAGTTACTGAATTAACGAACCACATGTGAAGTTGGTTTGTTTGTGATGAGTAAGTGAACTCACACAGCACCTTCAACCTTCTGCTAGCAAGCAAAACAAAGTCAGGAAAAGCCTACCAGAACAGCTGGACTTCAATTTGGGTTGATCACAGGCACTTAAAAGTGGAAGAAAACGCAAACATTTTTTTTCAAGAATATGTTCTATGCAAGCCCACTAGTTGGCGGCCATTTTGTCACTTGTGTCGACTGAAAATGACATCACGACTGCTCAGGTAATGACCAATCAGGGCTGACCTACTTTTCAGAAGCTGAGCCGTGATTGGTCGTGGGGTTGACGTCCCTCTTTAAATAGTAACTACAACTCTACATTACAACTACATGATCTCATTTGATTATTTTTACTGCATCTCCGGTATTTTTTTTCAATAGAGTTGTACAGGTTATAACGTCCAATTAAGGGTGAAAAAGGTTTTTCAATCATTTATCGTGGTGTCATTTCTTATTTTAGAAAAAGCTGACATGTGAACAGGGGGTGTGTAGACTTAACATCCACTCTGTTAGGTAATCTATCTGCTCTCAGATCAAAGATGGACATATCAAACATAAGTTGTGACCACTTTGCCCAATCCGTGACATTGGCCTCAACTCGCGTCTCACTGTTGCGTTATTAACCGTGAATTCTTGATCTAACCAGAAACCGCTTGGATATTGCAATCGCAGCCGGGTTACACATCACTGCGGTTGAAATGTTCAATTAGCCCTGACACGAGACATCCACTGCCTGCCTCGCACACCCAAATTTGACAGCTCCATTTAACACTGATTAGATTTGCAAGGACATGTAAACGCACCCTCTCAGTGTCTCATGCGCCCACTCTCCGTGAGTATCTTCCGAATCCTATCTATGGCCTAATGTCATGCAAATGCTTTAATATGAAGATAAAAGACTATTGCGGCGTGTGGCGCTCTCCCGGTTCAAAAGCCTTGTGTTTCCAGGACGATTGCTCTAACAAGGAGGGCGCCATTTGGGGGGGGGGGGTCATTAAACGATGGCCTCCCTGACACGGCTCTCCCGCTCCCCCACAACCGGCGTCGGCCATTAAACGACTCACACCCACACGGCGGCGCGCGCTGCAAATGCCTTTTAGCGCCAGCTCCTAGTTTCTTACACATCACAGTGTCACAGAATAGAAAATTACACTCTCCTCCCACAGAGAAAATTGCTTTGGAATTGCTTGGTTATAAAGATGTGCCTTAAAGAGAGAGGGGTGCTTACAATAAAAAGAAGAAGAAAAAAAAAGACACACACACACAGACACACAATTACTGAAGCACTCGAAGGACAATCCCTTCAAGTTAATCAAAGGATTTAGCAATTATTGATGTCAATTACGTTGCGTATTTGCAGTTTCTGATTATAACGCGCTCGGCTTATGTGTACAGTATTTTCTTCCAGTTGTTGTGAATAATCTCCACTTGCATCCACTTATACGGAGTTTTGCTTTTGCCCCTCTCTTAGCTAAATAATGTAAACAAATGGAAACAGCCCTCAGTACGATGGCGACATCACCTCGCCAAATGAAACCACAATAATAAACATTTTGTTCAATGAACAACTCTCCGTGAGCGTCATTCGAAAGTGAGCATTGTTATCTTTGTAAGGACGGAATTGTAGATGCAAAAAGAGAAATGACAACAGCCAGAGTGGCACTACAAGAGAAGCACAATTGGCGGGGGGGGGGGGCAAACGCAAGGCGGGAGCGGGATGAAAGGGAGAAAATACAAAAAGTGGAAAATGGAAAAGACACCGGCACTTCTGACACTCGGACAAAACCGAGCCTTTGAAGCCGCGAAGAATATAGGTGTCGATTAATGCCACTGGTTTGGGATTTCTGACAGCACGCTGACTATTTTCACCCGCTTTGGACTTGGTCGCATTTTTAGGTAGGTCTGACTCGAAGTGAACGATCTCTAAGGAATAAGCGTTGAAAGAGCAAACAATAAGGTGGACATCAATCATGTGGAGTCTTACCGCCGTTCAGGTGCCACATGCGGCTCCTCGCGTCCATCCTCAGTCCTGTCATTGGATCATAGGCGGCTTCAGCTTTTGGGGGTGGAGCTCAACAGCCTCTCGGAGCAATTTGAAGGAGCGGGGGTGGCTCTTCCATCCTGGCCTGCACGTCTGAGGTTCCCCAGCGGGAGGCAGCGCGGCTCCGCCATCTATATTGGATTTAGGCCTTTCCCATCGACAAGCCGCGCACCCCACAGAGAGGAAGTCTCAGCTGCGGCGCTTTAAAACAATGTGTTGTTATGGTGCACACACAGTCAATCTCGAAGGCGCACTCCCTCTCAGCAAGGAAGTTCTAACGATGCACTTTGCGTCCCAGCAGGGATTGCACCTATAGGTCAAGGTACACGCACGTTAGTGGAGAGGATCATTCAGGGAATTCAGACTTTGCTTTTATGTGCAATATAGGGCCAATGTGTAAAAGACTTTTTTTTTTTTTTGGATCACATTAAAACGTGGAGGAATAAAAAAAAAAGAGCATTTACATAAAACTCAGACAAGGTCAGGCTCTTAATTTAGTCTAATCAACTGTCATTTGCATGGTGTCATTCGCTCAAGGTATTGGCGCTAAGTGAATAAAAGGACTTCTTTACGCTCAAGAGGGGGAGGGGGGGGCACTCAGGTTTTGATAAGCTGGCATCATAACTGATTTGCATATATTACTTTGATTATCTCATTACTCGGATGATTCTCGCTGAGGTTTTTTTTTTTTGTTTTTTTTTGACACCGGAGCAATTGAATTAAAATGAAGACGCGCAATCAATAAAAGGGCAACGCGGCTGCGAAAACACACAGAGCCTCTCGGTTTGGACGGTCAACTGGCGATGATGATGATGATGATGATGATGATGATGATGAAAATGACCTCTTCAGCTCACAATCTTCGGGAGGTGGCGAGAGTCTGGATTCATGTGATCATGGTTGTAATCAGAGGAGACAAAAGCAGCAGTGAAATAGCCTCCCTCTTTTGAATCACCTTTTAACCCGTCATGAATCCAAGCAGAGGACTTGGAGTCACCCCGCCACCTCCTGAGCGATAATGGCGCTTGCATCTTTCCTATAATTCAAGCCATCTGTGGAATGATGAGGTCACGCGTGAAGACACCGTCATTTTTGCAGTACTCGGCCACAATAAGCTTTAATGGTGTCATTACTCCCCTGCCCATGTAATTGATGCATGTTCTGCTTGGATTTCTCTAAAACATCTGCACGTTCATTTTGCTGTTGTAAAACTAGAATTTTTCCATTGCCGGACCGATAAAGGCTTTCTCTATTCCATTGTATTTTTGTATTCACCCACGATCGTCATGAGGACAGTAGAAGGAGGATGGATGGACAGGTGAATATAAACAACAACCACCAAGTGCTCCTTCATACCATTGTCGATGACAACGCCTTTTTTGGCAGGCATTTTAGATTTAGTCTTAGTCTTTTGGGCAAAAATGCTTATTAGTTTTACACACACATTTTACGAAACTCAAACTCAAAAAGGTTGTAGTCTAGTTTCAGTCTATTTTAGTTAAAAATAGACATATAGACATACAAGGTCCAAAGCAAAGAATTTCTGATCTACTAAGGATTATGCATTACACACACATAAAGTGGTAACAGTGGAATCAATGCTCATTATTCCAAAATAAGAATCAAAACATTTTCTTTGGCAACTGTTGTGGCTTTATTTTTTACATTAGTTTAATTTGTGCTCCTTCTGCGCGGCTAACGAGGAATCAAAACCGACTTTCTGAAATCTGAATGACCACACGCTAACTATTTCATCCAGTCTCGTCAATGAAAACTGAGATACGTCACGTGATATTTTAGTCATCAAAGAGCTACGATTAGCTCGTCATCGTCTCGTTATCGTCGTGAAAAAAAAGGAGCGTAACGAAAAATTTCGTCATCGTTGGCGAAAACAACACTGACCGCGCCCCTAATAATTCTGTTTGTTTGAATGTTATTCGATATAAAAACAATAACTCTGGGTACCAACAGGTGGCAGCAATCCTTAAGACTCAATCTTGCAAAGTGGTTTAATGCAGATTTATAATAAAGCACAATCATATCTTATGATAATAACATATAAAGGAAAAAGATCAACCAAAACAGGCTTGTAATAAGGTTAGGGTTTTAATGTTCATTTATAAGGACATTTTGATGCTTTACGCGCATGTGCATTGGGAGGGAACTGTAAGCAGTGACACATTTTTAATCTAAATGTATGGTGCAAAAAAAAAGAGAAAAGATTACAGGCCTTCAGTCCCACGTGACCTTCCCTCATTAATATCTGCTTCCTCGTCCTTTCAAATAGAATGCTATACTCCTGTTGACGCATTACGTCATTTATTATTTTCCTTACATAAGGGACAAATTATCGAGTCAGTTGAACGAAATTAGAGCTTTTTGTTTCCGATCAGAGCGCATTAGGACTGGAAATTACACATGATGGCTGCGTGCCTTTGTTGTCTCGCTCTGCGCCTGCCTGTCGCTCTCGACTCAGCGCTAACAAAGTCATTAAATTGACTCCCTCTCGCACTCATTATGCGGCCTGTTAATAACCGCTAATTAACTTTGCGAACACGCGCCTCCAAAGGCCTCCCCCCCTCTCTCTTCCCCTCCTCGACACACCACACACACCCTCACACCACCCTCTCCTCCACTTCCTGCTTTGGCACCCAGGAACGGGGCACTTGTCCAGTGACGACATACAAGGATGACGAGTGGAGGCTGATTGGTGATATGACGTCATTACGCATGATCCTACCTGGGGCGGAGCCAAGAGTGGGCCTGGGTGTGCACAGGTGAGATTCATGAAAACATTTATACTTTGAAATTTTTTTGTAAATTATTATCAAATTATTTTTGAATTTATGTTTTTTTTTTTTTTATTATCTTGAATATTAAGAATGACATAATTGTGGTTGTCTAAGGAAGATCTGAACTTCATATAATTCAGTTCGTCATTTTATTTGAATATACGATGTGTCGGGACTATATATATATATATATATATATATACATATATATATATGTATATATATATATGTATATATATATATATATATATATATATATATATACATATATATATGTATATATATATATGTATATATATATATATATATGTATATATATATGTATATATATATATATGTATATATATATATGTATATATATATGTATATATATATACGTATATATATACATATAGTATACATATACATACATATATATATACATCCATACACATGTGCATACATATGTATGCACATATATACACATAGACATACATATTACAATATATTGCCTTAAAATATACACTGATTCATTGTTATTTATATTACAGTTTTTTATGTCATGATTTTACGGCATATTAATATTAATTTCACAGATATTTTTTTTTTTACTGTGCACCACTTCACATTATAATCATGACCCAAGAAGTAGCATTGTGTTTCAAAAAAAAATGTTGAAACCTGATCTCTAAAGTGAAAAAAAAATTACTCAATTTTAATATTTTGTCAAGTGGTTGCACAAAATAAAACCATCTGTATCCAGATACATTTTTAAAGTCGGTGTATAGTGTGCTTTAAAACATCCATCAGGATTCACTTTTGTGAAACCACTTACCGAAATAAAATTGAGTAAATTATACACAGTATGTTTTCAATGTAGCCGTTTGCTATTCCACCCAGAAGATGGCGCCAATTGAATGACATGCAGGGCAAACACCTTTTCAAGGCTCGCCTGCAGTCCCGCCAATGATCCTTTTTTTTTTTTTTTTTTTAACTCAAGCAGTCATAATATTAGGTACACCCCATATTGGCCAAGAAATAATTAACAATATCTTCCCTGAAATAAAGAATAAATCACGCCAGTCAGAAATATAGCTGTATATGGGGTAGGTATTTGCATAAATAAAAATATAAGATAATTATGAGAATAATTGTAAATGTTTCTTATTGTGTTGTATTGCATTACATGAAGCGAAATACGGTAATCGCAATATTAGAAACACCTCTCGGTGCGATACAGAGCGATAGCCAACTATACGCTGCAAGTTACAACCACAAAAAATGTAGCGCACATTAGAACACCTTTTTGTCCGTTTTTGAAAATTCAGTTTTGAAGTATTGCGCGTTGCTTTTGCCATACGTGCTAAAGCGATGCTGATCGTGTTTCCAGGCGTCTTCTCTCCACCTGCAAGTAGCTAGACGGCAAATTTCAAATGTGAAAATTGCACGCGGGCCATTCATTTCCCCTCTAATGTATGCGCGTAATTAGTGCATTTAAACAAAGCGCGGAAGTCCTGCTGCTCGAAATGGCGGCTGCCATCTCTTTTTCCACAGGGTTAATAACAGTGCGCGGATAAATGAATCAAATTGTGGTCCGCAAATTACAGAGCGACTCTAAATACCCGTCTGCATAAGGCACGTTTGCTTGTGACCGCCAAGGACATTTTATAGGCCTATTGTTATTACGCTCATTACATTGATTTGCCTGCAAATAAACAAGCTCGGAAGTTTAGAAGTTGCGGAGGATTTAAATGTGACACCAGCACTGATATGTGGACGTGTGGTCAATACAAGATGACATATACTCTAATTTCAATTTTGACTCATAAATCGGAAGAGGCTGCAGAACGGGGTTGTGTTGGTTTAAATGCCAGCTATGCCGCCCTATCAAAATCAAAACTGAAGCCTTAACTAATCCGAGCGGAGAAGATAAAAATATGACCTGGCTGAAATAAAAAGAAAATTGGGAATTATGAGCAATTTTCTGGACATTGTGCCGTCTTTCTTCTGATCGGAGTGGAAGAAGACAAGGAAAGAAAGAAAGGGGGCAGAGTAAATTGCAGCTTGCTCAAGTTTTTGGATTGAATTCTGAAAATGATCCTTTTAACAGTGATGGGCTCTGAGGCGAGGATAGGGGTCACACGCCATTCACTGCGGGTTAAATAGACTTTCATTTAAAATTACATTCTCCATCTAAAGCGCCCCCCCACCCCACCCCCACTTGTCCGCATCCCCCTCACCACGGTGAAGTTCCCGTGTGCAATCCCGGCTTCCCTTGCGGCACCGCATCAGAGCACGTAGAGTACAACAGCCATGCACATACAATGCATTTTCAACATATATATGCAAGTGATAAAAATCTTAAGCGATTACTTACAATCACACGATGTGAAATACTTCATCCGGGACTCCAGTCTTGAAAAAAAAACCAAAAGAAAAACAATACATTGAAATGAAATGTGTTATGATACACAATCATTATTTTTGGTAGGAGATTATCGCTACTGTAAAACTTTTGAATTAGTCATACTATAAGACCCATGGCCACGAAATATATTTTTCTATTAGTATTTTGAATTGTCATAAGCTTTTCTTAATGTATTGTGCAAGCAATTGCGCAATTATGTAATTTATTGTATAGTCACACGATATAAGCAGACATCCTCGATCCAGGTCAGGAATCACAAACTGTTCTGAAAGGACCCATTTAGATTATTAGTTCAGAAGACGGGAAAAATGCAACAAAAAAATATCACGAGCTAAAAACGTATTAATTTATTATTTATTGTTTACTTTTTCCCCCACAACATTTGACACTTTAAAATACCAATTTATTACTATTGTTTTTTTAAACATTGTATGTGTATAAATATATCATTATTATCGTTCATCCGAGTTTAAAGCAGTATTTAACTTTTAAATGATGACCTCATGCTTAAAATATATTTGTAAATGGTCTCAGTTAATTGAAGTCATCAATACATTCGAAACTATTCAGCAAAGGTAATACAATAACAATCCGCGAATCAAAATAAAAGTAAAAATAAAATGAAGGTTCGTTCCGTGTGGCGTAAAGGAGTCCATGTCAGCGTTTGTCGCCCTCCCCTCAAATTAACCTTAATGTAAAATATATAAAGCTGCTCCTCCGAGTCTCCCTCGACACACACGCGCTAAGCCTGTCGACCAATCAGGAGGCGCCTCCGCCGAGCCAGCACGTGCGTGTTCGCGAGCGTGCGTGACAGAGCCGTGGAGTGGAAGAGCAGCGAGGTGCGAGGCAAGGCGAGCCCCGTCTTGTGCACGGCAGACGACACACGAAAAGTGGCCGGAGAAGAGTCGACATGAGCGGCCGCTTTGACGAGGACGTCCACGAGAGGGCCGAGAGGAAGGGCGGCAAATCCCCCACGCTGCTCTCCTCCTACTGCATTGACAGCATTCTGGGCCGCCGGAGCCCGTGCAGGGTCCGACTCCTAAGCGCCCTGCCCGCCAGAGGGGAGCTCGACAAGGCGCCCGACGGTACGGCGCTTTTTACTTTGACATACTTTGAAGTTTCCTTAAAGAGATGAGCCATGTCTTATTAGTGAGCACCCGAGAAAAAAAAAAAAAAGTAGTTGGCAACTTTTTTTGTTGATAATATGTCTTATGTTGACATGTTCTTGTGCCTTTTATTGATACATTTACATGTGTTTTAATTTGCTAAGGTATACTGTTCACAAATAGTTTCTGTCTTTTTACATTATCCACCTGTTAAGTGTCCTTTAAAGGGAGTGGAGCTGTATATTTATTTGATAAGATATATAATTTAAAAAAAAATAAAGCTGATATTTTTTGCACAGTGCAAAAAAAAAAGAAGGCGTGACTTCACATAACCCTTCAAATAATGTTTTTAGACAAATAAGATTGATTTTTGTGGCTTGCTGTGCTGCAATGATGTTGGCGTTTCATTTAAAATCGTAGCAAATTGAGTAACCATTCTGAAAAATATACTTGGTGTTGCGTTTACTCCTTGAGAATAACCCAATAACGCAAGTGACAACTACATATTGTTATGACAAGATGGCAATTCAATGTTATGTTTTATAAATTGAGTATTCAGTAATTGAGTGTAATAGCAAGCAAAATTAGATAGTTCCATAATTGTATTGTTGTTTTGCTATAAACCGAATAAAGTTGGCAAATAAAGGAGCTTTTGAGGTCTTTGGGGGCGGCTGAGAGATAGTCAAGTAGTGAAAGTTAAATATTTCTATTTTATTTTGATTTACCGCAGTCATTATACTTCAATGGAATATCAATTTTATTCTATTTTGTGTTGCGCACTACACATCGAAGCAAAACACACTACGCAGGCGTACAAGGAGAAATCTGAAAGCCTTGCTCAAGGGTAACTCGACAGGAGCCAGGCAGCACATTAGCATATTTTGATATTTTTGTCGAGCGGGATTTGCAAACAGATAAGGGGCAGATATTCATACTGAAATGTATTGTCTGATTTATTTATCTATTTTTTTTTTTTTGATGTGGGGGCTTCATCGAGGAGCTCGGGATCATATTCAGTGAATTAACTCGCTTTTCTGATCAGGGCCGACCAAAGAGCTTTCCTTGAGCGCTGACATGCACCTGCCCCCGAAGCTCCGCCGCCTGTACGGCCCCGGAGGAAAGTACCTCCAGGAGCAGGCGGACAAGCTGGAGCGCGAGCGGCTCCTCCTGGAAGGCGCCGCCGAGAGCCTGAAGATCATCCAGGCGCCGCAGGTGAGCATCAGCCGCAGCAAGTCGTACAGGGAAACCGCGACCCTGAGCCGACCCGAGGGCGAGCGCAGCCCGGGCGGGGGCTCGGAGGACGGCGGCGGCGGCGGCGGCGGCGGCGGCGCGCCGGGCCTGGTGGAGCTCGGCGCGTTGAAGTTCGACGATGACGCGGTGAAGACCGAGGAGGAGAGCTGCGGGGACGCGGCCGTCAGCCCGTCGCCCAAAGACGAGGAGAGGGAGGGCTTGAACGCCGGGGACGGGGAGGACAGCGTGTGTCTGTCGGCGGGCAGTGACTCGGAGGAGGGCATGATGAAGCGAAAGCAGAGACGATACAGGACTACCTTCACCAGTTACCAGCTGGAGGAACTGGAGAGGGCTTTCCAAAAGACGCACTACCCCGACGTCTTCACCAGGTAACGCCCCGATTTCATTCACCTTGCCTTTATCGTCATTTTATGCACGTCTACAAACCAACTCATTTTACCGAATGCGAATTGTGTCCTAATTGATTTGGTTACTATTTACAGTAGTAATAATCTATTTTATAAATATAACAAGAAGAGTTACTAGTGGCAGCAACAATATTTATGTGCATCTATGGAATGTCATTGCTCTATAATATTCTTATTATAATAAATGCAAAAAAGCAGATTACGCACGCCTCACTATGCGTTCCAATCATTTCAAAACAAATATTTCCAACCCCAATACAAAAAAAATAATTAAATCACACTTCAAGAACTGACACATCACTCTTGATAAGAAATAAATAAAGAAGACGATGGTGCAAGCAATAATTATTTCGCATGTGTGTTGTTTTAAATTTATAGAGCCTATTATAAAATGTGAATTACAACGACTATGAATGCATTTGTAACGATTGTAATTTGACTTGTAGAACTGATACAGCCTCTTTTACGGCTTGAAAATCAATCTTTTTTTTCGCAATATGTTTCTATTGGGATTACAGTATTCATATTTTCACACGTGTACTTTGTGGATTTCATTTGCGCACGGCAGCTGAAGGGAGCTTCAATTGCTTTTGTGCGTGGCAGACTCGTTTGGATGTCATTATTCCAGCCATTATGTTGTTACAGTGACAGGGCCGGGATGGAGGGGGGAAGAAAAAAAAAAATCTAACAATCACTAGGCCTATTTCCACCTATTGCAGACAGGGAAAATAGAACATGTGCAATGATGTCTTTTAGTTCTAGCAAGTGGGATAAGAAAAAGAAAAATGAAAAGAATCAAGGCTATTTTGTCCGCCTGTATTGTTGACAGGGCACAACAGGACAGGACAAAACAATTCAAAACGCTGATTCCCCCCCTGCTTTGTTCCTTATTTCCAGGGAAGAGCTCGCCATGCGTTTGGATCTGACCGAAGCCCGAGTCCAAGTAGGTGTCTTTATATCCAATGTTTAATGTCCTCCCACTTTTAAGTCATTACGTCACAAGGAAAAATCCAAACGTTTCCATGTGGAAAATATGAATGTATTCTTTAAATAAAATAGTCAGACGTCATACGCATTCCAGATAGAATTATCAAGGAATGCAATGTCGATTTAAATAATCGCATCATAGATATGTTTCCAAGTCAGATACTGACAAAATATATTGAAACACCTCTGAGTGTGATGCAGTTCGGCAATATTCCAATTATAGTGTTCACTCAAAAGTGAGCTTTTTTTTTTAAAGACGGTTTTCCCTACAGTCCTTCTGTCATGATTATTATTTGTACAGGTGGTCAAAAATGTCAGCAGCGTGTTTTAAATTTAAAAAAAGAAACTGTATGACGAGTTCACCATTTTATTTTCGATTATCTGCAACTTCCGGATACCTGCGTCACTTACGACTGTAAAACGTGTTTAATGGCGAAAGGGGGCGACGGCAAAGCGCGTGCTCGACAAGGGCCACTTCCGGTTATTGGTGCTTTATCTCGCGCCTGATCGCTCTTTAGCGGCAATTAAGCGATTCGTAAAGCGCTCATTTAGTGCACGAGTAAACATATTGCCGGGACAAGGCGGTGTTTGGATTCCCATCAGAAGGAAAAGGGGGAGGGGCTAATGCTATTTGATTTCCTATTCTGTGATTGCGGTTCGACCTGCATTGATCCCATGCTTTGCACTTGGGAGCGAATGAGAGGCTATTAAAGGTGTTTGCTCCTACCTCCTCCTCCTCCTCTGCCTCCTCCTCCTCCCCCTCCTCCCTTGCAGGCCACTCTTGCGCTCGTGCACTGAAAGCGTGTGCGTGCGTGCCCAAAGCGGGGGCTCATAACCACAGAGACAGTTCAAACACGGCTGGAGGGTCAATGGCCGACGGTGATACAACAGATGTCTCTTTAGGGGGCTGTAGGTGAACAAATCACTTAGCGGGCGCCATCAGGAGGTGATAAAAACTCATAAATTCCCCAGGGGCTGTGTAATGCTAAACAGCCCTCTGGGAATCGTGCGTGTACTGTCCCTGTCGCTCAATCACTTTGCTCCTGTTGACATTTTGCTCTTTGTGCGTCTGCAGTGCAAACTGGCCAGCAGCGGGAGTGGGTGCGTGGGAAAGTTAAATACTCCCACTTGCTCGAGATCGCTTTAAAGAATTTCATTTAAAGCGCATTAATTGTCATTGGAGCCAGTTCAGCGGCAATTTTGTGGGGGTCTTTAGTCAACAGAGCTTTTAATTACCTCAACCACCCCAAACCAGGCTACAAAAACAGGGTTTAATTAGACAGAAAGTGGATTTAAGGGGGCTGTTAGTTGGCAGGGTTTACCTTGCGCGTAATTACCGTAATTCCAGTCCTCCACCTGAAAGGGACAACACATATTCTTAAAGGCAATTAATCACGGCAAGTTATTATATTGAACGAACAAAATAAAACTCGGGAAAAAAATGATTCCAAAGTAAAATAAAAACGAAAACACTTATGACAATGAGAGCAAAAATCTCCTTCATTTTCATTTTTTTCAATTAATATCATAAACGAGCTTTTCAGAGTTCATTTTAGATGTAACTATTTTGGTATTGCTGCAAGAAGGAAGGTCAAACAGTCGAGAATTGTAGTTGACTTTATCACATTACTTAGTAACCTTTTTTTTTTTTTAAATATTGGACTTGACAAATACTCCACATATCAAAAAATAAGACTAATAAAAAATCAACTAAAACGAAGCATTTTCGAAATGATAAAGACCTGCATCATTTAATGTGATTCAATGCAAAATATGTTGTCCAAAATCCTCTGTTTTGATTGGCACTGTCAGAGAGGTATTAATTGAACAATTACCAGTAGTTTTTCTTTTTGTCAACGTGGACGACAGCTGACTGCATCATAGTGAGAGGTGTTATATTATATTTTGCGTACACTCTTATTAGGGGCAAACTATTCCAAAACCCATGACACAGGTCCAGTTTTATGCCACTAACTTAAAATATGATCTTTTTAAAGGCAGATTTATTTGTTTTAATAACAGCTCCCTTGTGTTGTTTCCCAATTGCTGGGCATGAGCACACATGGGCCCTTGGGGGTGCTTAAGCACCTCCCTTTTTACCCTGGATTAAAAAAAGCCTTTTTTTGCTGCAGTCCTTTTTTTTGTCTTGACTCATCAATATTTGAAAAAAAAATAAAAAATTCCTGGCACCGTAATATGTACAACTTTTTTTTTTTGGGCCATTTATGAATAATTTGGATGATGGTTGCCCTTTTTTTGGAGGCTTGAACACCTGCGCCTAAAAATGTGTCTGAATATACCTAATAAAGGGAGCTAAAGCAACTTGCCCGTGTTCCTCCAGGTGTGGTTTCAGAACCGTCGGGCCAAGTGGAGGAAGCGTGAAAAGGCGGGGGTGCAGGCCCACCCAGCAGGCCTGCCCTTCCCGGGCCCTCTGGCGGCCGGTCACCCTCTCAGCCACTACCTGGAAGGAGGCCCCTTCCCGCCTCACCCGCACCCCGCCCTGGAGTCGGCATGGACGGCGGCCGCGGCGGCCGCCGCCGCCTTCCCCGGCCTGGCCCCGCCTCACCACAACGGTTCGGCGCCTCCTCTCGCCACCCCGCTCGGCTTGGGCACTTTCCTGGGCACGGCGGCCATGTTTCGCCACCCGGCTTTCATCGGGCCCACTTTTGGGAGGTGAGCGCCACCTGTTCTATTTGAATGCGTTTATACACGAAGCGCTTTCTGGGCAGGTCAGCATGACAGCAAGCACTCTGACTAATGACACACGCTTCCACGCTTTGCTATTTATCTGGGGGCGTCTGATTAGAAATGTGTTCCGCTGCTAACCATTCGCAGTGTGGTGTGTAATCACTGCCAAATGTCTTAATAAATTAACCAAATGTGTGATCGTGCAAAACAAGCTGTGAAGAGAGCTGACACTGCAAACACCACATGTCACAATTAGCTCCTCATTTGCCAAGAGGGACACTGAAAGCCTTAATTAACGGCAAATGTGCCTTCCTCCACTTTTCACGTCATGTCAAAGGAGGTTCAGGTCGGAGATGAATTAAAAGCAGATCTTTTCCTGGCACCGCATGCAGGCTCTTCTCCAGCATGGGCCCTCTGACCAGCGCTTCCACCGCCGCGGCGCTTCTACGGCAGCCCGCCCCCCCCGTCGACAGCATCCTCCCAGACCCCGCCCCTACTTCCGCCCCCTCATCCTCAGCCGCGGCCGACCGACGGGCCTCCAGTATCGCCGCCCTGCGCCTCAAAGCCAAGGAACACTCGGCTCAGCTCACCCAGATCAACATCCTGCCCCCCGGCGCGGCGGGGAAGGAGGTGTGCTGAACATATTGACGCCTCCCGCTCCCGTTCTATGATACCCCTGACACTCTTTGACCCCCAACATAGTAGCACGACCAAAGTCACACAAACACTGACAAAAAACAGAAGACACTGATACATTTGCAGACAACAATCTAATGAGATCCAAAACCAGAATCTATCCAAAAAAAAAAAATGTATAAGACATTTCTAATATTTTGGGTACCTTATGAGGCAAATTATGAACTAAAACAGCTCTCACACAAAATGAGTCGATACACATGAATTTCTCAACTGAACATTATCTTTACGGAGACTGATTCATTTGACACAGTTTGTGTTCTGGATCTCATTATATTGTGCAGATGCACCTAAAATGCTCCGGCCATGTCTTTAGTTCAAACAGGAGAAAGGAATCTGGGCCCCATGGGCCATATACACAATCAGGCCTGCCATTGCAATTTTTAAAACAATTTGTTCACTAGTTGCACCATCATTTTTTTTCAGAAATTTCACATGGCCCAAAGAGGACTAAAGATTCCCCAAGCTGGATTTAAAAATGTTTCACAACAAAACGGATGCCATGATGAAGCTATAGATAAAAAGTCAATTGTGAAAAATGACTTCAAAGAAAAGAATGCAAAAAGAATCACTTAGACAAAAAAAAAAAAAGGGGTTGCCGACTTGCCGTGCTACTTCAGTTCATCTGAAGGCGTCGATGCGGCGCCGCAAACATCCGTCCGTCCAACCGCCGCGACGACGACCTGTCCAGCCACCCACACGGAACCAAAGGAAAACGGTCAACAGACCTGACTTAAGTCTTCTCTGCAAGCATTACCCGTCTCCCGCCGCTCACCTGTCCTCAGGCCACAACACGGCGTCCTCGGGACACGCGAGCCGAGCCGGGACGTCTCGGATGACTGCGTGAAAGAAAGCTGTACATATTGTGTCAAGAGGGAGGAGAAAAGACAACACAAAAAAGTGATCCACTTTCAAAACAGATGCCTGTGTATATTTCAGGAGGCCATGTTTTGATAATTTGCACTCGGTGTAGTGTGTGCTGAATGTCGCCCTGTGTAGAACTCCATCTGTGTTTTATGAATTATTAGATTTTTAGATCATTATTTATGTCCAAACGTCGCCCCCCCCCCTATGAACTGAGAAGTCTAATCTCTTCATGGAATGAGTTCTTTTGGCATTCAGAGCTGAAATGACGTATAGAACTATTAATAAAAATGTGTTATGAGGAGATGCTGCTTTTTGTTTTAGCATTTTGAAATTAGCAGAACCCTAGCAGTGTTTTTTTTTTTTTAACTAGATTGTGTGTTTGCTGCAATGTAATATGGCAAAAAAAAACCAAAAAAAAAAACCTTGCGACATATTTCAGTTGTGTCTCTCCTCTTGAGGAGAGTTGACAAAATAGAGACCATATATTCATGAGCTTAATCCTCAAGATGTGAAAGGAGACACAAAGGCGAGGGCTTTTCAATTAGATCCACCACTTTAGCTGGGCGGGCGGCGACAAAACTTTGTTGAAAAAAAAAAAAAAAAAGGCTTAGGGCCTCTAAATTGGTCTTAACATCTGTAATGCCGCGTCGCCGCAAGTGAGTCCTCTTTGTCATTAATGAAGTAACAAACCACTTCATCAGTCGGCTTTCACGCGCATACACCTCGCACGGTTAATTCCCCCCCAAATCCTCCTCCCAACCCCCCCCCCCCCCCCCCACCAAGAGGATCTTACTTGATGTGGGGGCTATTACAGCAATCAATGCGCATTCTCCTCCGTTTGACCCGTCTTTGGTGCCCGTGTAAATCGCGTGAAATTACCCCGAGGATTAATTTAGTCCCTCTTTTGAATGAATGCCGCTGTGAAAAAGCCTCTTCTTCTTCCCTCGGTCGACTTGTTTTGCAGGTCCGACACCTGTTAATCACTCAATTTACTCCAAACAAGAAGGAATCAGAACACAGCCGACAAGGGGGGGGGGGGGAGCAGAGTTATATTGGGCAAATTACTTGTCGAGTCTTCATATATTCACGCAGGCCGCATGCAGGGGATACAGCTGATGCTGCAAAAATGATAGATAGACATTTTTGGATACATCCATAAATGAGCAGGTTTCTCTGTGAGTATGAAAGTTCACAGCCCCAATAGGATATAAAACATAAAAACAACAATAAATAACGAAACACAACAGGAAAAAAACAACGACAGCAAATATGTCACAATTTTCAACCAATTGTTACTATTGGTCAGTCCACAGATGTGGGTGTTACTTTTACAAATTATTGATCGATCTAAAGTGTTGAAAATGGCGAGCGCTCTTTGGTGATGCAATGTCAAAGGTTCGAATTAAAAAGTGATCATTTTGGAGGAACGACGATTAAAGTGGAAGTTAACGTAAACGTTTTTTTTCCCCAAGAATATGTTCCATGCAAGTCCACTAGTTGACACAGGGCATTCTGATAAATATTGCGTTTGTGGAATAAGTTTTAATCCACTTGTTTTTAGCCATCTCTGGGGGCAGCCATTTTGTCTTCTGTAGACTGAAAATGACATCACAACTGCTCACAACGACCAATCACGGCTCCGATTCAGAAAACAGGTCAGACAAAATGGCCGCCCCCAGAGAAGTGCATTTTGCTGCTAAACTTGTATTCCACAAACGCAAAATGAATCAGAATGCCGTGTTTCAACTAGTGGGCATGCTTTGAACATATTCTTGAAAAAAATATGTTTGGGTTGACTTCCGCTTTAAATAGATAAAACAATACTCACAGGCATATATGATTTATCCTCTGCGAAGAACAACTCAAATTAATGTTACTTTACATTATTAAGCAATTGTGACCTCCATGTATAGCCATGGTTGTATTATACTGCCCCCAGGTGGCCAAAAGACGCACACGAGAAGGAGCAGCACAATGTCCACTGAACTGAAGCAAAAAAAAAAAAAAAAAAAAAGTGGCCTAAAAAAAACATTTGCGGCGCGACCTTGATTTATTGACGTAAACTCTGTGATTAACCGCGGCACATCTGTAACGTCCCTGATGTGTCCACACTCCAACGCTACACAGGTTAGTCCAGGTCTCCCTCCCACTGGTTGCCTTACTTACCTCAACCCAAGCCCACCCCTTCCCTCACACCTCCCCATGGACTTGATTTGGCCCCTGATTTAGCTTCTCGGGCCCTCATTTCTCACACCGCGTCCCGATCAGAGAGGAGAATAGGCCCAATCATTCCACTGCCTCAGCCGGATCAGTCCTGACTCACTTACTCACTCACTCAGTGGCTGGGAGAGGAGCTTCCAATGCGCTTTGATGAACAGCCCCCCCCCCCGCCCCCACTCCCCACCCAAGGCCCCGTGAAAGAGCTGAATAGCGGGGGCCACGGCACTCCGCTCCCCTCTCGGGTTGCCCCTTAATTCCTCGTCTCCCTTGCTCTCATCCAATTAGCTCAGTGTATTAAGCGGTTTATCGTCTCATAACCGCCCTTTCAGCTCCAACAAGGGAGACACTTTGCAATAGGACCGGCTCTCCTTTTGACACCCTCTCGGCCGCTTGTAGTTGCAGCGCGCTATGAATAACAGCCACAGAATGGAGGACTAATTCCCTCATCAAAGCCTACCTTGTCCATCGCTGGTCAAAACGACAAGCAATAAAGCTTAACGCCACAATACAAAGAGACTTGTTCGACCTTATTAGCTTAGCGGGGTCGAATTAATGCGAGGGACCCCATTTGACTGGTTTACGGCGGACCGGGACAAAACAAGAACCTCGCTGTTAGTGAGAATGGCAGCCCTGTGCTGAGAGATGTGGCTGATTACATCCAAAGAGCAAAAAAAAAAAAAAAAATAAAAAAAGGAATAAAATCAAACAGGTTGAGAAGCCGGAGGAGACGAGAATGAAATAAATATGGAAAAGTTCCCGCAACTTAAATACACTTTCGCTCGATTCATTGTGAATCATGATTTAAGTGCTCGGCCCACTTAAGGCTGCCTTTGCACGCTACAATGGTTTCAAGTGATTTATAAGGCGGGCAGTTTATGGAAATGTAAACAGCGGGACAGTGTTGGAACAGGAAACCAACTGAATGTATTAACAACGACTTCTTGCTTGGCGGGAAATGCTACAACGCTTAACGGACTGAACTTTAACAACAACAACACAGGAAATTCAACCAGATTGTAGGGAATAACCACATACGCTGCACCTGAACAAGCTAACGAGATCCAATACAGGAGCTGTACCAAAGATAAGCGCTTTGCATCATACTGAGGGGTGCTTCGAACGCGATGACTTCCAAACAAAGCCCCTTCCTAACTATAAAAGAACTTCAGTGACTCCATTCAAATCAGTGGCTATCTGGTGTAATGGTGACATGCGGTTAGCTAGCAAGCTAGCTATGCCCCAAAAATGCTTCTTGCCTTCGGATAGATTACAGCCACTCTAGGCTTTGAGTGGATATATTCTTGTGGCTGTAGGTATAAGAACTATGTTTTCTCAGGTTGTAGTACTGGTACTGGATTGACGGGTGACAGTTGAGCAAGGCGTGGTTTCCGCGCATTTAGCGGACAGGCCCGCAGCTGATTTAAGCCTCATATACATGGCAATTGCCATCATTCAAATTTGCCACTCTTCTCTGTGGCCTGCCCAATTTCAAAGGTATTTATTTATTTTCACGTAACTATTATTGACTTTACTCAAACATTCAAAACGGCATGTCCAGATGAATTGCAATAACAGAAACATTCATAATTGCATGAACTCAGAGGTGGTTGGGGATAAATAAGGTGTTTTTAGGTGTTTTTTATTAAGTCTTCACTCTGTGGATGCTTCATTAGGTACACCTGCAATCATGATTCAAATATTTTACCTTGATAATGATAACACCATTTTTTTTTTATTGGTCCGACTGCAAGTAATAATTTAATAATATTTATCGTTATTATGGTTGTGGTAGTCATAATGCATCATGAAGAGGTGTTACAACCACAATAAACAGCTATATTTAAGTGGAAGCCAACCCAAACATATTTTTTGCCAGAATAAGTTCTATGCAAACCCACTAATCTAAACACGTCATTCTGATTAATATTGCGTTTGTGGGATAAGAGATATCTACCCGTTTTTAGCTAGCTCAGGAGGCGGCCATTTTGTCACTTTCTGTCGACTGAAGATGACATCGTAGTTGCTCAGGGCTCCGATAACGACCAATCACGGCTCAACTGTTTTCTGAAGCTGAGCTATGATTAGTTGTTATCTGAGCCCTGAGGGTGTGTGATGTCATTTGGCATCTGTGATGTCATTTTCAGTCGACAGAAGTGACAAAATGGCCGCCCCCAGAGATGGCTAAAAATGGGTGGATTTTGTTGCGCAACAGAATGCTGTGTTTCAACTAGTGGGCCTACGTATTCTCAAAAAAAATATGTTTGGGTTGACTTCAGGTTTAAGGTCTTTCACTGTCAATCAAAAGAAATTGATGCTACAACAGTATTAGGTTCACCAAATGTGATCGCTGGGATCATGCTGCAAAGGAGGCTGCGGCTAGCAACACAAATGACAAGATAAATACCACATTCATTTAGCTTTTTATTGTTTCACTATCAGAGAGACTCTCAACAATATCAAAACGACAATACAAAATGACTCTCGTAATTACAACACTCGACAGAAAATGACAAGCGTTAACAACAACGCAAAGTGATAATCTGACAAGTTGGGGGAGGGCAAGCGAGGGGAGGGAGAGGAGTGAAAAGGGATGAAAAACAGTTCAACGGAGGAATTACAGGAGAAGATTTGCTGTTCGATGCCGAGACAAAAGAGTGATGGGACCAAAGTACACACTTGCATCTTTTATCATCCTGCCTTGTGACACACACACGCGCGCGCACACAGGCAAATGGAGGATGAATGGAGGTAATCAGAACAAGTGTTCATTCGTTTCAGGCATCCAGTAGTCCGAGTGGCCGAGGTCGCTATCATTATCTAATTAGGGGCTTTTGGGCTATACCGAGTTTCTCTGGAGATAAGTCATTTTTGTACACACACACACGCGCAAGTGGAGATCCGGTCTGTAGTCTAGTCTGTCATTTAGATGTCATTACTTGCCTTTTTCTCTGGATGATGGGGGTCAATATGTGAGAGGTGTGAGTGATTGGGCTTTAAAATGTGTACCAGAGCCATTAGATGAACAAAGAAATATAATATATAATCCGACATCCCATTTTTTACTTGAGGGAGGAGAAGGCTTGAAAGAGTTTGGCCAGGTTAATTTCCGAGTAGCCGCTGGCAGCGAGCGCTTTCTCCGGCACTTCCTTCAGCTTCCGGTAAACCTCCTTTTCTTTGTTCCACCAGCCAGCGCGAGCTAAAGGGGGGGAGGGGGGGGGGGGTGAATAAAGTGATGGAAATGCCATCAATCATCACGAATTGGATCAAACAGAAGTAGAAGTAGGGATGTAATCATTCACTCAAGCGACGATTCCATTCAATTTTCAGTTCCCGATTTCGATTCGATTTCAAAAATTTTTTTTTAAATGAATGACTAATTTTATAACCAGAATAGGTCCTCGTTACAAATAGCAACTTCTAGCTTCACAAAAAAATGAAAATGAATAATTTTAACTATTTAACTAGATTTTTGTCTTATCAGTGTTTTGTTAGTGCCAGAACTAAACATGAAAATAAATGTACTGTAATCATTACAAATCCTTTTGTTATCAATTTTACAATCGATTTTCTATGAATCGTTACATCCCTATTTGCAAGCTTTGAAAACAAACAAACAAACAAAAAAAGCATTAAACAAAATATAATTTACAACGGTATGCCCTTTGTTACAAGGTCAAGAGAAAAGTCGCCATTAATCCACCTTAATTCCAACTACACTATCTTTCTATTTACAGATATTGAAAGTACCGACTTACGAGAAGCTGCACACACCTCTCACCCTCTCAATTGTGACTGCACAAATAAATTGCCACATAGCTGTAGATGAGTCCAATCATAATCAGCTCTTCTTACTACTGCTAATCTGCGGAATTTTGCTTATCTGGTAAGCCGTGGAGAAAAAACTTGACGTGCAAGAAAAAAAACCCAACATGACTGCAATTTTGGAATCAGCTTGCCAATTTTAGTTCGAATCAGCATAAAAATCTAACTCAACCCATTTTTGTTTGGGGAATAAATCTCCTGAATAAGTATTTACCTGGAGATGCTTTGCTAGCTCCTCGTAATGCTATCACTTTGCGGGTCGGGATGGAGATCACACAATTGGACCGAGCGTTCGATGGCGGCGCAAGCACAGAGGAACAAGAGATCAATACGAGAGTCCAGCGAGAGCGTTAAGTCGATACCTCGCGTGTTATCCCCTCAGGTGGGCCGCTGTGAGACGATTGATAGCATCTCAGGCAGGATGGCCGCCATTCGCTACATCTTCCCAACGATAGAGCGAGGCGGGGAGTGCGCGTCAAGTGTCAGAAAACTCAGTAGCGGCACACGACCCGAGCCAATGGTGGAGCTGAAGGGACGCGATTGACTCATTCACTGCCATTGACGGATTTATTCGTCTTTTCGCAGGTCAGCCGTTCAATCCAAGGAATTAACTTATATTTTTTTTCCATTTTCTTTTCAAACGTTAGGGTAAAAGAGGGTCTGAAAATGTCTGGCAGTGAATGAGTTAAGACGCTCATCTGATTACACCACTCTTGTGTAATGTCAAAAATCACATATGGCTCCATTCTTTTCTGATTGCAATTTAAAGTATGACAACTTTTCATTCATTACTGTATGTTTGATTGTAACTTTATTGCCACCACTACCCTGTTTTGTTGATTGCATATTTGCCTCTTCCTCTTGCATTTCCAATACTGCCAATACTTGCGTACAAGGGGCATGCTGTCAGTGTACTACTAACATACTAATATTTATTATTTCCACACAGTGCAGAAAGAATAAATCAGTGATTCCTCTGAGTATGGTTGTACGTTCTCTTGTTTGTACATGTTGCTGTTCTCTGTGTGTTTAATATTTGAAGTTTTATTATTACCATAACTTGAATGCAAATTTACGGTGGCCTGTCTATGGCATTTCATGTTGTGTTACAATAAGCTAGCGGCGATTGATTGTGAGGTTTCAATCTTTACATCAAACGTGTTTATAGTCAAATCAAAACAAACAAAAAAATCAAATAAAAAAAGAAGTTCAGTTGCACGTTTGAAAAGGTGTCTAAAAACAGTGTGGTTCGGACGCTTTTAAAACAATGCTTTGTTTCAGAAGTGGGTTGTTTTTTTTTTTGGTTTTTTTTGAGGCAGTGCTCATTAAACACATTAACACAAAACGGTACCGTAAATATGGGACGCTTAAAGGGGTAATGCAGCTCGAGATGATGTCCATATGGCCATATCTCCTGTCTTGTCCTTCCTCCTTCCTGCTACATTAGCGCGTGCTGTATAAATAGACGCCGAGCGAGTGGCCGCCGGAACAAAGGTTAGGTACACAGAAACGCATACACCTGATGTGGTTGACTTCAATGGCATCGGCGAGTCTCATGGGAACACGCTCGTGCCAACGGGGACACGGATGGCGGGATAGGGAAGACACAAGCGAGTCTATTTATCGGGGTAATCGGAGGGGGGTGGCTGTGATGATGCATGATCAAGCGAAAGCAATCATGTCATCATTTCTAAAAAGGTAGAAAATCATCCATCCCCCCCCGCCCCCCACCACCACCACCACCCCCCTCCGGCGTGACTCTTCCTCCCCTTCGCTCAATCACATTCGGTGAATAGATGAAGGATTTCAAAGAGGAATAAAAATAGAATGGAGAACAAGTTGGGAGAAGTATGCATTGAGGAGTTCAGACAAATAAGCTCCAGTAAAAAGATGAGTCTGGGAAGTCGCCATGACATTTCCATAAATAGTGCCGTTTATCCACTAAACTCCAGCGAGTAGAATTTAATTTGATTAGTTTAATTGATGTTTTTACATAATCGCATGAGTCACATGTACATCCCGATACAACACGATTTTATATCCCGATGTGGTATGTGTCGATGTTGGATTTTGATGGTATGATGGTATGATGATGGTATTTAGGAATACTGTTCTAAAGCCTCGAATGTGCTGTTTAAATGCAATGGCTCGGGAAAATGTTTGCGTGAAAATGTTTGCGTGAAAATGTTTACGGGGGGGTTCGCCGTTTGCAACAGAACAGCCAAACGTCTCTCGGTAAACTTCACACAATTACGCGGCGCAAGGAGACGTGCACACTTATTACTGTACTATTATTTTATTTTGATTGCTTGATATTTATAGCCTGCTTTTTATACAAATATTGTAATTCTGATTTTACCACTGCATTAGCAGAGGTTAGTGACAACGGCGTGTTACGACTTAAGGTAAAAACTAACTTTTGAAAATGTCGGAACCCCTGACTAGATAATGTCCACACAAAACACTATAGTGCAGTGTTATTCCTTCTTTTCTTCTTCAGTGAATTCACTGGCAAGTTACATGCAATTTTACTGCAGCGATGTCACGCAAAATTGAAACAGTAGAAACAAAACTGTAGTTGGTGGAAATGTGGCTTGTAGGTGAGCCGGGCATTTATTTGAGGTACGGTGTTGATTTGTTTAACTGGACACATTAATTTAGGCACTACGTTTATTAGCGCGGACGCAATTATTTGGGAACAGATTAGATGGATGGATGGATATATAGCTAGCTAGCTAGATATATAGCTAGAGAGATAGCTAGATAGATAGCCAGAAAGTTAGCTATATAGCTAGCTATATAGATAGCAGTATAGCTAGATAGATAGATAGCTAGACAAGTAGATTAGCTAGCTAGATAGATAGCAGTATAGCTAGATAGATAGATAGACAACTAGCTAGCTAGCTAGGTGGATAGCAGTATAGCTAGCTAGATAGATAGCAGTACAGCTAGCTAGATAGATAGATAGGCAACTAGTAGCTTGCTAGCTACATAGCAGTATAGCTAGCTAGATAGATAGATGGACAACTAGATAGCTAGTAGATAGCAGTATAGCTAGCTAGCTAGATAGACAACTAGATAGCTAGCTAGATAGGCAGCAGTATAGCTAGCTAGATAGATAGCTAGACAACTAGATAGCTAGCTAGGTAGATAGAAAGATAGAGAGCTAGATAGCTAGATAGGGATGCACAATATAGCGATATCGATATTGCAATATTGACCGATGCAATATGCCTATCGCAAAGACTTGGCAATAATTTCCTTCAGGAATTGCGAATTGTGAATTGCTTTTACCTGAATTTGACCAGTCAGATACAAATTAAATGTGCATCGCCATCTAATAGTTGAACATTACCTCAGTTAAGTACAATTAATTAGCTAAGAATACATATCGCCTGCTTATTTTGACGCATTAAAAAAATTACTTCTTTCATTAGATAATAAAATGCTATTTCTTTAGGCAGGTTAAATACCGCAATAATATCGATATCGCTATATTCAACAACCATGTTGCATGTTTTTCCAATATCGCAATAGAGAGTTGGATGGATGGATGGCGGGTTGACTAGAAAGCGTCATCTTTGGCTAATTAAGATGCACCAATTACACTACTCCAAATATTGTACAAAACATTTTATAGGTTGTAAAGAACTGAAAATAGTCGGTCATTAGAAGGTCAGATTTACTGAAATCAAAAGCTATTTGAATCAAAAACATCTCAAAATGTCAAGTTAAATTTGAACATAGGACCCCTTATTTGCCAATAGCTTCACAATTCTTAAATCCATTGAACTTGTGAGTTGGACAGTTTCTGCTTGAATTTCTTTGCACGATGTCAGAATAACCTCCCAGAGCTTCTGTTTCGTGCGACCGAGTCAACTGCCACTCATCAAATTCACCCACATTTGGCGGCTTGGCGGGGCGTTAACGTCAAGCATTGACTTTAAGATACGATGAATCATCCAACAATCGTTTGCACACAATCGAACGAATTCTTAAGGATCAACAAATGAATCACGCCCGACCTCTGTATGATAAGTCTGACTGATCAGAATGTAAAAAAAAATAATAAATTACGACACACTGAACCGTCCTTACAAAAATGTAAGCAGCATATCAGGGGTTATCTTGGCTCTAACCAAGGTTTCGCAACACTGCACAGTCGAGCAGCACTGGGCACGAGCGCGTCAGGGCTCTGCGCGCTCTAACTAGGTGTAAATACAATAACAAGCCTGTAATTAAGTGAGCATGATGAAGTTAATGGAGATCGGCCATCGTGTCGGCCGCCTACATGAATATTCTATTAGGCTGGTGGTGGCGGGCAGCTGGAATAGCAGTTAATTTAATCACCACTCGGAGCACGGGGGAAACTTCTTTGTGTGAGTGTAATTGCATAGAATGAATAATTGATTTGACAATCGCACCCACGGACTTGGCCAAGCCGCAGAAAGCAAAGGGAGGACGAGGGGAGGGAAGGAGCTGGAGAGAATGGAGGAGAAGGAAAAGCGAGAGAAATGGGGGGGGGGGGGGGGGGGAGTGGGAGGAGCAAATGCAGAAGCCAGTAAAACGGACCATTAGAATAGCGCAGCTCAAAGACAATTTTCGTTTTATCAATGCGTCAGAATTACATTACGGCTCCCACGCCGTCACGCTGCCCACACTCGGGAGGAGGAGAAAAAGCGAGAGATGCAAAGCAAAGATGAAAAGCGGCACGAAATGATTGGGACTCGTCGATAGGAGACGCCAACGGACGGGCGGGCGCCTTTTCAACGGGCTTGGCGCCGCTGGCGCGTGCACAATCTATTAGGAGATCTCCTGCCGCGGATGAAATTACCTCCATGTTTTACTCAACCGCAGCAATCAGGCACAAAAACGCCACGCACATGTAGATAAGACGCACTCGTTCCAACATCGAGTTCAATCGGCAGCGTTCCGAATACAATGTGATTTATTGTGCTTTTTGAGCATACAAACAAGACAACCATAAACTGCAAATACAAAAATATGGAAATGGCCGCTGAATTGAAACTGCACTAGCCTAGCTACTGTTTGTCTGTTCAATTGTAATTATGTACTTAGAAATGGCTTACTGGTGTGAGTAAAATCACCTAAAAAAAAAAATGATATTCAGCGGGCATTTGTGATCTTAACCGGATTGGAGATGATGGGGAAATGCTTTATATTGTTTTGTTTACGGTATTGACGAACGATTTCGTCATGGGATGAAATACGGCCTTGTTTGAGAAATCAAGGCCTTGACATCTAAAGTCTGAGCAGTGAGGAACTTGACATATGAATGACCACTCTAAAAGCAAGGTCTTTTTAATGTTTTCTAGGGCCCGACCAATTAATCGGCTGGACAAATACGGCCCTTCATGGCCAATATTTGCAGATTATTTTTACCTTTATTTTCTCTCACCATTTGCAACAGTTGTACACAACACTGGTTTCATTATTTATTACACATAAATCTTTACAATAACCTAGGGCTGTGCAATTAATCGAAATTCAATTACAATTACGATTGTTACACTCCACGAAAATTGGCATAATCGTAAAAAGCGATGATTCATATGCATTTATATCCAATGCACTATGATTGTTTACACAAGGAAATTATACTTGAATTTATACATTTGCACCTTTTTAAAAACATTTATAATAACTAATTTGATAAATTTGGTTTGGTTCAAAAGGAACTTACATAGTGTTTCAAAGAAACGTATGTGTCTTCACACTTTTTACGGTGAAACATTTTCTTGTTTTGTACCAAAAAATAAATGATCATTTGAATAATCGTGATTTCAATTGTTACCAAAATAATCGTGATTAATATTTTTTTTTCCCTAATCGAGCAGCCCTACTATAACCTTGTATCCTGAAATATATATATATATATATATATATATATATATAGACATTTGTTGATAAAGTCATTCAAAACAAAACAAATCTAAATTTTTTATTTCATTTTTTTTTCTTAAAGCAATTCTTAGGTGAGCAATACAAGTTGTGCAAGGGATTGACATGGACGTCACTATTTTACATACAATCTAAAGTCACGGTTTGTCATAATTAATAAAAAATGGTGGCAGCTAAATCAAACAAATGCGTTATATACTGTATGGCACATTCAACTATTGGTCACAAAAACATATGATTATGTGAATATGAATTAATCGGACGATTTATCGGTAAACATTTTTCATTTTCTGCTATAAATCGGCACCGCTATTGTCTTAAAAAAATCCATAGCGGTTGGGCGTGTGTTTTCGACCAACCTTAGCCAACACCAGCATTAGCAAGACAATCCATGTACTGATATTATTAAATATTAGGTGAGGGGGGAAAAAAAGTTCTACAGTGCATGCGCATGTTCTTACACAAAAAGCAGTCCACACAGAGTATAGAATTGTATGTCTCATCCCTGTAATCTCAGCAATGTGGCCCCTGGGTGTGTAATGCAGTAATATGGGGTATTATGGCCACAGGACAGAGGATAACACCTTATACCTATACTTTCTATCAGCATGAAGGGGTTTCAGGAGTAATAAAAATCTTTTTACAGACCTATTTGAAAGAAAAAAAAAAAAAAAAAAAAAAAAGCGCACCTAAAACGACTGTCAGTTCATTATCGCAATAACACAGTGATCGTCACATTTATCCTCTTCAGTGTGTTGTGTTGTCATCCTTCTCCAACACAAAGTGAATGGAGGTGTGGTGCAAAGCTGAAGGTGTTTTGAAGGACAGCTCCGGACCTCTGCCGATGTTCCGATTTTTCAAATGAGTACTTCGACAGCATTCCGAGGAAATCACAATCTCCCATCGCTGGTGAGCAGGGATGTAATGATGAATCGAAAATCGATTAAAAATCGACTCAAACCGATTAAGCGATTTGAATAGGGAGAACTATTCGTTAAAAAGGCCTCGCGATTAATCGATTTGAATCGAGACAAATCGAACTCTGACATCTCAGCACTCGCAAGCCCTATACAGCAACACCTAACAAAAGACAACATACCTAGGTCATTAGAATATACTAATTTAGAGTGCTAAAGAATGAAGTTTTTTTTCCATTCCATACCATATTTTGAATGTGTAGATTAAATTATGCGCATGCGTTTGTGGATGGCTGCAGCACCACAATAGCGCACAGAGACAAGCATGGTGTTGCTTTTTTCTAAAAATCGAATCGAAAATCGGGAACTGAAAATCGAAAATGGAATCGGGCCTTCAGTGAATCGTTACATCCCGACTGGTGAGTGCTCCACAGAACGGGCTCCTCATGGGGTGCGCGGAGGCTGTACCCGGTGCCCGCAGGCATCGTGTTGGTGAGCCCTGGTTTGAAGTATCTCAAACGCGATTGCGCCGCTCATTTGACATCAAGTTCACTTTGCAATTGCAAAACGGTCTGCTTGCGGAATGTGTTCCATTATGTTGCATCGGGAGGTACAATACAAGAGTGACCGCCTGAAGACCAAGTGGCCGCAAAGCTCAGTAAAATAAAGCGAAGCGAGCCAGGAAGTGATTGGCAATGATTGCTTGCATCCAGGCTTAGACAAAAATATAATAAGAAAGCACAAGTGGGGCGCCATAATCATGTTAGTCGCCCTGCGCTGGTTCAATCCCTTCCCTTTTAGCGCCTTCCATCATCTGAGTGGTCATCTGCTGATTACAAGTTATATTTACCTCTGTTGTCTCACTCCTGGCTGCCACACAGCCCTGGCATTCAGGCATACATACATAAATATTTAATCAAATAAATAAATCACTCGCTGGAGACGTCCCTTTCTAATCAAGTGACATCAATCAGGGGGAACTATTCGCAAAGGGGCCTCGCCGCTTCCGCCTACCGAGCGCACCCACAGACTGGAGGAGCGTCTATTTGAGTCCAAGGGGGGGGGGGGGGGGGGGGGAAATATACGCTCCATGTCCCATTACAGGAGAAGGGCTATCCTTTCTTCAGCGTGCCCATTACTTCCCCTATCATTTCTCCAAATCTAAAACCTGTTTTCAATCAACACAGCCAAACGAGTGCCTGTCTAAGAGAGAGAGAGCGACCGGGGAGAGAGCGCGAAAGGTGGACAGTGAGGGAAGGGGCCGGGGGGGGGGGGGGCGGGGACAGAGATGGAGGGCTCTTTTGCGCCGTTCTCCCGGTGATTGGAGCATTTTGCATTCTGGACGTGTGTGTGATTGAATCCGTCTCCTAAATTAGGGCTGTTGACTCGAGGAGATGAATGTCCTTAACCCCCCAGCCCCACCGAACCCTCACACCCCCCCCCCCCCCCCCCATGTACAATGCCCATACTTTGGTGTGTGTCACCGTGTGCGCACGGGGCATCAATGATGAATATTTTAAGTGCAGCCTGGGTAACAGGCTTACTCTGAGCCATTGATTGTTAATGCTATGTTACATTTACAGTATTTGTGAGCAAACATTGATGGGGGACATCAAATTTCAAAGGGCACTTTCGCCGCTTTGATTTCAATTCTCGCAGCAGTGCTGCAGGGCTCTAACACAAAAAGCGGAAAATGAATAAAATATCAGCATTTAAAAAGCGACGTGTCCCCCCCCCCCCCCCCCAACTGCAAATGCACAGACTTTAGAAAGAAACGAAAAAAAAAAAAAAACACAGCGCCATAACATGAAGGTGGTTACTACCGCAGCTGCGGTAAATTACAGATGTACACACATTTACATATTCAAAATAGTGGAAATGATTTTACTTTATCACATTGAATGGGAAGCCAACACGAAAATTTCCTTCACAGGAATGTGTTCTATGCTGCCTCATAAGTCGAAACTTGATATTCTGATTAATGTTGTGTTTGTGGAATACAAATTAAGGAGCAAAATCCACCCGTTTTTAGCCATCTCAGGGGGCGGCCATTTTGCCACTTGCTGTCGACTGAAAATGACATCACAGTCATTGGAACTGGTGCTGTCAAGCGATTACAATTTTTTTTGGCGAATTAATCGCAAAATTTTCCATAATTAATTAATTGCGATTAATCGCATTTTTCAACGACAGTTTCTAACGGAGCTCGGAACCGATATTTACTTGAGTAACATCTTGGAATTAATGCGGGAAAAAAAAATACAAGTAGATTTCGATTCAAAGATAGCTTTCTTTGATCCTCGAATACAATTCTTTTCCTGTCAAATACAACAGTTGAAAGATACACCAGGGACGTACAATTGATATGGTATTTGAATTTGGCTGTGCAAAGTGTGCAAATTATTTGGGATTTCTCCAATGAGCCGTCGAGCAACTTTTTAAAGTCAAACTACGTAAAAGTCCGTCTTTGCGACAGTGACTCGCCTCTAAGTTTGGCTGCACAGTGAGCAGAGGTCTGCAGCTACAGGAAGTAAATATAACTGAGTTAATCTTTTTAGTGCGTAATGAAATTTTAATTAATCTCAAATAGTTAAAGCGGAAGTCAAGAATATTTTCCCAGTAAGGCCACCAGTTGAAACAAGGCATTCTGATAAATATTGCGTTTGTGGAATAAGAGTTAATCCACTTGTTTTTAGGCATCTCTGTGGGCGGCCATTTTGTCTTCTGTCGACTGAAAATGACATCAGAACTGCTCACAATGACCAATCACGGCTCAGATTCAGAAAACAGGTCAGGCGTGATTGGTCGTTGTGAGCAGTTGTGATGTCATTTTCAGTCGACAGCAAGTGGCAAAGTGGCCGCCCCTTGAGATCTACAAAAATAGGTGGATTTTACTACTTAAATAGGAAGTCAACGCAAAAGTTTTTTTTTCAATATGTTCTATGCAAGCCCACTATTTGAAACGAGGCATTCTGATAAATATTGCGTTTGTGGAATAAGTCTTTATCCACTTGTTTTGAGCCATCTCTGGGGGCGGCCATTTTGTCTTCTGTCGACTGAAAATGACATCACAACTGCTCGCAACGACCAATCACGGCTCAGATTCAGGAAACAGGTCGGGCGTGATTGGTCGTTGTGAGCAGTTGTGATGTCATTTACAGTCGACACAAGACAAAATGGCCGCCCCCAGAGATGGCTCAAAACGAGTGCATTTTGCTGCTCAAGTTATATTCCACAAACGCAAAATGAATCAGAATGCCATGTTTCAACTAGTGGGCCTGCTGGCAACATATTCATGAAAAAAACATGTTCGGGTTGACTTTATACTTTATATGAGACGGCATTAGGATGTATAACAGCCCTGTCCAATTTTTTTTCTTCCAAGTATCTCAAAAAGAAAACTTTTCGGATGCAAGGGCCACTGAGATTCCTCATCTTTAGTTTATTCAAACAATGGATGGCTTCTTAAAACAATCAGCGTGGGTAAAGTTATGCTCAGCAATTAATATGCTGACCTTGCAATGGACCAGAAAGTGACGCAAATAATTGTGACCTGTATTCGTTCTTTATTGAAAGTTTGTCACTATTTTAGTCGTAAATTGTTTATTTGCAGTTTCTCCATCTGTAGAAAAGCTCGAGTTGTCCCGCACAGTCACAGTACGGCAAGTTAGAGGAACGCTCCCGGCTGAAAGCAGCGAAAGGTGAATTCACAACACAAGTGCGTTTTATGTGCATTTATACATGCGCGCACATGCTACATGTACACACATACATATACTTAGACAGTACGTACAAACAAGGGCAAAGGGTACTTGTCTTATAGTTTGAACACCTATAGTCAAATTTTAAAAATTGAAAAGAGGTAGGATAAATGCATCGGTTTTATGTCCCCTTGTGACCAGTTAATTTGAACTCATTCACTGCCAGACATTTTCAGACCCTAACATTTGAAAAAAATTGGAAAAAAAATATAAATAAATTCCTGGGATTGAATGGTTGGACTGTGAAAAGACAAGCATATCCGTCAATGGCAGCGAATGAGTTAAGTAGGAATGCAACGATGAATCGAAAATCGATTTGAAATCGGTTCGCCCAGAATAATCGATAAACCGAAAATCAAGTTGATTTAGAAATGATCATCTAGAAAATGATGTCTTTTTTCATTCCAGATGCATAGCACATTTTGAATGTGTAGATCAAATGATGCTTTTGCGCCAAACATCATTGCGTATTGCGTTTGTGGATGGCTGCAGAACCACACTAGTGCAATAATCGAATCGAAAATCGGGAACTGAAAATCGAAAATCGAATCGGGGCTTGAGTGAAATGTTAAGTCATCTCAAAAGTGTTTTTTTTTTTTTTTTCTTCTTTCAAATCTAAATTTGTAACATTCAAATTCCAAGAACACGCTTGTGTGTGCGCTTACTTTTCTCTTCTCCCTGTAGGAATTTGCTCACGGCATGGTCCCAGTCGAAGATGAACCTGTAGAAGCAGATCTGGTTGTACAGTGCCTTCTCCGAGTACTGCAAACAGAAGCAAAAAATAATAATAATAATAAGTTTTGTCGCATTCATGAGAAAACGCTGAGGAAGAAGAAACGCGCGGTACATCACAGCTCCCGTGTGAAGCGAGAAAACAAACGTGCTTGTTTTTTTTTTTTTGTTTCCCCCCCCTATCTTTACCGCAATTAACTGGGGGGGTGGATGACAAAGAGCGACACTGAGCCGCGCAAACGGAGGAGGAGAGGAAAGGAAGGGTGAACACAGAAAGAGGACCGAGATGAGAATGAAAAGAAGGGCTCGGGCCTGGAATCCCCTCCCTCATAATAGTTTGTTGTGCGAGCGGAGAACGCCAAGCGCCGAGGCTGTCAATTTGATTAGCCATTATACTGCATGTTTAATTGCCGTTATTGGATCGTCATTTCCTCGCTACGCCGGAGAGGGCACGCTAAGCCCCGACCCCACACCGCCGTCAGGTGTGTGCAGAGTGCTTTATTATTACCGCCGGGAAGAAGAATAAACCCCCCCCCCCCCCCCCCGCCCCTCCGACAATTCCTGCGTGCCACCGTCGGAGCGAGCGCGCACCCATTATACCTGCCAATCGACCGCCGGCGTAATTGTAATTTCAGTTTTTACTGCGGCGGCATTATCAAGTGGCGAGAGTGTCTAACGTAGCTCCGTGCCAAATGTGATGAAGTGAGCACGTGCGCGCATAAGGGGGGGGGGGGGGGGGGGGGGGGGGGGCGTAGGTGTTTAATGGCCACGGCCGCGCGCGCGCAGCTGTTGACCGCTAACGCGACGCCTCGCCGGCAACCCAACCGCGTACGAGCCATAACGCCGGCTCGCTATTGGCTGCCGAGGTTGCGCAACCTCAGCCACGCGCCATCTTGGAGCCCAAATCATCCGAGAACATCCACGCGCACAAAACAATATCGTGCCGATTATAGGCGAGCCAGTCGCTGCTTTCTGATTGACTGACAGGTGTCAGAAAGGCGTGGCTAAATTATTACAGGGTGGTTATTGAATTTGTAGCACCTCAACCCCACCTTTTTTTTTTTTTTTTTTTCTCTCGTACATGCGGCCGCCTCGCCTTTCGGCTCGGCACTTTGTTCCCGCGCTGACACCATTTCAATTTGCTCGGCAAATCTGCAGCATATTTTCAGCCTGACTGCCTAAGGAGCCAACCAGCTGTGAAATTGCCTCTCTCCCGGGAGCGCAGCCCCCCCCCCCCCCCCAGCCCCCCTTGCATTGTCGCTGTCCCCCACCGACTCAAAACACCACACCGCCACAAATGCATGCGCAAACAACAGTTAAGAAAAAAGGAATGTTATAAGGGAACACGAATCGTTAAAAAAAAAAAAAAAAAAGTACAAACGGATCCCTGAATCATCCTGCGACCCCTTTGCGGTATTCGCGCGCGCACATTTTCCCTCAGCTGTGACTGCAGTAAGCTTTTAAACTTTTTTTTTTTTTTTAAATGCAATAAGCGTTTATTGCCGCTCGAGCTGGCCGCGCCGATCAGCTTCACAAGACACCATAATGAGTCAATATATGTAAATCTTTACTAGGCAAACACGGCGGGAAACAAAAGGCATTTAACTGGTGCTCTCGCCCGCAAGCCTCCGACCATTCAGCCGCGGTAATTTCTCTATATTGAAAGGCATAATTGCCTGCTATTTGAAGATATTCATGCCCAATTTTTGAAATTAATTTCAATTGGGGAGAAATGTAGAAATGTCAGCTCCAAATGAAAGGGATTTGATTTCAATTATCCTCGCACAAAGGACTGTGATTTCCAAATACACTTAAGCAAAATTATGACAAGAATTTTTGTTCGGCAAAATTCAGTGTTTAAAGAGCGATTAGGCGATAATGGGGCAGCTTTGAGGCGGCGCTGAATGCAGCCGTCTCCCTCTGAAAGGCACTCAATTATCTCTGATTGCTCCCGCTATAATGTATCAAATAGAGATACCTGCTATTGCCGTAATTTGTGTGAAAATTAACACGGTGCAATTTCCACTAGAGGGAAAAAGGGAGCCCTAATGGGCGCCTGAGCGTACATCAATAAAGCAAGGGGGAGGGGGGCGGGCAGTTGCGGAGGGGAGGAGGAGAGAATAAGTGGGGGAGCTAACGAGGGAGGGGAGGGAAAGAAAGTGAAAAGAAAAGAGCAGGGGCAAGAAAGCGGCGAATAAAAAAGGGAAAAGAAAGGCAAAGTCAGGAGAGATTTGAAACAGGGTGTGGAAAAAGAGGCTATTTGAGTTAAGCGCCGCGCACGTGGGTGGGCGGCGGCGGCGGCGGCGGATGGAAAGGCACGGCGCGGCAGAGGGGAAGAGAAAGAAATTTAATTTACTGAAAATATTACAAATTGCACCTGTGCATAACTCAGCCAAATTACCAACCAATCAAGGCAGAGTGCCTATTACTCTCCCATTACATGGAGATCAGATCACATTCTGATTCTGTGTCCAGCCAGGGAGGGTGGAGGAGGGAAAGGCAGAGTGAGACGGATGGACGGGAGGGAGGGAGGGAGGGAGGGAGGGAGGGAGGAGAAGCGAGCCTAGGCAGCGCCCACTGCGATGGTAAATGTAGCATGATGCTCAACAGGAGGAAAAAAAAAAAAAAAAAAAAGGACCAAACAAGTGTATTTACATTCCAGTGGCGGATGCAGCAACAAGAAAACCTGATTGCGTTTCTGGCTCATCAATCAGGATTTATATTAATAACGCTATTATCTGCATTGATATAGTTGATTACTCTAACATGAAAACATTGACAAAGGGATGATGTGTCAGGGGGGGGGATTGAAATTGTGAATGCCTCATATGCCTTCATCCAGCACAGAACGCACGGCCGAGATGGGCCTCTTCAGGCGTCTGAATATTGAATTCCGTCATTTCAACATTAATCCCCCTGCGCTCGCTTGGCTCAAATCCGAGATTGCGTTCCAAAAAAAGGAACGAGTAAATAAGAGTGCAAAAGTTACTCTCGATGCCCAGAGAGACGTCACGTCAAGCCGAGCAAGCCAATCTAGTCCATCTCCCGATTTAAACCCGAATGAACATAAAACGTCAAAACCAACCAGACTGCCCCAGATATCAAGTCAACACATTTAGCACTAGCATCATTGCAATTATTTTGCTTCAATATTGCGATTCTATTTAATATGAGATCGTTTTGTTTCAAGGTCATGACCAAGCCGCGTTAGCGTTAGCAGCAGAGTTCGGCCGCCTTTCACCGAATGACTTAAGGCCACGTAAATCTCCCTTTAAGAGCAGCACGGCGGTAATAAAAGGCGTCTAAAAAGGAAGCACGTTTTCATTTCTCACATTGGGACAGTCGTTTGCGGAAACTAGTTGTAGTTAAGCACCAGGGGCGGAGCCATGGGTGGGCCTGGGTGTGCACAGGCCCAACCCAGACTGACAGACTGCCCGCCCAGTGAGATTCATGAAAAAAGATATACTTTTACATTTTTAATAAATTATTTTTGAATTTGATTTTTTTCTTTTGTTGAATAAAATGGCATCATTGTAGTTGTCTCAGGAAGTTCTGAAAACTTCATATTATTCAATTTGTCATTGTATTTGAATATACCATGCGTCGGGACAGGAGGATTGTGCTCAGTGAGAGAAATATTCAGGCCCACCCTGATTTTTTTCCCGGTCCACCCATTAGCCACGTTCTGGCTCCGCCCCTGGTTAGCACACACAGGCTACCGTGCGCTTCTGATGGAACACAATCGCAAAACAATCGCTTGTGGCAGCCCTACTTGAGACTCTTGCGTCAAACATTATTGTGTTTGTGGATGGCTGCAGCACCACAATAGCGCACAGAGACAAGCAGGGTAGCGATTCAAAAAAAAAAAAAAAAAATCATATCGATAATCGGGAGCTGAAAATCGAAAATCCAGTCGAATACATACACACAAACATACACTTTTACAGTATATACGTACATATCGTCGCTGTCCTGTGAAAAACACTTGTCCAATTTTGACATTTCTGTAACGCAGTAACACCGTTCACGTAAAAAATAAGAAAATTGAAAAAAAAAAAAAATGGACATAAATATTTTTCACATGACAGCGACGATATACATGTATACATACACACACACACACACACACACACACACACACACACACACAAATATATATATATACAGAGATGGGCATTCCGACACGGGGACAGAACGGTCCCTCAGTCCCGTCCGGACGCCCATTTTGTGGACGGACGGAGGACGAGAAGTCTTTTAAAAAGGACAGAAGTGTTTTTTGCCCGTCCCTCTATGTCCCTAATCGGGTCGAGGACCGACTTACGTGTTGCGTTGGGTTCTTTTAAAAAGAAAGACCACTGCTCACTTCTGCGATACCATGGCGGCCGCCTTCATCAATTCCCTGCGCATTTTTCATGTGCGTTCCCTGCAGTAACACTGCACAGGCATATTCTGCCCTCTAGTGGTTCAACACATGTAATACCACCAAAACTGTCACATACCCGAATTTAACAACAAGGATCGCTTGCAACTAATTTTTCGACGGTCAGATAATGCAGTTGAATGGATTTTGTCTCCAGGTTAAGAAAGATGGTTAATATAGTATGTAACTTCTTTTTTGGAAAAGAGAATTTACCAAAGAATAACATGTGTTTTCATACTTTCTGCCGATAAAAATGTTAGCGACTCGCGGCTCTTAAAATAATGCGGTCACTGTCAACAACGGCAATACAGGCGCCTCAACAGTACCGCAGCCTGCTGTCTTCATTATCTTTGGCCTTCTGGGTAATATCTAATGACAAAGTGTGGCGCAAAAAACATGTTGCTCGGGGGATGGTCAAATGTAGACAGGCTGCAACACTTATGGTAGAGAAACGATGGATGAGCTCGCGCGGGAGAGTTTTTATTCAGCCTGCAGTTTAAAGTGCCACAGAACCTCAGGTACACCAACAGCCCTCAAAGTGGCTACAGTGACAGCACAAATTGGGCTTCTGGGTTACAATCTGTCGCCACAGAGTCGGAGACAGCAAAGCATTGAGCGCAGTGGATTAAAAACAAAATAAGAGAAAAAAAACAAAAACTGACAGGGGAGTTAGGGCAATGGTTTAAAAAAAAAAAAAAAAGAAGAATGGGACTAAGGAAAAGAAAACTGGACAGTCACACTCAACTTAAGCGGGAGAGTGTTGTTAAATCCAGTGGTCAAGCTAACAAAGTGTTCAGAAGGTGGCGACCACTTCCAAAAACACCATGTAGCATAGAACCCTGTATACGTGTGCTCCAAGGCTGTCAACACACACCCTTTAGTCATAACTTCGACTGGCAAAATATTAGTATGATGCCGTGTGCTTCAACACAGCACCCGTGCCATGGCAAACGAGCGACTCTGTTGAACTGAGAATCACAAAACTTCAGTTTCTCTGGTAATTGAACCACTGAGACGGGTTCCAAAAGGCTTCGCTTGGGCTGGACGCGTCCACGTCACAAACACGCACGTTTCGTTGGAGGTCGAGGCAAGCTCGGTGGTGTTTACGCCGAACCAGCTTGCCGACATCTTGAACGTGGAGTCCCGCAATCGACATTGGCCTAAAAAAAAAACTTTCTAATTGAACTTTTTTTTTTTTTTTTTTTCAATTTTGAAATGTAGACATGACCAAGTGACAAAGATGTCAAAAGGTGGTTGTCAATATCATATCTGATGTTTCGAACAAAATCCGACTAGTTATTAATTTATTGGAGCCAAACAAAGTGACCTCAATACAAAACAAGACTCTCAGTCCTCAGGCTCTCTCTAGTGGTTATATATTTTGATGGGCTAGCTAGTAGGGCTAAACACTTGGCGGAGTCGCTCCTGAGTGAGTAATCAGCGCTCGCGTGACTGCGAATAAACTACACCTCCGACAGGGATGATGCGGAAAGACGAGGAAGTAATGCTAATTGCTAATAGAGGCTAAGATTGAGACGTGACCATTCAACACCAGGATTAAGTGTTTGGGTGAGAAAAGATGTCGGTTCAGATAAACATTTCCATGTTAGTGCTAAATTTCCAGCAGCTATAAAATAACCAATGATGAACAGCAAGCAGGTAAAGTATTTGGACAGAGTTTTTAAGGTAACATCAAAGGTTGTTAACACTGAACTTGATATGTACTGTAAATACCGTATTTTCTAGACTATCAGCCACACCCACTCTAGTTTTTCAAAAAAATAATGAAAAAACTATATATAAGCCGTACCTTTATTAAGCCGCACTTATGTTGAAAAATTAGATATTTACTGCATATTTACAGAATGATTTTGAACTGTAAATTCGGATTCTTTCCTAACAGTGCCTTTTAGCACGGCAGCAACTTTGCTGATTAAAACGGAACAGAGCCAAGAGAAAATAAAGTACTTGTTTTCATTTCGCTTATCAGTTAACGTCCACCTGTTGCTCTACTTCTGCATACCACCAAATGCATAACCTAGTGCATAGCGCCCTCGCCTGTTGAACTCCTCCAACTGCGGTCACATCCTGTTAATGGCAATTGTACGGTATTGTATTGTAATTCCGGTTAGAGTGCCCCCTAGCGGTGGAAGAAAAATCCACAGAATAGCCGCATCTTTATATAAGCCATTCAAAACCTAGGAAAAAAGTAGCAGCTTATAGGCCGGAAAATACGGGATGTTTGTTGGTTGGGATAGCATTTGTTGTTGTCTATTTAAAAAAAAAAATTTAAAAAAGAGATGCTTATATAACGCAAAGGATACAATATTTTTATTATAGTTTTTTTTTACAACCCATTTATCATTTTAAAAGGTAGTGCATTGTTTGGCACACCAGATTGTAATTTCATTCAATAAATCCAGAAATTTATAGAAGCAAAGATAATTGTTGAACATCAAAACATTTTCACTGTAAATTACGCTGACTATTTCGGAAAATGAGAAAAACGAGCATACGCCTATTTATTTGGAAAACAGTGTACAACCACAATAAACATTACTAACACTGGAACCCCACTCAATGTGTCAACAAAAATGAAATATTACCTTTGTCAATGCACAATTTTTGACATAGCTTTTGTATGATACATTATATGCTGCTGATGTACTTAACAAGGGGTGTGTAGAAGTGAAATATAACATCGATCCATAGATGTGTGTACCCCTGCATGTGGAGACGTTTCAGCGCCATAGCACCTGGACAAATCCGACAGTAAATATCGGCGTGTTTGTGTGCGGATTTATGTCAAATTCAACCCAAAGAGTGATGAGGTGCTCGTGCGTTACCTCGGGCCTGAGTGTGGCTCTGCAGCAACTTGGGCAGATGGGTCCATGGCGCGAGAAGGCAATGGGCAAGCGCCTGATCCTGTTCTGACAAGCCTGGTCGTCACACACCAACCAGCCCTGAAATAGACACAGACACAAACTTTAAATAATAGCAACTACAATTTTGTACAAACACTGGCATACCATTGGTTAAAATACCGGATATTTTTCTTTTACATATAAATCACACTGATAAACAAACAAAATCCATAATCAAGCCATGCACCAAGGAAGTGTAGTGGTTGCGAGACAGTGCCGCACCAATGATCAATTTGACATTCAATGCCTTGCTCAGAGGCACCTTAGAATTGCTCTGGAATGTGGAATGGTCTCCAGAAACCAGTTTCATAAGCATATGACAAAGTTGGGCTGGACAGAATTTCATACCTCCATATTCATGCCAGACAGGTTAATAATGACACGATATTAGTATGAAAATTAAGCAAAAAAAACTAAGCAAAATATCAATCCAAAATGTTTTTCTAATGTAACTTACTTAGATCAATAATAACAGTCAATAAATAATTTTTTTTTTAAAAAGAATAAAATTGAAACTGTACTGTCACTGTGCTTTAACGGTCATTTTATGCTACAACAGAAGTGTTTGTTTGTGTGCGCGTTAACGGCATGAAAAGTGCCGTCTGATGTGCCGGCCCACCCCTCAAGGTTGAAAAAGAAACAACCACTTAAATCTTATGTTAACGGACTATTTCTCAAAATGTGTCTGGGAACAAGCTATTCTCGACTGTTAAGAAAAAAAAAAACAAGTAACACAGTCACTTAGCCAATGACGTGCTGCGGCTAATTTGAAGCAGTAGCCGTAGCACGCTCACGGCAAAGCTAAAAGGTAAACAGAGTTGCATGCTGGCACAGATATTCCAACGATTTTAAAAAATCAGGTGGCCTTGAGTTAGTTTTAAAATGCAATTTTGAAGTTAACAGGATTCCTTTCAAGTTATTATTCTTGTTCAAACAACAAACTCGTTGAGACTGAATTTACAGTAGCTCTGTTTGTTGCACCCAAGTAGTGCACTCCTTTTGCCTCAGTTCCTTGAAGAACACAGAGAGGAAATCTTAAAGTCAATCCAAATAGATTTTTTTCAAGAATATCTTCTATGCAGGCCCACTAGTTGAAACAAGGCATTCTGATATTATAATATTGCGTTTGTGGAAGAAGAGTTAATCCACCTGTTTTTAGCTATCCCAGGGGCGGCCATTTTGACACTTCTGTCAACTGAAAATGACAACACCTGGCTCAGGTAATGACCAATCACAGGTCACCTGTTTTCTGAAGCTGAGCCATGATTGGTCGTTATCTGACAGAATGACAGAAGTGACAAAATGGCCGCCCCTGGGATAGCTAAAAACGGGTGGATTAACTCTTATTCCACAAAGGCAATATTAATCAGAATGCCATGTTTCAACTAGTGGGCCTGCATCGAACATATCCTTGAAAAAAAAAATAGGTTGGGGTTGACTTCCGCTTTAATGATTTTTAGCTAGCCCACCCACAACCCAAATGAGCACAATATACAATATATAATGAGTATATTAAATGGATGGATGGATCGAATGTGTCTTTCCTTGCGCACCTGTCAGACAGGCAGCACCGTGGGCAGCCACAGTTAGGACCCCCCTGGGTTGAGTTACTGACCCTGGACAGGTGCTGCGGCCTGACCAACTCAATAGGCCTGTACTCTTACAAGCAGTCCAACCACCCCCATTAGCTTCTTATGAGCTGTTATTACTAAAAGGGGGGGGGGGGGGCAGGGGGGGCTGTTAATGCCCAACTAATGACACAGCATAAGAACCACAGTCATCAATGCCCAGGCTTCCTTCCTTCCATTCACTAAGACCAAATAAACCCCCTCCGCACCTGCAACCTCAACACTCTTCCCAAAGCTGTGATTCCAATGGACTGAAAAGTTCAAATGACTGATGTGATTACATACATTCACTGAAAATGCCCAAATCATTATCAGTACATTTTTGATACAATCTAAGGATTCGACTGATAAGGCAAAGAGACAGGCACAAATGTGAGAAACAAGGACCTCAGGAGGTGCGCGCCGTGCCATCTAATCAAGGTATTTTGCCAAGACTTGGGAGTGGAGGTGTACAGTCTGACGTGGGCGGCATAAAGGCCCCATAATTGCATAATTATGTGAGTGGATACATGACATACTGCATGCAGACCAGATCAAAATGGCTTCTACTTAATTTAACTTAAAGCAAGAACAGGACACGACCGGGTCCCCGGAAATTTCTGTCGGCCCACATCAAAAACCTTCCTGTTCGTTGAACCTCTTTCGTCATTTACGTCTTCAGTGGTGGCAGTGGATCACTCCCCCCCCCCCCCCCCCCAAATAAAATAATCTAATAATAATAAAAATATATATAATAAAATAATAATAGAAATATTACTTTAAAAAATGTAATAATAATAAAAATAATCTTACATCCTTACTATGTCATCCTTCTAAATAATTAATTATTTGATCATTAATATTTGAACACAATTAGGTCATGCAAAACATCTGGACTGTCAACACACACGCACCTACCCAACTATTAGGCAAGGCTCAAAACTTTACTTTTGTAAAACCCTGAATAGGCGGTTGTTCATACTTCATTTCTTCTGTATTACCACATTTCACATTTAGATTTTAGCACATATTCTATCATGATACCATTGAGAAAATATCGTGATATCATATTAGATATAGACCGATATGCTTTTTTCCACGGGCGATACCTATTAGTAGTCAAGGAGTCCGATAACCGATATTTCGAGCCGATATCTATTTTCAGTGAAAATGAAAATATTGGCATCAAAATCTAAAGAAAAATGTACTCTTAACTTTCTGGTAACGTCTTCAAGCATGTTTATTGAACAATGTTTCAGGTTTGCATAATGGTGATTTCTTTAAAAATCACTATTGCAAGAAATTTTTGACAGTATACCTTTGTTATAAAATTCTAGCAAAAAGTTCAGGGAGCACCCACGATGGTCAGCATCTCTTCAAAAGGATAAAAGGAAAACTGAAACAATAGATCCATCTAATTTTCTATAGTAAATTTCAAAATGACAGAAATGTTCAACTTTCACATCTTTGTTTTGATTTCCACCGCTTTTAATTGATTTATTATCGGCCGGCAGAGTTTTAGAAAAGCCAGATGCCGATATTAGTCAAAAAGCCAAATATCGGCGCGGCCGCTAATCGGCGCAGCCAAATATCGGCGCAGCCAAATATCGGCGCAGCCAAATATCGGCGCGGCCGCTAATCGGTCCCTCCCTGTATCATACGACGAGTTACTCTGTGATTCCTAAGCCTGGTTTGCAGGTGTGCAACGTGAAGTTTGCTCCGAATGGGTAAACAGAAAAAAAAAAAAAACCCTGCACAAATTCAAATTCAGAAAACCAGTCCAAATGACAATAGACAACCATTTAATTAACGTCGCTCGGATGGAATAATTGTCAGAGCGCTATTGTTAATGTCAACGTGGAGCCGGCGTGCTTCCTGTACCTGTGGATTCCACTTGCCCACAAAAGCACAAACACTTGGCTGCCAAAATTGGCAGCGCTAGTCGCAAAGTCCTAAAATCGATCTACTTTACAAACACATTCAACTGCACACACACTTAAGCTCACGCACACACACTGAATAGAGCTCAAACGGTTCCACTTTGTACCCCCCCCCCGCTTAATCAAAGCTTCTCAATTCAACACTTTGACCTTTTGTTCCAAACAGGATTATCACCTTCTCCTGTCTTCATTCACTCTTTCTCCTCTCCTCTCCTCCTTCCCCACTTCTTGTCTTGCCCCTCAGCCCGTTTCCAGGGGCGACCCGCGCATGGAGGGTAATTGCAATAATTTGTTAAATGCCATGGCAACGCTGCTTTGATGGGAGGGGTTAAAGAAGAAGAACGGGCTGGTTCAATGAATCTCTCGTTTTTGCCAAGACGGGAGAACGACAACACGGTGTTTGCCTATTCGAGGGGGTACAGGTTTATTAATAAGGATCGGGGGGGCGGGGAATTCACTCACGATTAATGTCTCTGTGCTTGAGGATGCCAACGCAAATGTAGACGAGTTACTCGTGACCCCAGAAACGCGCACACGCAAAAAAAAAAAGAAAAAAAAAAAAAAAAAACAAGCGCAAAGCTTTGCCTCTCTGGCCAGACAAAACAGCTCTATTTGAACTCTCCCTCAGCCTGAAAGGAATTCTTAATTACACAATATTACCCCTCTTCATTGCCCCGCTGTGTGTGCGCTGTGTCCACTGCAGCTCAGGCATCACTGGTGTGTGTGCGTGCGTGTGTGTTGCCGCGTGAGGTGTAAGCATTCAGCGGCAGCAGCTGTTTCACACATTGTGACAAAGGAGTTGAGAGGGACTCGTTCTCCACACATTCACCCCAATAATTGATTTCGGTTCAGCACTGTGGGAGAGTAACACATTACACACGCGCGCGCGCGCACACACACTTTTGCAGACGCCGCATTCCAGTCTCTCAGGTCCAACATCTAAGAAGTTGCCAGAGATTCCTAAGAGAAAGGGGGGAAGGGGGAGGGGCAGCCGCTACGAATGCAAAACACGGATTGGACAACTTGACCGCAACACCTTTTGCATCATAAACTGAGTTTCCTGTAGAAGTAAGGAAAAGGTGAGTTTTTTTTCTCTTCTTTTTTTCCCCATTTCATTTCATTCATTTAAAGCAGCACTGGGCAAGAAATCGACCTTAATCAAATTTATTCACAACTCTTTAGATGAAACTTACAAGTACAGTAGTTGAATGGGACTTCATGCCCTGAGGGGCGTCTGTATCGTTTTTACTGGCTCAAAGCAACTTTGAGGAGGATGGGATCAACCCTGGCACAAAAAAAAAAAAAAATGTCCTGAATTGCTTTACGGCATACTCACTTCCTCCTTTCGCTATAAGGACGGCGCAGGATTTCACGAAACTGCGCGCTGGCACGCATCGGGAAACGTGATTGATTTTGGTCAAAACGCTACCGCTTTTGTCCACATGGCGCCGCCATAATCAACAAAAACTGACATATGGAAGAGTGTTTTCTTAAGTGCAAATAATCGTGACCAAAGTCATGGTCACAGTCCACAAGGGCGCCAAAACCTCAGCGTAAGATCTCGTACACGTCTCGTGCATTGTCTTTTGTGTACCAAGTGTGTTTAGCGCCATTCATGTTCATAATAACACTAGTTAGTGAATATAAGGAATGCAGATTTCTAGAAAAAAGAATTAGATTAAAATCAGGACTCATTGTTGCCTCTGCGGGGAAAAAAATGGAACTGCAAGAGAAGCAAAAGATCCTCACGAATGTCATTGTAGCTTTGCAGCCTTCAGCAATGGCGTGGTCAGTCAGTGACTCAGTGAGTCAAAGATCAAAGCTTAACACAAGCCGATTTGTCATCCGATTTGTCATCGTTATTTTTTTACCCCTGCTGATTCTCCATTAACCAACGCTAACAGATATACTGTTCAAATTACACACAGGGAAGGAGAGGGACAAATTTGCTCTTCAAAAGTTAAAAATTGGCATTTGAGTATTTTCATGGATCATGATCCAAACAAATCTACCTGGCGCTCTCTTACTTTTGCAAGCATAATGTGCTCTTTGGTGGAAAATGTCAGCGCGGTGCCCCCGCTGGGCTTTGCGTCAGCTTTTGTCCAATATTTTTTTTTTTTTTTGATTGCTTCCCTTGCCATTACCGCACGGGCTTGCCTCCATTTTCGCACTTGAGTTTCATACGCATTGATTTAACCAAATGAATGCCCATTCGTGGGAAAACTACATCGCGGATTCAAATGAGCAAGCACCATCGTTGAAGATAGAAGTGACTCGCAGCGATGTGCAAGTCAAGCGAGTTGAAACCTAAATGGATTGAAGGCCCTGCAGACAGTAGGCGTGTGAAGCATTGCAGTAAGTTAGCACAGCAGACGCCACACAAGTGTACCGGACCGCAAACAGAAATACTCACAGAGTAGTATTTCTTGACGTGGCGTCGGATGTCAAGAAGCAGTTTGTTGCTGATGTTAAAAGCGTAGTCGATGGGGCGGCCACCACAAGGCACGTGACAGCACCGCAAAAAGCTGGGTTCCAACTTTGAGCCCTGAAAGACAACATGCACCACTTCAATTTAGATATAAAAATTAATAATCATTTCAAAAAAAAAAAAAAAAAAAAAAAAAAAAAAAAAAAATCGACAACAACTTGAATGCAACCGATTTTGAACTACAGAATGCTGCGATCAGGCGCAGATGAATATTGCAAGAAATGTCAATGTGAATGAATGCAACCGCGTTATAATCCCTTGGGGTGGGAACGATAATCGTTTTTTCCGATGCATCGTTCGGCTCATGAAAAAGATTCCGAATCGATTTATAGGTATTAATAATCGATAATTAAAGTTTAAGCATGCGCAAGCGATCACGTGCGTTTGTACATCAGACTAGGCTAAGCAAATATGTGGCAAGATGGCGGAACAAGCAAAACCTCGCACGAGCGGAGCCAAATCAGCGTGACATCTTTGCTCTTCCTTGAGATTTTTGTTTTAATGAAGGTGTAGCCCAGGAAACATTTTGTTTTATATTTCACCAAATTCATTTTGTGAACATTCTAAACGCTACATATTCCGTTTGAACTATTTAGTGGTTGTTTCTGTGCATTGTCGGTCCTGCGTTGTTTGTTGACGAGACGCATAGGGGCACTTGTGTGACGTAGCTACGCTTTCCCGGCAAAGCAGAGACAGCTTCTGTACGGCTAAGACCTGCCGAAGTGCTTTCGCCATTGTTTTTAAGCGAGCGACTGTAAAAGTTGTTTCTCCTTGCCTCATTTGTGGTCTTTCTCACTCGAGAGATTGTTCCGTAGCCCGTGTTGATGCGGGATGCTTTCTCTTGCTACGCTACAGAATCAAAAGGTGATTGTCCTGATCCCTGCCTGAGTGTTCGCCTTCATGAGTACCAGCGTCCATCTTAAGTTTGCGACAGTATTTTACATGGACTATAAAATGTAAGCCAATGTAAGTGTTGCATCGGAATCGAATTGAATCATAGGCCTCTGAATCGGAATTAAATCAAATCGTGGGCCTCTGAATCGGATCGAAGCGTGAGGTACCCATAGATTCCCATCCCATTCCCCCCCCAAAAACAAAACAAAACAACAACAACAAAAAACAACAAAAAAAAAAAAGAAATCACAAAAGCAGTAAAAAACTGACTATTGTAATAATATGAAAAGAATACCAACAGACTAGGGCTGCTCGACGAAAAAAATACTAATCATGATTATTTTGATTATAATTGAAATCACGATTATTCAAACGATTATTTATTTTTCGCGACAAAAACAAGAACAGGTTTAAACATGTAAAAAATATTAAGACAAAATTCTTTGAAACGCTATAATTTAAGTTCGTTTTGGACCCAACAACATTTATTATCATTTTTTTTAATTATTTATTTAAACTACAAATGTATAAATTAAAGTATGGTTTCCTTGTATAAACATATGAGTTAACTTGCTCTGCACTTATAAACTGCCCAAGTAGTAACCTGCTTGGCGTAAAATGCCAATATTGACAAAATAACAGACATCTATACATTTAGACCTTTGTCTGGAGCCTTTTTTGTTTTGTTTTTAAAGTAAAATGTACACATAGTAAACAGAGTTAATGTAATTTGCTTCTGATAAATTATAAATTTAATATGCTGATTGGGTCAAATTAATTTAAATGTTGACTGTTACATACTTGTACGTAATCTATACAATACTTCTAAATTACAGTCGGCCATATATAAACTGTAGTACAATATAATGACCAATAATGTTTGCAAATTGCATTTGAAGCAATTTGAAACAAAAATGTACACAAAAAAAATGTGACTTCATATTATAGACTACACAAGAAATGTAACTTAAGTCACAGTAATAATGTTTAGCATGGTTGCTATTTTTGTGCTGGTAAAAGTAGTGTATATTTGCATAAGATGTGTTATTTAAAATAAATCCCTCGTGTCGATTGCGAAGTAGAGTCTGTGCCCTAAACATTTGGAAGCCTTGTCGGGCAATAGATTCTGTTATCTTTTTGTGTCTCTCTGATGTTGAGATGATGAGATTTGCGTTGCGGACAACGCCAAATCTAACTCGGTGTTTTCTTACTTTGGTGTATCATAACAAAACCAAACGATGGTTGAATAGATTCGTTGTGATGCAGGGACAAGTTGCACTTTATACGTCTTTGCTCGCCGTCTTCCACGGCGAACCCACAATGTAAGCAAATAAGCGATTTCGACTTGCCTTGCTTGTTTACAAGTCGTTCCTGTGGCGGGTCTTGTGCCATTTTTAGGTCTGTTACTCTGTTAAAACGTTACGTAGGAGCGTGCGCAGTGTGACTTGCGAGCTAGCGAGCTAGCTTGGAGAGGGCGACGCGGCGGAGAGACTCGTGTGCCTCAAAACAACTCAAAATTAGTATTAATAATCGTTTTTTTTACGATGATGCCAATTTTGTAATAATCGAATAAATAATAATTTGTAATAATCGAAATAAGAGCAATTTTGGAGTGTAATAATCGAAATCGTCATTGAATTTCGATTAATTGCACAGCCCTACAACAGACTGTTATTGACATTTCATGAATCACATTTCTATTTCCCATTTCTATATATCAATTTCCCCAGACAATTCTTTGTTAACAGCAATGACCTGACCAGCTGAGCATGTCAAACAGAACATGAGTGACGTTGCCTCTCTCAGTGTCATCTACTGCTGCGGTCAACAGCGCCGGGTTCTCGTCGCCAAATCACCGGCTCCACTGAAATCAATCACCGCTCTCGCCGTGAGAAGAAAAACAGATCTGTTTTGTAGCCAGCAGTTAAAGGAATAGTACACCTGTCTGACTTTTTTCCGTTTTAAGTCGCCGGTGGACTGCTGCTGCTTGGTCAGTGATGTCCCCATTTTGCACTTTGGGTCAGGGACAAACACTCCTCTTGTATGTAGCCGTAGCCGTAGAATATTTTGTATGTAGCCATAGAATATCAGTCACAAGGGAAAACAATGAATTCTTGCAGCCTACATTCATGGACAAAAAAAAAAAACAAAACACACACACATGGTCCGTAACAATTAGACAAAATCTAAAAGATTGAAAGACCGATTTCAATTCTAAACTCCATTTCACTGCACTGACAGCAGCAATGAAAAGCTTTCAAAGACAGGTGCACGCAGTGACACCCCCCCACTCGGCCGACAATCGGTACTTTTCGGAAAAAACAAAGACTTTTTATGCCTTTGTGTCACCTGCCTGACTCTCCTCAATGCGGTTGAATGAATTAAGTCTCTCCATCCTTGCGTTTCATTCCTTCTCTTCTCTACATGACCTCCTCCCCTGCGACTTTTTTAACTCGCTCGCTTCATTCCGATAACAGACATCCACCCCCAAACAAAATTATGCACCTCCTTACTTTACTTGCCAGCTCTTTAATGACCGGGCAATTAAATAAAACTATGAAACACTCGTCTTGATGTCAGCCTTGCAGAGGAGTCGCAATTAATCTTGCGCGCGGGGCTTACAACGTGACCCAAAGAACATATCTTTGACATCCAAGCCTCCTTCTGCCTTTAAAAGCACACGTTAGCACCCTTCAACATTTCGAAACGCTTTACTATGTCAGCTGACTGTTATTCATCTTGCGGCACGATAATGTGCATGTTGATTTAACAGGCCGCGCCGCTAAAAGTGAACTCGTGTGGGGGGGGGGGGGGGCTTGGGGGAAATCCCTGCAGCCCGATCCAGCTTTCGCTCGGATCTCCCGCCACTTTCATCAAACAACTCTCCTCCCCTGTCTGTCCTCCATCATCTGTCACCGCCTCCTCCTAGCATCCCCGGCTATGTGTCAAGGCCCATCTGTCCTCCCCTCTCAATGAGCTGTTAGACCATGTTCGCCACCCTAATTAACTTACCATCTTATCAGCGACTCATAGCGGGGAAAAACACAAGCGGTGAGACATATCGTGCGTAATTAAGTCTCAGGACTTGGAACTGGTGCTGTCAAGCGATTACAATTTTTTTGGGGCGAATTAATCGCAAAATTTTCCAAAATTAATTAATTGCGATTAATCGCATTTTTTCAACGACAGTTTCTAACGAAACTCAGAACCGATATTTACTTGAGTAAAATCTTGGAATTAATGCGGGGAAAAAAAATACAAGTAGATTTCGATTCAAAGATAGCTTTCTTTGATCCTCGAATACGATTCTTTTCCTGTCAAATACAACAGTTGAAAGATACACCAAGGACGTACAATTGATATGGTATTTGAATTTGGCTGTGCAAAGTGTGCAAATTATTTGGGATTTCTCCAATGAGCCGTCGGGAACCTTTTTAAAGTCAAACTACGTAAAAGTTCGTCTTTGCGACAGTGACTCGCCTCTAAGTTTGGCTGCACACTGAGCAGAGGTCAGCCGCTACAGGAAGTAAATATAACTGAGTTAATCTTTTTAGTGCGTTATGAAATTTAAATTAATCTCAAATAGTTAAAGCGGAAGTCAAGAATATTTTCCCAGCAAGCCCACTAGTTGAAACAAGGCATTCCGATAACTATTGCGCTTGTGGAATAAGAGTTAATCCACTTGTTTTTAGCCATCTCTGTGGCCGGCCATTTTGTCTTCTGTCGACTGAAAATGACATCAGAACTGGTCACAACGACCAATCACGGCTCAGATTCAGAAAACAGGTCAGGCGTGATTGGTCGTTGTGAGCAGTTGTGATGTCATTTTCAGTCGACAGAAGTGACAAAATGGCCGCCCCCAGACATGGCTAAAAACGAGTGCATTTTGCTGCTTAACTTATATTTCACAAACGCAAAATTAATAAGAATGCCGTGTTTCAACTAGTGGGTCTGCTGGGAACATAATTATGGGAAAAAAAAAAATGTTAGGTTTGACTTCCGCTTTAATTTTAATTTTGACAGCCCTACTTGTAACCTATTAAATTCCGTTAGATTTATTTGGAACGCGCAAGAAGACCATCGCTTTGTTGTTTTATTTCTGAGAGTTGATGACATTTTACATATTCCAAATATGGTGTAAAAACTTGAATTTCATGGAAGTTGTTTAATCCAGCAGAGGATAAGCGGGATGTCAGGTTTATTAAGAGTCTTCAAGACAAGAAAAGGCTGCGCGCCCTACTCCTCATTACAAGCTGATAGCGCACACATAACCTTGGCCTGACAAATGGTAGAAGATCTGTGCATATGTGTATGTCTACAGAACGGCAGGGGTTAAGGAGAGGCTTTTCAAGTTGTGGTGTCCAAACTATGCCAATGAAAACAGAGTCTGTACTGGAGCCAGGCAGCTGTCTAAAAATACAGGCAGAGACACAATATAGAGGGCGACTGCACCACGAATGGCCATTCTTCCACTGATCTGCTTAAGAGTCAATTTCACCCGTGCAAATCCTCACTAATGATTAAAAAAAAAAACAATCGTGTCTTTAGCATTTCAATCGAACCCGTTTTGTATAGCCGAGCTGTACACACAGTCCAACTTGTGTTTGCACAGCAGGCTAAACTGCTGCCGCACAGGTTCAACTACGCCGTATGTACGTGGCGGGTACATGCTAGCCGCTAGCTAGAGAGCAATCAACTGCGCAGACAGTCTGCAATGGAGACGGGCTATTTTCAGAAAAAACATTTCAAGAGTTGGTTTTTATTAGCCACAAATCTCTGCGGGGTCTTGACCATCTGCTTGACATTTATTGATGGAATGCATCCTGCGCATCTTTGAGGTGTTGCTCAATCCAAAGGTTGAGCTCTCAACCACTCTTGAAAAGAATATGTCACCTGACCCCCGTCTCTTTGGCTTGGCTATTATCCAAACTGGGTTTATGATTGACTTGATTGAAGTATTACTTTTACGGATGGTGCTTCCGAATTCACAATTTGTAACTTTCTGAAGTGATCGTTGCGGTTGGGAGTCCTTTAATAAATACCCCACTCATTGGAGTTTAATTAGGTGAGCAAAATACGAGGCAACTCTCAGAACGGGACGCCATGTCATTCTACACTGCATGATAATAATAATAATAAACAATCTCGTTTGGAAGTCAACCAAACATATTTTTTTTCCAAGAATATGTTCTATGAAAGCCCACTCACTAGGCAATATGATTAATATGAAATAGGATAAAATCCACCCATTTTTTAGCCATCTCTGGGGGGCGGCCATTTTGTCTCTTCTGTCGACTGAAAATGACATCACAACTGCTCAGGGCTCAGGTAACAACCAATGACAGCTCACCTGTTTTCTGAAGCCGAGCCGTGATTGGTCGTTACCTGAGCAGTTGTGATGTCATTTTCAGTCGACAGAAGTGACAAAATGGCCGCCCTCAGAGATGGCTAAAAAACGGGTGGATTTTACTGTTAACTCCTATTTCATATTAATCATATTGCCTTGATTCAACTGGTGGGCCTGCTTGGAACATATCCTTGAAAAAAAATCTGTTTGGGTTGATTTCCCCTTTAAATTAAGAGCTCACTGAATATGAGCTTTGAAACGAAGCATTATCTATTTGAAACATTTGATACGACTGTCGTATTGCATCTAATCAGACTGTTCAAGTGGATAACTTGCCGTCATTTGGATGGCTAACAGTTGACAGCATATTGCAGGTATTTTGCCATTAAACTGAAACTACGACAAAAATAACCACTCACGTGGCAACATCTTGGGCCTCAACAAGTAAAATATTTTTTTCCTGTGATGAGGGCAACACAGCGAAAAAAAGTGACGGAAAACAACTCACGGCTCCTTCAAATACGCTCTCGTAAACGTTCTCCTTCCCGCAGTGAGGGCAGGTGAAAGAGAACCTCTCGCAGTCTTTGTAGCGCTCCTCGTCGGTCAGCTGGATGGGCCCTCCTAGAGCGCTATCCGCCTCCTCCTCTCTTTGGTGCAACTGATGAGACCGGAAGTGACTGGGGTCCAGACCTGAACGAAACGGAATGCGAAAATTGTCTTTCACATTCACACCAACGTTTGGAGCTAAGCAGCAGAATCACCGAAACATGATGAAAAATGGTTCTTACCCAGCCACGTGGCTATGAGGACGCCGTCGATGCCCTCGATGGGTTCGCAGATGCGGGACACCACCGGGTGGATCTGCTGGGCCAAATAGTACTGCGTGTCCAGACTCAGACCATCTTGCTTCTGGAGTTGCTCTAAAGCGTACGCTCTTTGACTGGCTGCCAAAGTGGAGCCATCCTGAAGGTAAAAAAAAAAAAAAAAAAAAAAAAAAACTTGAAAGTCAGGAATTATCATTACGTTTCATAGTAAAGGCCATAGCAAATTTTGCGAAGGTAGCAAGGCGGCAAGAAAAACTGTTTTGCGAATGTCCGGCGGAGGTCTTTGCAACCGTTTGCGATCTCGAACGAACACTGAATATTGTTCCATGTACCTTCACTAGTCTAAACCTGGTATTGTGATTAATATAGCCTTTGTGGAATATGAGTTAAGCAGCAAAATTCAACCGTTTTTAGCCGTCTCAGGGGGCGGCCATTTTGCCACTTTCTGTCGACAGAAAATGACATCACACTTGCTCACGGCTCAGATAACGACCAATCACGGCTCACCTGTTTTCTGAAGCTGAGCCGTGATTGGTCATTACCTGAGCCCTGGGCGACTGTGATGTCATTTTCGGTCGACAGAAAGTGACAAAATGGCCGCCCCACCGAAAACGGGTGGATTTGACTAAACCCAATATTCATAAGAATGCCATATTTGGACTAGTGGGCCTGCATAGAACATATTCTTGTTTCCCTTTAAAGTGTCAGGCCACACCTATAAATCAATTAATCGAGTATTTGGACACCGTTTGGAAAACAAGACGGTGCAATCTGATTGGCTGGGTTTAGAGTGGATGAATAAGATCAACCAAATCAAACGCTTTTTCGGGCAAACGAGAACAGAAATTGTGAGCATGCGATTCTTGAAAAATGGCAAATGTGCCAAAAGAATGGTACGTGCCTTGCAGATGATGTAAGAGACCGTGTCGCCAGCTTTGACCCTGCGTCCACCCTGGGAGTTAATCCACAGAGCCACGTGGACATGGGGGAGACTCTTCTTATCTGGGTAGTCCTGAGGCTCTTTGGTCAGCGCCTGGAAATAGAAAGAAGGCAATGACAATTGAACTTTGCCAAGTACACAGAGCACAATGTTCATTACCTTGTTGATCTCATATTGTTGGGAAGGTATCGCCCCACCGGCGACATTCTCTCCCACTTCCACGAGGTGTTTCTGGATGTTCTCCACGATGACGTCGCGACTCTGGTCTGACAGGATCTGACCGATCACGTAGCTGCAACAGGAGACGACAGCCCCTCGTAATGCACGAGCAACATAAATCCGGGTTACGTCTTACTCGGCTTCAACGCACTTGCCGCATTCCTTTGCCAGGTCACACCAATCTCGCCGAACTATGTCCAGGCCTTTGAGCTCCTGCTTGACGCTGTAGCGTCCATCGCCGTGCTGCTCCACCACCAGAGCTGCATATTTCTTCTTCTTCAGCAGCAGAAGTGACTTAAATACTCCATCGATGTCAATCTCCAGCAGTTTGTACAGCTTGTTCACTTCTGCTTTCACCTGAAATAGGAAATAAAAAAAAAAAAAGAACAAAAATCAAAGTTGCAATTAAAGTAATAGAAAAAGAACCTGCCATCTTGATTGAGTGTGATTTTTTTGTTGTTGTTCTACAGCCACCTTGTTGCCCAACTTGAAGACTTCCTCCATGGACCGGCTGTTGGTATTTATCATAATGGAGTCCGTATCTCCATAGATGACCTCCAGGTTCATCTGAGCCAAACAGTAATTCAAGACAATTACACACACACTGGCCATGATTGAAATGCAATTTCAAATGTTGCCCCTCTCAATACAGGATACTGAAAATATTGGTAATCCTCTCACCATAAGGAGCTCTATAGAACTACAGACTTAAACTACAACTACATGTGTTACATAATTTAACACTGTCGACAACATTACTAGAAAGTAGGGATGAAACAATCGAAAATCCGTTAAAAATCGAATAATCGATTTAAATCGATACGAATCAAACTTGGACATCTCAGCACTCCAAAGACCTGTACAGCAACACTTAACAAAAGACAACATACATTAGAATACACTAATTTAGAGTCCTAAAAAAATTATGTCTTTAATTTTTTTCCCCCCATTCCAGATGCATACCAAATTTTCAGAGCTGCGCACTTGACCCTTTTTTTGCTCGTCCGGCCTCGTCCCTGCACCCTTGACCTGGGTACCCTTCCGGCCGCGACCCCCAGGCCATATTTGTAAACATTGTCAAATTTTCAATATGCATTGATCAAATCATGCGCTTGCGCCAAGCATCATTGCGTATCGCGTTTGTGGATGGCTAGCGCAGAGACAAGCATGGCAACCATTTTTGAAAAATCGAATCGAATCGAAAATCGGGAACTGAGGATCGAAAATCGAATCGGGGCTTCAGTGAATCGTTACATCCCTACTAAAAAGTTACATTTAGATAACGGTGGACCTTTTGAAAATCTCAGAGATGTTCCTAATCTTTGGGTCTTTGACTTTACAAGATGATCGACAGTACTGTTGAATACTTCCAATGCTAGACTGCCGCGAAATGAACGGATGGGGTACACCAACCTTTTGGACCATGTCTTTGGTGTGCATCAGAATCTGAACAAGAGCAGATGTAGACAAAAACATGGATTAGATCATAAAATCGGTGATGCCGCGCATTTAAAAACAACAGGAGCATGCAATATAATGAATAAATATAATTTCCCGTGTTACTTACTGTGTGTGTGTGTGTGTGTGTGTGTGTGGACACAAAAGCAGAGCAGGTGATTTTCTTTTAAACGGGGGATAATTGGCTAAGAGGGCAATTATGAGCGCGTGCTGTGACAGCCATCTTTTCAACCCACACACATCCACGCTGGGGCAAAACACACGATGGCACACACTTCGTCTTAATGACTCGTAATGGCCTTAATCACCCGAGGAGTGACTGAAGGACAAAGACTGTTAACAGTGGCTGTCCACTGCGCGCTTGTGCGCGAGAGAGAGAGAGCCAAAGGAGCAAAGTGATCCTTAACAGGTGTGGGCTCCGGGTGGTCTTCAACCTGAGAGAGGGGGGGGGGGGGGGGGGGCCAGAATGACGGACAGATCCCGGCATGATCTGCCACCGGCAATCCGCGCCTCAAATCAACGGCGGCGGCATACGCGCGCACAGCGCCGCAGAGCGAGCGGCGTGTGGGGACAAGGGCGCCGGGCTATTTCAGAGTAAGGAAGGGGCTGGGTGGGGTACACCCACTCCCTGAAACCAGAGTGGGACTTTCAGCATGTTTTATGGGGTGACACATGCCACTGCGCAGAGGCGGGCGTTTGAGTCATTCACGGAGCGGCCTCCTCCATTAGAGGCCGCACAACAAGGTCAAGGTCTCAACACGCGCGCATCTGACGAAACAACTCGCCGACGCGCTAATAATGAGGGGGGAAAAGGGAGCGAACCATTCAAAGGCTTTGATTGGCAGAGAAAGCCTCAAACCAGTTCAGAGTGAATGTCACACAAGCAGCGAATAAAGACGGCGACCGAGTTAATCCAATCACTTCATTTCCGTTTCTGACCTGCAACTTTTAAATGCATTGCAGATGTTTATATGAACTCACAATCATGACGCTCGTGCTAGCTAGCCAAGTGCCTGTCAGTGTTATGCAATACATCACCACTATTCAACTACAAAACCATTCGTTCCGTTCGCTCGACGATTTCTTTTTTTTTTTAGTCTGCTGAGTGGCACGCGGGTTCTCCGACTTTTGAATTTACTGATGTGACCCCAGAAAACTTTGCATGTCAAAATGACCTGAACTGTCCAGAGCACAGGGAGGAGCAAAAAGAAGAGGAGGTGCTAAAAGAGGAGAAAGAGGTGAAGTTGTTGCTACTTTTGGTTTGTCCCATCAGGGGTCGCCACAGCAATTATCTCATGTGATTTGTTTGAAGGTAACAATACAGTGATGAAATGAACAAAAAAATAAATAAAAAATACCCTATTGAGGATCAGCAGTTCAGTAGATGTATGAATGGCTGGATGGTTGGTTGGATGTATGGAGGGACAAATGGATTTTAAACTGAATTACATGCATTTCAGACAAAGTATATTTAAAGGGAAGTCAGGGCAAACATTTTTTTTTCAAGAATATATTCTATGCAAGCCCATTAGTTGAAACTGGGCATTCGGATAAATATTGCGTTTGTGGAATAAGTGTTAATCCACTCGTTTTTAGCCATCTGTGGGGGCGGCCATTTTGTCTTCTGTCGACTGAAAATGACATCACAACTGCTCACAACGACCAATCGCGGCTCAGATTCAGAAAACAGGTCAGCCGTGATTGGTCGTTGTGAGCAGTTTTGATGTCATTTTCAGTCGACAGAAGACAAAATGGCCGCCCCCACAGATGGCTAAAAACGAGTGCATTTTGCTGCCTAATTTATATTCCACAAACGCAAAATTAATCTGACTGCCGTGTTTCAACTAGTGGGCCTCCTGGGAACATATTCTTGAACAAAATATGTTTGGGTTGACTTCCGCTTTAAGAATGTTTTTTTTTTCTTCTTCTTAAATTCACTGCCATTGACATATACTTGTCTATTATGTTTTTTGCAACAGGGATGGGTGGGGAGCTTTTGAATCTGTGATGCTACTCCACTGTAAATCTCAAACCTGGAAAACAACTTAACTGATACACAACCACCAGTAGATGGCGCTGATGTCCCATTTTAGATATGAGATCAGCACAGTTTATGACTCCACTGGGTGAAATTGTCAAAATGCTCTAAAATGGCTGGCAGGCAACGAGTTTAAACTCAAAATTAGGGTTGAACGCCAATTTTGTTGCATCTCCACTATACAGTACAAGGAAAATAAAAGCTTTCTATGTCCATTCTACTTGCATAGGTTTATTAGAATATCCTAACATTACAAGTAGTTCTGGTTTGTAGTGGAAGATGACTGTACTATATCATACTTAGTGGTGTCTCTAATATTTTGCCCTGCTCATACAAGTTTAAGGTTATTCAGCAACTGAATAACCTCAAAAGCTGAGAACTAACTAGAGTTTAAGTTTGTCAAAGTTTGTAGACGGAAACGCAAAGCCTGTATGTAACGATTAATCGAATGTTGATTTAAAATCAATTAATCGATTCGAGAACTCGATTAATCGATTCGACAATGTGATTAAATTCATCTCGAAAATGATCTCTCGAAACGTTTTTTTCATTTCAGATGCATAGCACATTTTGAATGTGTAGATCAAATTATGCACTTGCACCAAAAACCATTGCATATTGCGTTTGTGGATGGCTGCAGAACCACACTAGTACACAGAGACAAGCATGGTAGCATTTTTTTTTTTTTGAATCGAATCGAATCGAAAATCGGGAACTGAAAATTGGAAAAAGGAGCTTCAGCGAATCGTTACATCCCTATCTGTGACCAAAGAGAGAAAACAAAAGCACATTCCAACTTCCAAGTCTAATGAGCAGTGGGTAGACAGAAGCAAAAGGCTACACAAGTGCTAAGTGGACAGATGCTGGGAAAGTCAGGGTGACAACAACGTGAGGCAAAGCAAAGTGAGAATGCGTTGATGTAAATAATGTGCGGACTCATTTAGACACGTTTTCCATATGCTGTCACTTCCAACAGAGCAGGCGGCTCAGAGGAATGGGCCAAGTGTAAGACAAGTCGTTTGACCATGACACTGGAATTTGTGCAACTGGTGGTGTGAGCGCTCATCTTGACACTAACACCAGAACGCGCACTATGAATCACGAATCAAAATAATCTCATGAAATCCATTCCAGGAGCTGTACGAAACATCTTTACAAATTTTATTATGCTCAGTTTCACCGATGAACTGAATGTAGCGGTGTACAACACAGCTAACTACAAACCCACGTTAAACCACGCTAAAAGTAACTACTGTCTCTGAAAATAATTTCAACTATGTCAAATTAACTCCATTATCTCAGACAATATCAATCAGTGAGTGTTAACAGAGAAGCAGTTATCCATGAATATCAAACAAAATGCCTTTGTTTGGATATTGGGTGGCCTTATTATTGGATTATCTAATGTCATGCTACTCCTTGGTCTCATTTCTATCTTTTGCCAGACCGTTACTTATTCCAAGTATCAACCTTAATTGACCCGCTCGGCTGAGTTGGGACTGGATCCGCAAAAAGACGGACTGGATCGCGGCAATCTCCTGTTACGGATCCATTTGCCCACCGCGCAGGATCCGCCCATGAGGGCTAGCTAGCATGTTAACGTGCCCTGTAACCGAGAGCCCCCCCTTGTAAGAGGAGCCTGGGACAACAGCGACAATTGTTTTGAAAATCGCTCAGATGAAAAGCATTTTGGGATGACCGCGGCCTGACTGAAATAGCACCTGCGGAGGAACACGGTGCTGTCAGTGCGGCTCGAGGGTGGACGCTCAAAATGCACGAGTGCACAAACACACACAAAGAGAAAGACTTGGGAGAGAGAAGAAAGAAGATTGACTACACAGATTTGTTGTTTTACTGCTAATGTGAGCATTTATGCACACAAAAGTACCAGAGGCTTTTCACCCAAAACACACCTGTCTGAAAAGATGCCATAGCTGTGTTGTCATGTCTGCTGCTGGGCGGGTTCAGTCTTGTGACAGGGCCATGTCTGATTTAATACTGCAGGCTGAGATCACAAATGCTGGGGTTCATTGTAAATAACTCCACAATGACAACAATGCGCCTGCAGTCCACTCAATTAGAAAAAATACGGCGCACTAACAGACGGAAAGACACATTCCAACGTTGCCGCGTTGCCGCTGACACGGGCAAAGTCAATTGTGTGACGTCAAGTAATTCAGCCATGTTTCATGTCCAAACTGCTAATTTACTCCTGGAAGTTAAGTGGCCTCAGATGAAAATGATTCTACGGCCTTTGTCATCTTGGACAGGAAAAAAAAAAAAAAAAAAAAAAAAAAAAAAAAAAAAGCGTATAAAGTGTATCGAACAAAAATATTGCGTGACCTGTACTATTCAAGGATGTGGCATTCATATTGTTATAAATCCATTATGGACAGCTAGCATCGATATCAGGTTGGTAGTTATACTACACCATTACAACTATTACAATTAATGACAAAAGAAAAGTGTCAATGAACATGACATGAACAGAAGGTGCACTTTTGCTTGTGTGAAGCACATTGACTTTTGTGTATAAAATGTGCTATATAGAAGCCTTAAGAATTAAACACAGTCAGTGAGGGAACATTCTGGTAGTGTGCGCGGGAAGCTAACGTGAAGCTAGCGTCATACATGCCCCAGCCATGGCAATACCACCAAAAAAATTAGACCATTGACTTCCACACTTGAAGTTAGCAACACTACTTCTTTCATGTTTACAATCTTGCAACCGATGAGAGAGCAGTGGGACACAAACATTGTCTTCAAATCAACTCATTTGTAGCACAATAACAAACATTTCAATAGCCTGATGAATTTGGGAACCATTATTGTCTTGTGAAATGTTCCTACCGTTTTCTCTTTAATCTTTGTTTGGTGAGGAGGCAAAATACAACTTCTACAAACTGTCTTGAGTATGTTTAAGCCATTCTTCACACTATATAGAACAATATACAACTGACTATTCATTTTGCTAACATTTAACCAAGGACATTTTTTGTTGAGCCAATTCAAACAACTTCCTTATTTTTCTCTTATTAAAGCGGAAATCAACGCAAACATATTTTTTTCAAGAATATGTTCCCAGCATGGCCCGCCAGTTGAAACACGGCATTACGGTGAATATTGCGTTTGTGGAATATCAATTAAGCAGCAAAATCCACCTGTTTTTAGCCATCTCAGGGGGCGGCCATTTTGTCATTTCTGTCGACTGAAAATGACATCACAGTTGCTCAGGGCTCAGGTAACGCTCGCCTGTTTTCTAAAGCTGAGCCGTGATTGGTCGTTACCTCAGCCCTGAGAAGTTGTGATGTCATTTTCAGTCGACAGAAGTGACAAAATGGCCGCCCCCTGAGCTAGCTGAAAACGGGTGAATTAACTCCTATTCCACAAACGTAATATTTATCAGAATGCCTTGTTTCAACTAGTGGGCTTGCATAGAACGTATTCTTGAAAAAAATATGTTTGGGTTGATTTCCGTTTTAATAGCTCCATGAACGCCTTCAACTGAGACACCGGGCGTTCGATTAATACACTGTAAAGTACAATCCCAGCCATTTACCGGTAGTCTCATCTCACATGGCCTCATTAGCAAATGTTACTGAAGTGACAGTTCGGATGTGGAAATCTCGTCCCACTCGACCGTCTGCCACCGCGGCCGGCTAATGGAGCCAAAATAGCAGCGCTGCTCCCATGTGACTATTTGTTAAGTCCGGAGTAAAGCCGCCTCTTTAGGGAGCGTGGGGGGGGGTGGGGGGGGGGGGGGGGGCACAAGACGACCATGGAAACACGCGGCCCTTGTTTCCACACCGACACGCAAACATTCACAGACACACACCTGCAACGGCCATCACAAATACGAGGGAAAAAAAAAAAAAAACCTCTTTGATTCTGAGACAGTGGCAGCTTACAGGAATGAGGCCAACAATATTTAGTCACACACGCAGACGACACATGAGCGGACGGTGGCTGGATTCCTGAGTCTAATTCGGGGAAATGATTTGTGATTGGCCAGACGGGAAGAAATGATCCAAAACCCGAAGGAACGACAGCGGGGGCAGTAATATTTACCTTGACTTGATTACAAGCGCACACATTCACACGGGGTGGGTTTAACCTTCACGGCACTCTGACCTCTCGGCACCCTCGCCTCGCCTCGCCTCTGTTACCCAAGCTCGCATCTATCCCTCGCCGTGCGTGCCATCCAATAATGTCAACTACGAGCTCCTGTCGGTCTGTTTTTAAACACAAGGACGGAGACTCAATTACACGGCTTTTAGGGAGTCACCCTGCACCCTACACAAACACACACACACACACACAAACCCACGCACGCACCTGCTAACGGTTGTCAGATTTGCTGGCAAAATGTCAAAGGTCAAACCAATATGCATTCCAAAACAATCAGCGGCTTCCAGCGGGCTGCGTTGTTTACATCACTTGATTAGGACGACACACTGTTACTTTTTATAATCAGTAGCCGAAAGCTAGCCCCCTCCACCCCCCTCTAAAAGAAAGACTAATGAACAGCAAAGTAAAAGGCAGTCAAGTGCTGAGTTTTGTGGTGCCCTTAACTGCTCGCAGACACTCAATTTGCAGCAAGCAACAACATTAACACCACGACACTAAATTAACACCAGCAAGCTGAGAGATCCTGGCGTCTTCCATATTGCTGATATCTGGATCTGATCCATTTTTTTTTCCTATTTAATAAAACACGTATATAATTTTAACTTCTACATCCCACCAGCATGAGGTCATGAATCGGCCGGGCGGGACTCATCGGACAATAAACGTCTTCCTGGTGTGACAAATGCATTTAGCGGCCAATTATAACCGCTTGTTGTGCGTGTTTCATATTACTCTTCCTCTGTGGCCAACACTTCTCTGGCAAACATACAAAAGGACCCGAAATAACGCCGAGGGGTTGAGCGGGACATCAATCTATAGCAGACCCACGGCCATGTAATCCTAAACCTTCACCTTCCTCTTAATACCGTTGCCCCCCCCCCCCCCCCCCACCTCCTCTCACTCCTTAATACCCACACATACCAGGACAGAGTTGGCCCACAACAAATGGTCCGCCGACAAAGGGCAGAGTTCGGGCACTTGGGCGCACACGCTCACAAAATACACTCAACCCACATGCACGCACACAGATGCGAACATACGCAAACATTTAAACACACATACTGCCATGAGATCAAATTCAAAAATGTTGCTTGGCACAACTGATACGGGGTGAAACCTGCAACCTTCGACCTGACTGACTCATCGCGCCACATCAGGCGTCAATTTAAAACAAAAGCGAGAAAGACATAAAATCGGTGAATACACGGAACCAAAACGTACAACAAGGGAGAGGAGGGCGGCTTGGGTTTGCGTTACAAATACAAAAATAAAAAGCCTCCTAAATCACGATACCGAAGTAGAGTGCAAATGTGACGATTAAAACGGGGGCGGAGGTGCAAACGGCAATAGCCACAAATACATCAGGATGCCGCTTATAAATGCCAGCTGGCCTTTCTGTCTCGCTGCAGTCGGAAACTACTGAGAAGTGCTTGGCTGACAGCTATATGATGTCAGGGCTCCAAGAAAACGCAATTTAAATGAACTTAATTTGGTCAAACAGAGGTCCAGCCTGAGTTCGACTGGCTTCGTTTTATCTTGCTGATGAAAATACAACTTTACTGTAGGTTATATTATTTTCACCTTTAGACTTAGGGACGGGTATTGTTCAATTTTTATTGGTACTACTATTACTCTAAACTACAGATAGACCGATATGCTTTTTTTTTTAGAGCCGATACCGATTATTAGTAGCCAAGGAGGCCGATAACCGATATTTGGAGCCGATATTCATTTTCAGTGAAAAGGAAAATATTGGCATCAAAATGTAAAGAAAAATGTACTCTTAACTTTGTTGTAACATCTTTAAGCATGTTTATTGAACAATGTTTCAGGTTCGCATAATGGTGATTCTTCTTTTTAAATCATTATTACAAGAAATTTTGGAGAGTATACATCTGTTATAAAATTTCAACAAAAGGTTCAGGGAGAGCCCAGGACTGCCAGCATGTCTTAAAAAGGATCAAGAAAAACTTAAAACAATAGCTCTATGTAGTTTTCTACAGTAAATGACCTTTTCACAATAACAGAAACTTTCACATATCTTTGTTTTGATTTCCACGGTTTTTAATTGATTTATTATCGGCCAGCAGTTTTAAAAAAGACTGATGCCGATATTCGTCAAAAAGCCAAATACCGGTACCGATAATCGGCCCGGCCGATAATCGGTCTATTACTACTCTACACAATACTGCTTATCAATCCTGTACCTTAGCAGTATTCTTATTTTTGTTTAGAAAAACACTGAAACAATATACGTCAGAAAACAACACTGCTTGGATTTGTGTTTTTCATAAATTAACTTGTCTTTCAACTGCAACATTACCATAAAATAAATAAATAAAAACAATCGTTCGTATTGACGTCAGCTGAGATGGCATCCGGCTCACTCGCTAACCTAGAATTGTCTTTCACTTTTGTCTCCTTTTTAATAGTGCACCTGGTAGCGCAACAGTACATATGCCGTGGTGACCATTTGGCGACATGTTGTCAAAACGACCATTTACAAAAACAAAAATTTGAGTACCATGCAGGCAGACAAGGCTAATCCTCTTTACAATTATACGTGAATACAGTAGTATTTCCATAAAGTCAATCTACACTCATTTCAAGATGAAAATGTAAACGAAAAAGGAAACAGCAACAATACTTTCTGACTAAATGGAGCAAGAAAAGATGAAATGCAATAAAAGTTGCCGTGCGCTGCCCATAAACTCGCGACAAGGAGGCCGCCCACCTGTATGAGTCAATCAGAAACACACATTTTACTATGTTGCTGTGTGACAAATGGGATGACAAAGCACCAAGAACACACAGAATTATGGCCCCGCCTTCCATTAGGGAACACAATGTGTGCATAACGAGATCTTAATGAACGACCGCCTCGAGGCAGCGGCTGACGCCTCCACCGAGGATGTTCACCATTAGAGCTCATTGAATGAACGTGACTGCCACCACTGACGTGGCAAGTGTTTGTGTGTGTGTGTGTGTGTGTGTGCAGTGTTTAGTTACGATACCGCATTTAGCTGTTTATGTCACGCAGGACACATCTCTTCGCACCTATTTACTGAGCGTGTGCACACCCGTGTTGCTCCATTAGCGAGTGTCGAAAGAAGTCATTACATCCGATTTCACGTGGATATTTTTGTGTGCAGTGCCATGGATGTGACACAACACTTTCATTACATTAGGGAAGGCAAATATTTGGGGAATTTGATTTAAAACACAAAAGTTAAAGAGGCGTTAATGGGAAAAGTGGGAAGGAGGGCAGGGCCGGTCGACAAGGAATATGATGCAGCAGTGCCCTCTTGTGGATGACATCATTTGAAACGTACACTGAGGGCTGTAACAAATATTCTGCTTTTTCAAAGACAATATTCAGTTCTGACTGAAAACTAATTTTTAATATAGCTCATGTATGAGAAGTGTCCAGTCAGTGTATTGTGGCACAGCAAAATTGCCACTGAAAAGCTAACAGCTAATTGTAGCTAACAGTGTCCACTGTTATAAACCACACAAGACAAAATAAGCAAGTTAGGCCAAAAGTATCCAGTAATATAGTCTCTCTCTATTATGTGTTAACTGGTGTCAAATGTACTTGGCTGCGTTGCACTTACCTCCCTGCCCTTGTGTGTGACCAGGGCGGCTAGCGGTTTAGCATAGAAGCGACTGTAGCTAAAACCCAAGCAGCCGTACATGCTGTTAGCCGTTAGCTTCAACGCCTTCTGGCGGATGTCATACTGAGAAAGACACATAAACTTAATAACTTCAAACAAGTATTTGGTCATTGTGTTTGAGTTTGCGTTTTGTGTTTACCTGCAGGTAAAGGTCCGAGTTGATGTCGTGTTGTTTCATCAGCTGTTTCACATGTTTGCGCCGTTCCACCAGCTTCCTGATCTCCTTGGGCAAGATTCCCATTTCCAGGTCACAATCTGGAATCTCTGGGATCTCTTCTGGCTCATCCTCCTGTTGCCATAGAAACACCATCAGGTTTTACACCTTAGCGCTTCAACAACGGAAGATTGAATATAAACCTAAAAGCCACAGCGACACATTAGCACTTGTGTGTGTCCCACACACACACACCTGACTTTTCTTTTGCTTGCTGGAAGCCTCCCGTTGCACGGTGGTGAAGCAGATGTTAAACTCTTGTATGATGGACGGATACAGGCTGTTGAAGTCGAGCAGAAGCACAAACTTGTCGTAGAAACCTGCAGCCAAAGCAAGGATTTAAAAAAAAAAAAAAAATATATATATATATATATAGAGTAAAAAGAGGACATAATTAACCAAACCACACGCACCAACTTTAGGATCCAGCACCAGCCCTCCTGCATAGGCGGCCTTCTTCTTACGCTTCCCTTTGCCAGTGTCGACATCTTCTTCTCCTTCGTGCTGGGACATAAAAAAAAAAAAAAAAAGAGAGGTAATGCTTTATGCGTGCATGCAAACAAAATGAGGTGGGGGAAAAAACGTTGCTGGTGTTTTTGAGGTGCTACCATATCCATCTGATTTTTCTTAAAGGACGGTTTGTCGGGAACGATGTAGTTCTTGTCGTGGAAGGCGTGAAGCAACAGGTACTCGTTTCTTTCGGACCGACCGCCCATCAGAGTACGAGACTGCGGGGAAAATAGTTCAATGATTAAGCTTGAGCATTAAAGAAAATCAACCCAAACACATTCGTTTGTCAAGAATATGTTCCCAGCAGGCCCACTAGTTGAAACACGGCATTGTGATTAATATTGCGTTTGAAGGAATATGAGTTAAGCAGCAACAGCCACCCATTTTTAGCCATCTCAGGGGGCGGCCATTTTGTCACCTCTGTCAACTGAAGATGACATCACAACTGCTCAGGTAACGACCAATCACGGCTCAGCTTCAGAAACCAGGTCAGCCCTGGTCATTACCGGAGCCCTGAGCAGTTGTGATCTCATTTTCAGTTGACAGAAGTGACAAAATGGCCGCCCCCCAGACATGGCTAAAAAGGGGTGGATTGACTTTTATTCCACAAATGCAAGATTTTTCAGAATGCCTTGTTTTAACTAGTGGGCCTGCATAAAACATAATCTTGAAAAAAAATATATATAAAATATGTTTGGGTTGACTTTCACTTTAAGTAGTAAAATCCACCTGTTTTTGTCCATCTCAGGGGGCATATTGTCACTTGTTGTCAACTGAAAATGACATCACAGTTGCTCAGAGCTCAGGTAACGACCAATCATGGCTCAGCTTCAGAAAACAGGTGAGCCGTGATTGGTTGTTACCTGAGCAGTTGTGATGTCAATTTCAGTCGACAGGAATGACAAAATGGCCGCCCGCAGAGATGGCTAAAAACGGGTGGATTAACTCTTATTCCACAAATGCAATATTTATCAGGATACCTTGTTTCAACTAGTGGGCCTGCATAGAACATATTCTTGGGGGAAAAAGGGTTGACTTTAAAAGACAACTTTGAATCAGGTTACCATGACGTTGCCGGCAATGTTGGTGATCTGCAGGGCCAGCGGCAGCACGTTGAGCTCGCACATCATTTGGAGGATCAACTTGGCGTCGGTCCATGTCAGCTCCAACAGGTAGAGCAGATGAGGGGAATCACTGGCATGCAGACAGTCACAACATTTGAATGTGTCATACATATTCTGGCTAGAAATCTACATCCACAACATGGGAATCTATCTATAGAAATAAATGTTTCCCAAATATGTGGATTAAAAAACAAAAAAACAAATGCCTACATCCACACAAATGGCATTATAAAAATATCTCATTTCATTTGAAAATAGCTAAGACTAAATCAAGAGCTAATTTCAATAATAATAATAATAATAATAATAATGGAATTGAATATAAAGTAGCCAGACAAATTTCTTTTAATTTTATAAATAAAATGTTTTTAAAAAATCTACCTGTACAAACTTCTGATGCTCTCCTCTGGGACGGTGGCTCTCTCGGTCTTCAGCACCTGCGCAGCCAACTCAGTCAGATGGTAACTCTTGCAGCGAATCAACTCCTTTGCGGAGATCTCGGTGTCGCACACAAGGCGGCCGCAGGTGGCACTCTTCTCCGCAAAGGCGCTTCGGCCCTGCGAGCGAGCGGCCGTAAGTTGGAACCCAAAAATCACACAGCGTTCGTCCGTTGGCTTTTTCATCCTCACCCCGAGTTTGGGCATATTGGCCCTCCTCAGGCGTCCCATCTTGGACCAGTGCGGGACTTTGCAGTGGCTGATTCGCTGCAGTAGCACTTCAAGGTCAAAGCCAAAAATGTCATGACCCTTAAAGGAACAAACAAAGTCTTATGTTTTAAGTAAACATACCATGAGAAGAAAAAAAAAAAGAAGTCTGAATAAAACGCTTACCACAAGAACATCAGGATCAATTTTGTGCATCTTGGCCAGGAAGAAGCCGAGTAGAGTTCTTTCTGTCGTGGCAATCTCTACTTTAGCATTCTAAGAGAGGAAGGCATCTTTAGTGTGTTGGTGCCGAACATCGAGGAACGACATCAAACAACTAAATTCACACCAATTCATCAAAACTCGACATTATTATCCTTGTTAAATCAGATTTATTTGGCACCATTCTTGCACTAAAGCTCATTACAGAATGCACACCACCAGTATGCTGAAATGTGACAAGTACATGGAATCACCATAATTATCACTCAAAACTGCAACTTCCTGTTCTCTCCACAATAAAAGCCTATTTTTGTCTCATCTCAACGACTCACATTTTCCTCATGAATGTCAAAACAAAATCCTTCTGTGGCAGCTCACCTTCTTTCTCAGTGCGTCCTTGAAGTCATATGGGAAGATACAGTCAGAAGGTTTAGTCACCACTGAAAGAGAAAATTGTTGACTTAATGAGCCCCGGTTCAGATCTTGGAACAAGCAAAAGAATTCTTAACAGGAGCTCACCACAAAAATGCGTCTGATAAGGCGGTTGAGGTGGAGCTTTGTCCATATGGAAGCTATGGTGGACAAGCGCTGCCAGGGAGACAATCTGAACAACGGGAAAAGAAACAATCATACGGTCATCCATATTAAGAAAATATCAAGTACAATGGGCTAATTTCGTCCTCCAAAATCAATCAATCAGCTCCGACCTCATTGTGATGAGTTTTGGGGTTCTGGACGGTCTTGAGGCTGATAGACATGACTGTGATGGGTGGCGGCGCCAAGTCTTTGACCACAGTGACAAGATCACTTCTCGGGACAAGAGCCTCGACTTTACACCAGCTGACTGCTTGATTGAGCAGCTCTATCACACACAAATAGAAATATTTGTATTTCTATATATTTGATTAACTCATTTACCGCCAAACATCTTCACACCCTCTTTGACTCTAACGTTTGAAAAAAATATAAATAAGTTCCTGGGATTGAACGGCTGCACTGTGAAAAGACAAATAAATACATCAATGGCAGTGAATGAGTTAATAACTTCATTTGAAATAGACAGAGGCGAACCACTTTATTTTATTAAAAAAAAAAAAAAAGAAATCAGCTCTCACGTGGTGTCTTAATGTCCAGCCAACACGGCCCTTTAATCTTCCTACTGAGGAGGAAATGTTCCAAGCTGGAAGTGTTGGTTCCAAAAATGTGGGAAAATGTTGCCCCCTTGAGGTCAGACGGCAGAGCGGGGAACTCAGCCTTAAAAAAAAAAAAAAAAAAAAAAATGGATTGAAGTTTTCATCGGGAAAAAAAGGAAAGGAAAAAAATATCGGACCACGGACGCATTTACTCACTGAATAGCGGACTTCCAGGTACTCGCTTTGCGTGGGCACGTCAGGAATATTAAAGGCATAGTTTTTCTCCACTTTCTGAAGCCAAAGCAAATGTGAGATTTGTCACCATATTATTCAGGCTGTGCTGTAAGGTGACTGCGGGGGTGTACCTTGGACTTGAACTTCATGATCTTGAACTTTTCAGAAAGTTCACTGAACTCCTGGTAGATGTCCATCATTCCAACGGGCGTGTCAGACACCTCCCCCGTCTTGGGGTTCACTTTCTGTGGAGTGAAAGCACAAAAACGCAAGACTTAAAGCGGATGTCAACCAAGACCTATTTTTTTTCAAGAATATGTTCTCAGCAGGCCCACTACTTGAAACAGGGCATTCTGATAAATATTTCGTTTGTGGAATAAGTGTAAATCCACTCGTTTTTAGCCATCTCTGGGGCCATTTTGTCTTCTGTCGACTGAAAATGACATCACAACTGCTCACAACGACCAATCACGGCTCAGATTCAGAAAACAGGTCAGCCGTGATTGGTCGTTGTGAGCAGTTGTGATGTCATTTTCAGTCGACAGAAGACAAAATGGCTGCCCCCAGAGATGGCTAAAAACGAGTGGATTAACACTTATTCCACAAATGCAAAATTAATCAGAATGACGTGTTTCAACTAGTGGGCCTGCTGGGAACATATTCCTGAAAAAAATATGTTTGGGTTGACTTCCACTTTAAATGTTTCCTTTTTTTTTTCATTAACATACAAGATGTAGCGACATAATAATGCGTTGATTAAGATTGCAACATACATATTCACGTGGCAGGATATACATGGTGCGTTCAATGTTCCTGATAGAGACGCAGCAACTTGTATGAGTTTGGGCCGACTCAATCCACACTTTTCCAAACAGGTACACCACGCCTGAATGACAAAAACAAGGTGTGGGTGTGTTCTGAAAAATATACAACTCATATGTCAGAGGATATATGTCGCAATACCAGGTTGATTGTAAGGGTCTTCGAAAGCATCCAGCCAATAGAATCTGAAAACCTGCTCGCCATCTGGACCCTCCACCAACGGCAGCTTGCTTGAGTCCACCTGCACCTCTGCGGGAGCTTTGCTGACCGCACCCTCTTCATCATCTAGCCCCCATGAACCTCCTGTCTTGCTGCATCCGGAACCAGAATTAGAACAGTGGTTAATCACAACGTCTCATAAAATTCCTCTGCAAAATGCACCTGATGCAGTGAGAGCAGCAGGAAAAAAAAAAAGAGAGATCTGACTTGGTTGCTGGTTTTCCCTGATTTTAATCAGAAAAAAAATCCAAAAATGACAAACAAGCTCTGCGAATGTATTCCACTCTTACTAGTGATTGGACGGTAACATTCTACGTGGTACAATTCGCCTGTATGGACCAAAGATGTAGGGAGCTTAATTTCATCTGCCGGAGCCACAAACATTTTCCAAAGCTGCCTGACATTCAATCTGTATAAAGTAGGGCTGGCCGATTTTGCCCAGAAATCTCAATTTTTTTCACCCCAATATCCGATTTACAATTTTCTTTCGATTTTTTCTTTTTTAAGAAAATACGTAAAAATGACAGGGAACGCAAAACAACTTTTGATTTTGTTTTATCAAACACTTGAAAAAAAATCACTTCCACAATTTAAGTGCAAAATGTCTGCCTTAAAATGCTTCTGGAAACAAATGTAACACAACACATCTTATTACGTTTATAAAGTGCAAAGTTGTTTCTTTTTTGTAAATATTACAGAAAACGCAAAATACTTTTTGCTTCTATTTTATCAAGCACTTAACTTTAGTAACTATTTCCCTTTCAGAATTAAAGTACAAAACGTCTGCCTTATACTTCTGGCAACAAATGTAACAAAACACGTTGAATTAGATTTATTAAGTGCAAACTTGGAACTTTTAAAAAAAAATGTTTAATCAACATTAAACTTTTCCAACGTTAAAAGATAAACAGTCCTACTTGTATCACTTAACATTACGACGGCGTATTAGTGTCACCAGGGAAAAAAAAGACGAGATTTAAAGTCATGGCTTCAAATAAAAAAACATTATCATATATTGTCCACTGTATTCGGACTAAAGTTGAACAACAACTCAATTTACTTTTTATCTTTTTTTTTTAAACCATCCACAACAAAAATTTGAATTGAATTAAAAAAAAAAAAAAAAAAAAAAAAAACAGGAATATATATCGCCCAGGCCTGGTACAAAGCATTGAGAGAATATGAAAAAGGAGAGCGAGTCCATCAGAACGTTACGGGTCAGGAGGGAACATACTAGCGTCTGTGGTAACCCACCAGCCAACCCATAGTGCGCCTTTGAGCTTCTGGGACGTAGAGAAAACTTAGCGAGACTTGAACACAGAGGGAAAAAAAAAATGTAAAAATCTTATGATTCGCCCAGTTTCGGGCAAACGGGGTTGCCACGGGAGACGTACGCTTAAAAGTAAGGACGAAAAGACTCACAGGAGGGTGGCGTCCTGAGGCTCCTCTTTGACCGGAGCCACGAGGGCTGTTTTACATTCAGACGGAGGCTCTTCTCTGACTTCGGGCTTTGGAGGCTCCTCAGGTCCGACCTCCATCGGCTCATCAAAGTCCATAGTGTCGAAGGCCAGATCTTCAGCCGCTGCGGGAAAACGTGATCACTGAAGTTAGTCCAAGAGTTGGAACGAGAGCAAATCAAGACAACTTTTATCACCTTCATCGTCCTTCTCGACTAGTTCTGTGTCTTTCTCCACTGCTGGAGCACTTTTCGAGGGAGGAGGCAAAGTGGCTGATGGCTTCTCGGTCTCCGAAGGTGGTGGATGGATGACTTTGGCCTTAGCTGGCTCCTGATACCACAGACATGACATTTTTTTTTAAGCCAAATTGACCCACATCACCCTGACGATTCACAGCTATGATTTAAACAACTGAAAAGTTTACTCTGGACATCTGTGATTTGATAGAGAACGGATTCAAGGGCGATCCAAGCGATTTCTTTTTCTTCAGTGTTACCACAGGTGGAGGAGCCAGGATGTTGCTTTTCTAGGTGGGCAAGAGCAAGCCATATTTGCGGAGGGAATTTGAAAGGCAATCGGCGACTTATACAAGAGGAAGTCAAAAGCATTTGTTGATATGAAAGCATGTTTTTGTCTGGAGCAACCTCTGAGTGCAGGTCTTGTAAGATGTCTCCTAACAGATCATCCTTGGACAAGTCCACGTCTTTCTGCAAGAGGTCACAATTTGGATTAGTGGATAAGCAAGATATGCATGCAACTGTGACAGAAAATCATCTCTCTGGTTTAAGTTGTGGAGCACAGGTGGCATAATCATATTTTCCAAGGTACGCTAAAATAGTCTTAAGTTTTATTGATTTGGCTTTGCAAGAAGACAATTTAAGATTTGGAAAACGATGACGCACCTCTGCTGGCTTCTTGACATTACTGTTCATGAAGAGACTCTTAATGCTGTTGGGCTTTGCCACAGTTGCTTTTTTCATTTGTTTCTTTGCGGTGGCTCCTTTGCCATTAGAATTGCCTGCCAAAGCAAAAAAATAACAAGGAATTGATCAATTGTATTAAAACAAATGACTGAATATGGTGAATATGGGTATATGCCAATACCCTTTTTCTGTTCCACCACGTCATCATCCAAATCGTCATCAAAGATCTCTCTGCCATCTTCCACGTAGCCTACTCCATCTGAAAGGGGGGGGGGGGGGGGATGAAAACAACGAACACAGAACAACTATAACAATATTAACCACTCACCATCATCAACAATCCAGTCATCCTCTTGTCTGTCCCGGACTATCTTGGAGTACTGTGCCTCATCCACCTCCTCATACACGCTGCTAAACTCCTCCACCTGCAAAATAGATCAATTCGTGCTCAAACTAGGATGAATGCAAATTTTACATTCAACATGTAGGCAGTCATGACTTTAAGAGCCATATCACTTTGTAATTAAATCAAATAAAACAATCGCACGTCATGTCACACTGACCTCATATTTAATTTTCTCCCCTCGCTTGGCCTTTTTCAGTTGCTCCAGAGCAGACTTCCTCCCTACCTTCTCCCTTTTCTCCCGTCTGGAGCGAGACTTGGCTAGACCACATGAATCGCCCACATCGTCTGGAAAGGAGACACATATAAAAGGGACTCAAACACTTCCATAGTGATTGTGTCACATTTGACAGCCATAGAAATATTGCAAATGTCATTCTTTTACCTTGAAACATAATGAATTTTACTCAAGTGACCCAAACTGCAAACATAAATAATTATATATAAAACCATCACTCTTCTGAAAGTTTGTGGACACAGATCTGAACTATTGTTTGAACTCTTGAAGCTGGCGAGTTGGGTTAGCATAATGTTGACGCAGTCACTTGCGTGATATGTAAGCTAACTACCGAGTTAGCTCATTTTAGCCGCGCTAACACGAGTTTAAAAACCACATGGAGTCAAATAAGCCCACCTCCGTCCGGTGCGTCCATGTCTTTGTCGGGGTTAGAGACGGGAGACATGACTTTCGTCCGGTTTGGGCGCTCGCTGACAGCTCCTGAACGAGGAACCCGCAACGGATTTTACACAATAACAAAAAAGTCGCGCCAAATCGTTTTCCCGGGAAAAGTCATGTGACGGAAGTGACAACACAACCAATGGCGGCGGCGCGCTGTTACATTGACTGTCCACATGGTGGTAGTGTTGTACAAAAATGAATAGAGCTTTTCACCATGACGTCACACGTGCTTCGGGATGGCAGGAGTTTAACGTTCACCGAGGGCACCACTAATAAAAAAACAATACAAAACAAAAGAAAACTTTTGTCATTTGACCAAGACAGAGTGATTAAAAAAACATTTTAACAGTTTAAATGTGGTGAGATGATCGTCCAAAGACAAGTTGTGTGTATTAATTGAATGTTTATACGAATAGGGTCATTGTTCGGTACATAGCGTGTAACCCAACTAAACTCGTTTCCATGGTAATGAGGCGGAATTTAGGAGGGTACAATAGATTCGTTCCCTAGATTGAGGCCACAGCACAGTGTACAATAAAAACACAAAGGCCGTTTGTTCCTCGTCCTCACAGCTTACTGTGGCTTTTTACAATTATGATTCACTAACATTTCCTACCTTTTCACTGGCAGTCTATTATAATAATATGCTTGGAGTTGTTTGTTTGTTTCTTTGTTTGTTTGTACAATGTGGTGTAGGCAACTGAATTAATCCATGCAGACACTTTGCCATATGGTCTCAAACAAAGTGCCATAAGGTCAGCACACTTGACTGGTCGTCATCCCATCATCATGTATGTCGATGGAGGTACGACCACTACAGCAAAAGTAGCTGAAGGAGAAACACACTTTTCAATGGATATTGGCCAAATCTAGACTTTGCATGCTTTTTGGACGCTATGGCAAAAGATCGACGCACCCGAGCAGGTCGATTTTGCTCAAATGCAACACGTCCTCGGCGCACAAGAGGAGCCTCGAAGGTAAAGTCTCCATCGAGAAACAAAACAATCATAAAATAACTGCTGTGACTGTTTTACAAATGCAAAGATTAATTTCTGAGGCCATTTTAATAACATTCAGTTGAGCATCATGGAAAATTGAATTTAAAACATTTTGATTAAAACTGTTATCGACGTCACTGGGGACAGTCTAGACTACGGGAGTGACAGTTATAAAAATGTAAAACAATGAAAAAATCCATAGCCTATTCATATTTACTGAACAAATTTTCAACCGTTACTTGTCTGAACTTCTAAAGTTCTTCATTTTATAACGCCTATCGGTTCGATATACTTATTTAGAGTAAAATAACGTAAATGTGACGATGTCCGAGAGTGTTTTCAATGAGGACAGTCTCCTCCGTTATTATTTTGGCCGCCCTGATTGGGCGAGCGATCTCTGCCGATGATCAGCGAACCATCCAAGATCCTCTCTAGCTTGACAACGAGTAACTCACATGTCCCAAACGCAAACATGGGTGTCATAAGCCTTCGTTTTTAAATTCAGTTTTTCCCACCCACAGCGAAGTGACCCTCTCCATAAACGGTACAGCTAACAACCTGATGATGACCATCTTTGTGACTTGTGGTTGTAAGGTGTGCCGTGCATGGGCTGATTAGCGAAGTGGGTCCTCTTTGCAACCAGCTCCTTTGTGCAGCATAAAATGAGAGTGGATGTGAGGCGCTGGGGGCTTCACCCGGTGGTGGGCGACAGAGAGACTGGGTGATGGGAGGAGGGATGTGAGAGTGGAAGCAAGGGAAGAAGAAAGAAGCACACAGTGGTGAGGAGAGAGGCATCATCTCATTGATGCTGAGTCACATAACGGAGGGACCACAGCTACATCCCATGAGTTTTGGGGAATAATGGAGGAGCTTGAACACACTTGCCCTCATCCTCGGACGGTAGGCTGTCTTTGTTTGTGTATGTGCGTGTGCGGGGGTGAGTGAAAGGCAGACAAAAGGGTGCTGGACCGCTTATGAAACATATGCCCATATCACATGTGCCTATGGGAGATGTTGAACAGTGAGTGGGTAGGATGATGTGCCAACGAAGGTATTACCGCAGTGAGGACAAAGAGGCGCACCAAGATCCCTGACCAACGTCCTCTGTTTTCATTTTGCAGTCCTACATTTCACGTCATTCCCCCCTGCAGCATGTCTCCCATTGGCTTTAATCCTTCTTATGGCATATATTCTTCACTTGTGCCCGGGCATTCAATCGCTCATTCTGATAGGCCGCGGTGCTCATGGACAGTTAGTCTTAAGCTTTACCATCTGTCTTGTGCTGAATGTTTGTTAGCTACCTCCCTCTGCCCCCGGCTTACACTTGGCCCGAGGAATTATGGGTATTGTGGGTGTTTCCGCGGCGTAAACAATCTTCCCGCAAGTCCTGTTTGGAACAAACAAATGATGCTGAAAATGTGGTGAGGGTTGAATAACTTTGAAAAATAAACAAATTGTAATTTTTCCCCTCAATATCGCAATGGAGATTTATATACGATTATTTTTTCAAGATCCTTTACCCATGTATTTTTTTCAACAAACACAAGCAATCAATAATTCAGTATTCTTAGGCCTATGCTGAAGTTAAGACAAATGAACCATAAATTAATATGAAAGGCAGTTTCCTTATCACCTCCAATTAGAGTTGTTAACTTAATAAATAAACACTTTGACTTGCAGTCTTACAAGCGTTCACAATGACAACAGCACAAAATTATGCCAAAGAACCAAGCACACACTGAAAGCAGGTCTGCCTGCAACTCGAGCCAACTTTGAAGGCATTACTGTAATGACCCATCTATCGTTGGTGTGTTTTTTTTGTCAGATGCTGACTGAGCCTGCCATCTTTGCCAGAGAGACCAGCTGCGATTGCCGCGCCCCTCATGAAAAGCTCACCATCGCTCAGGCCCGCAGAGGTACCCCGGGTAAGAAGTCCTCCTGCTTGACAAGGCTGGGAGAGTGACCTTGGTGCTCGGATGCAATGTCATCCTGTAAAATATAGAAATACCCAGACTTCACTGTGTTCATCCGAAATTGATTTTAAAAGCATTTACTGTCAAATGTGTAAATAGCCATTCGTTTGTAAGAATTAATGTCAAGATTAAAAATACTGAATTAATAAATCTTGGCACAATTTAAGTTTCTTTGTCTAGTTCCTATAGCTTATGAATAGGCTATGTCTACTTTAAAGTGGAAGTCAAACCAAACATATTTTTTTCAAGAATATGTTCCCAGCATGTCCTCTAGTTGAAACACGGTATTCTGATTAGTATTGCGTTTGTGGAATATGAGTTAAGCAGCAAAATCCACCCCTTTTAGCCATATCTGGGGGCGGCCATTTTGTCACTTCTGTCGACTGAAAATGACATCACAACTGCTCAGGGCTCAGGTAACGACCAATCACGGCTCAGATTCAGAAAACAGGTGATTGGTTGTTACCTGTCAGTAGTAGTGGGCTTGCTTGGAACATATTCTTGAAAAAAATATATGTTTGGGTTTGGGTTTAATGACATCACGAGATGTCAGCAAATCTCCTAAGACTTCAGATCAGGAAGCATTTAACTCCACACAATAAAAATGAGAACTATAGACCACATACCTGTCAACTTATACGTTTTTTGATCATTTCAAATTGTCTACGCCGTATAACAATTTTTGTACGGGAAAAAAATAAAATAAAATAAAAACTCGTCTTGCTTATTTCGGCTCTAATCCGGAGCGTCCGTTAGCGATTCCGGCTGAAAACTTCGATTTTTAATGTGTGCTTCAGTGGACCGTCCAGTGAGAGTCTACGCTGACGGCATCTTCGACCTGTTTCACTCGGGCCACGCTCGTGCTCTCATGCAGGCCAAGAACCTTTTCCCCAACACCTACCTCATCGTGGGAGGTGGGACAAAACCAAGAAAGCCTTCTCAAAAGTAGCTGACGATCCGCTTCAACCAGGTTGTGCGTGCTATTTGTGTGACGCAGTGTGCAGCGATGAGCTGACCCATAAGTATAAGGGCTTCACCGTCATGACGGAGACGGAACGGTACGAAGCGCTCAGACATTGCCGCTACGTCGATGAGGTGCTCAGGGACGCTCCCTGGACGCTCACGCCCAAGTTTTTGGAGCAACACAAGGTGCGAGCAAGAGGTGGCATGTTCAAACGCCCGTTTGCGGTCCTCCCATGAAATACAATGTCATGTGATTGCTTCCCAGATCGATTTCGTGGCTCATGATGATATTCCGTACTCCTCAGCAGGGAGCGAGGATGTCTACAAACACATCAAGGAAGCAGGTTGGTTTTTTTTGTGGGATGCAAAAAAAAAAAAAAAAAAACATCATATGCAAGCTTTTTTCTTTTTTTTTTTTTTGTATTAAAGGAAAGTATTTGTAATGTGCGCAATCCAGGTATGTTTGTGCCTACGCAACGCACGGAAGGAATCTCCACGTCGGACATCATCACCAGAATTGTCCGGGACTACGACGTCTACGCCCGTCGCAACCTCCAGCGAGGCTACACGGCCAAGGAGCTCAATGTCAGCTACATCAATGTAAGATCACGTTCTCACCTTTCCCCACTAAATCTCTGATAAAGCGCCTATCGGGTTAGTTACTTCCGTTAGCTCTCCTCCCCCCCGATCGTTCAGTTTCGACTCTTGAGTCCCAAGTGGTTCTGAACTTCGTCCGTTTATGGATGATGGAGGGCACTGTGCTCATTGGGACATTCAAAGCAACACCGTTTTTTTTTTTTTTTTTTTTCAGTGCCGTTCGCCAGATTAGAAGTCTCCAAACAATTCATTTTGACTTCCATGCTTGGTTTGTGCGCTGTGGGACCTTATATACTGTCGACAGGTGTGTGCCATTCCAAATCATGTCCAATCAATGGAATTTACCACACTCCAATTAAGTCCCTTTCACACTGCACTTAGCGCAGCGCTGTGCTCTTTCGACCATTAAAAAAAAAAAAATGTTGGATGTTTGCAAAATCAAAACACATTTTAGCCATTATCATTATTGGGTGTTGTGGGCAGTATTTAAAGGGAAAAAAAATGTTAATCCATTTCGGAAACTGGACGTAACATGACTAAATGTGAAAAAAGTGCCGCACTGTGAATGCATTCCTGGTAAATTTGGATGACTTGTTGGTGTTAATGTTGCGTTAACATTTCTGTCAAAATTTTGACCTTCTGACATTAAACATGTAACTTTATGAATTTATTGTAATTTGACGGCTATATTGTCGTTGGTTTCTAACTATTAGTTTTGAGCTTTTTTCCTCATATTATGATTTTATTGCCTTTACTTCTTTATTATCAAAACACCACAGCTTTCTTCCCGCTTGTATGTTTTTTTTCTTCTTCTAATTCTGTTATCAATGTTATTATTAATTATTTATATCTTCATTTGCGAATAATGCATAAGTCAAACATGACAAGGTGAACAGGTCCCCTTATAGACTAAGATGCTGCCATTACATTCACTTCAAAAGAAGAGGAGGTACAGTATAAAGTGGGATTACTGGTCAAAAGTCAAAAATATCCATCCGTCTTCTTCTGCTGATCTATGTTTGGGCCACGGGGGCGTTCCTCAAGCCACCGTCTCTCCGGCATGCCCCGCAAGATCTCATCGGCATATTTCCCTGCGCTATGTGATTTCTGCAGGAAAAGAAATACCGGCTGCAGAACCAAGTGGACCGGATGAAAGAGAAAGTTCGCAATGTTGAGGAGAAGAGTAAACATTTTGTCTATCGTGTGGAGGAGAAGAGTCATGACCTCATTCAGAAGTGGGAAGAAAAATCCAGGGAGTTTATCGGAAACTTTCTGGAACTATTCGGACCTGACGGTACTTGGGTAAGCGCCGCAAACATACATTTTTTGGGAGGATTTTCTATGACAGTGATTCTCAAAGAGTGGGTCCTCGTGGGGCGCACAAGAAAATCTGAATACTGTCCACATTTTTTAAAGGACTGTTTCAATGTTAAGTACAATGTAAGAAATTTGAGTTCCACGGCATGACCTTTGACTCCTCCTTTCCCTCTCTGCGTTTGAGCAGAAGCAGGTGTTTCAGGAGCGCAGCGGACGAATGCTGTCCTACGCTCTGTCTCCCAGGGAGTCCCCCTGCAACAGCCCTCCGCGCGAACTGTCTCCCCTGCGCTCGCCGTCGCCACCGTCTCCGCCCGCCCGCTGGCACAACGCACGGCCCTCGCCGCCGACCTCCCCCAAAGGAGCTTCGGCCTCTATCAGCAGCATGAGCGAAGGCGACGAGGACGAGAAGTAGACGGGCCGCGGACGCTCCCACATGCACATTCACAGAACGCTGCCTGTGAACTTGTCACACGTGTGCCCACGTACAATTCCCACACAAACACTGGACGGCGAGCAAAAACACTTTACCTCAAGGGAAATAGCAAAGCATACCGAAGCTGTGGGATTTTTGTGCATGGGAGGTTTGTTTTTCGAGGTTAAAAAGCCATCACAAGGTGGAAGACTGTTCATGATCCTGGTGTCTCGTAGTTAGAAAAAAAAAAAAAAAAAAAGATTAAGACTCCAATGCAATCGCCGTTACAAATGTGCCCACAGCTTTGTAAAGCCACCTCCTTGTTTTTGTCTTGTTTATCATTTTAGAACAGCCATCTCTTTATATGTTTTATGTGTGACATTTAGGGCGTTCTACATGTGAACCAGGAATGGCGCTACACCGGGGCAACGGGGGGCTACGGTCCCGTCAGAAATCTGTAGTCCAAGCTAAGCCCCTCTAGTATTTTATTTGATATTCTAAAATGCATTTATACATTATTTACTCAGCCCCACTCTTTATCTGTCTAGGTTGGGGAGGGAAAAAAATCCGTCCCTGATGTCAACTGACTGCACCTGCTTTACATGGAAAACTGCAATCTATGATACAGGAATGGAATATTATTTGATATGAATAACTATAAACAAAATTAATTCGGTTAAAAAATAAAAAGAATTCATAAAAACTGCAAAACATTCAAAAAGGTATACAGTATGTATATATATATATATATATATATATATATATATATATATATATATATATATATATATTAGTGCTGTCAAGCGATTACATTTTTAAACTAATTAATCGCAACATTTTCCATAATTAATCGCGATTAATCGTATTTTTCAACTACAATTTTTTACAAAGCTTAAAACCGATATTTACTTGAGTAAAATCTTGGAATTAATGTGAAAATTTTTTTAAAGTATATTTCAATTCAAAGTTCTGTTCCAATAGCTTTCTTCGATCCTTGAATACAATTCTATTCCAGTAAAATACAACTGTTGAACGATACACCAAAAACGTACAAATAATATGGTATTTGAATTTGGCTTTGCTAACTGCGCAAATTATTTCGGATTTCTCCAATGAGCCGTCGAGCAACTTTTTAAAGTAAAATTCCATAAAAGTCCATCTTTGTGACAGTGAGTCTCTCAGTTGCAAAGTGAGCAGAAGGAAGCTGCCACAGGAAGTACATAAAACTAAGTTAACTGAGCTATTGTTTTTAATGCGTAATATAATTTAAATTAATCTAATGCTTTAACTTTGACAGCCCTAATATATATATATATATATATATATATATATATATATATATATATATATATATATATAAACAGGAAAAATGAAAGAAAAGATGATGGTGAAGGGAAAATGCAAGGCATCAGTACATTTCAAGGATTATGGCAATTTTCGCACTTAGATTTGATCATTGGTCATAAATCGTTTTCTTTCATTTCTAGTAATAAGAAAAGCAATACTGTGTTGGTGCAACCACTGTTGACTGTGAGGGTGCAAAAAAAAAAAAAAAACTCGACCAAAAGACACTGAAAGTTTAAAATTCTAGAATGTTCTCACCCATCTCGGCTTGAATCCATTCACGTATCACAAAGCTATAAAGTTTGACATTTTTCAAAATGTTGTTTATGTTTTACTACTGGGATAATCATTTTTTTCAGGGCGGAATTACACCTTAAGACAGAATGATGACTACTTGAAATTTAAACTCATTTGCCACAACATTAAACATATGCATAACAAAAAGGGGTGTCATTGATATGGATCAATATCAACCGTCTCTCGCAGCCCCCTTTCGGTCGCTGTCCCAAGATAATTGCACACACTTTGGGAATGTAGATTTTCTTTTTTTAAGGTTGAAATAGCTTGGTACGTAAATAAAAATTCTGTGTTTTTTTTGTCCTAAAAAAACACACACATCACACCCATCTATTTTTTTATTGTCATGTTTGACAAAAGATGAATTATTCTTATGCTGAATCAAATTTGAGCTCTCCGGCTGGCTTCTTGGTTCGTGATTGCACTTCTGCATGGGGCCACCATCACAGTTCATGCATATAAATACATTATTTGAAGCTGTGAGATGCAAAATGAGAGCCATCACTCCCGCACTGGCAGCATACATAATTATGCAACAAATATATTATTCATACACTCTAAAAACACTTGGGTTAAAAATGGACCGATCCACAATTGGGTCAATTTGACCCACGTTCTTGTGTTGTTTTGTAGAAAGCAGCACAATTTTTGGGGTTGTTTTGTACAAAACTACCAATTTTGGGGGGTTGTTTTAAAGTTGGGTCAAATTGACCCAAGTAGTGGATCGGTCCATTTTTGACCCCAAATTGTATTTTTATCCCAACTGTTTTTAGAGTGTAGTTATATACACGCTGGATTTATTTTTAAACACACAAGACAGACGCAATTAACAACAATTGGAAATAAGGCTTCAACGGGCCTTCATACCACAAACTCTTCATTTGTTCTTTTAACCACTTTCAATCTTCCATTACTACATAAATTCCTTTGGATAAGAAAGTCTTCACGATTGATTTAACTCTTATTTAAGTCAAATTAAATGTATATTCAGTGTAATATTAGTAAAGTGCCTTGCTTTGTTTGATTCAGTAGATGCAATATTTGCTTCAACAGCCTTTGTGTGCTGCCTGATTAAAAGAAATCACTGTTTTTTTCAGAGTTAAAATAATTGCGGAAAAGAAAAAGCAGGAGAGTACAACAAAGCAGAAAACTCATCTTTGAAGGCAGTGTGTTTGCTCTAAGACACAACAGATAAAACAATATTTTTCGCTCCCAATAAGAAACTGCACATTTCCGTTTCCTTGTCTTGCTATTCCACCTTTTGGCCTTTTACACTTGCCGAATGAGCGTACAGTGCAAGGTTGTCACATGACTAACCCACCAACATTGTAAAAGGATGCTGAGGGATTCTAAACCTAAAACAGCCACCATAATATTCAGCAGTAAGGCTTTATCTTAGTGTGAGTGGGATGCAGAATCCTGTCTTTGTTGTTTCATGACTTTCCTGCCAGGCTGAAACAAGACTCCACTACTACAAACACACTACTGGCCTTCCTTCTTGTGTGTGCGGTCAAAAGTTAGCGCTCAAAGAATGGACGACACCGCTGAAACTTGAAGCCAGGGTGTGAAGGGAGAAGCGAAAACGTCTTTTGGACGACCAAGAGAGAGTGATGACTCATTGAGGCACAGGGAGCCATGTGCCAAGCTGAGGTAGGCTAAGCAGCAGAAATAAAAAAAAGGACATTTGAACAGGTGGCACCGGTTCTTAATAAATTGGAGCGACAGAAATGAGACTTGCTGGATGTCATTTATACTTTCCACCGTGAAGGGGGAGTCAAACCAAACTTTTTTTTTTCAAGAATATGTTCTATGCAGGCCACTAGTTGAAACGAGGCATTTTGATAAATATTTTTTAGCCATCGCTGGGGGCGGCCATTTTGTCACTTCTGTCGACTGAAGATGACATCACAACTGCTCAGGGCTCAGGTAACAACCAAGCACAGCTCGCCTGTTTTCTAAAGCTGAGCCGTGATTGGTCGTGATTGGCTAGATTTTGCTGTCTAAAGGGGAAGCAACCCTAACATATTCTTACGCATACTTTCCACCGTGATTTAAAGGGGGGAGTCAAACCAAACATATTTTTTTCAAGAATATGTTTTATGCAGACCCACTAGTTGAAACACGGCATTCTGGTGAATATTGCATTTATGGAATATGAGTTATGATCAAAATCCACCCATTTTTAGCCATCTCAGGCATTTTGTCACTTCTGTCGACTGAAAATGACATCACAACTGCTCAGGGCTGAGGTAACGACCAATCATGGCTCAGCTTCAGAAAACAGGTGAGCCGTGATTGGTCGTTACCTGAGCCCTGAGCAACTGCGATGTCATTTTCATTCGACAGAAGTGACAAAATGGCTGCCCCCAGAGATGGCTAAAAACGGGTGAATTAACTCTCATTCCACAAACGCAATGTTTATCAGAATGCCGTGTTTCAACTAGTGGGCCTGCATACAACATATTCTTGAAAAAAAAAAAAAAAGGTTTGGGTTGACTTCCCCTTTTACTCATATTCCACAAACACAATATTAGTCAGAATGCCTTGTTTCAAACTATTCTTGAAAAAAAGACGTTTGGGGTGACTTCCACTTTAAAGACATTGTGATGCTTGTATGGTAATTGGTAAAGGAGTGTGCTGAGTTATCTGTTGGTCTTGTATTTGGACTTGCTGGCATCACGCGGTTCCTTGCTGGGGTTGCTCCAGTCATCCGCTTCGGGGCTGGTGGTGTAGTGTCGCCACGCCGACTTGTTGAAGACGGGAAGCCGCTCAAAGGACTCGCTGGACAGGGCCTTCACAAACAAGTAATGGTGTGACGTTTTGAAAATACGCTAACTTCCTCTACTTGTAGAGGTGGTTTTTTTTTCTCTTTTTCCGCTCAATATTATCACAAAAAGTTGTCTTTTTTCAGCCCACAGCATACAAGCTGCAAAGAATACAGCCAATACAAGCCAACTAATATACAGGATGTAATATTCAATATTTGTATTAGTTAATAGTATTTACTTCTGTGTTGTCTGTGCCTTTGGGGCATGTACACAAGTGGTTTGGTTGAGGTGTTTAGTACATGTAAACACACTCATATTGGATGTGTGTTACTTGAAAAAGTAGGACATGAAAATAGACGGTCAAAGATATCCGTACAACAGCATTACGGGCACTTAGACCTGATGTAAATCTAACCTTATACTCCATTATTTACCTTCAAATAGATTACAGCATCAGTGCCCACACCCTCCATAGAGTAGAGCTTCAAATCCCCTTGGAAGTATCGAGCGTAGAGCCTGGAAATGGGTAAACCGTAGCCAAAACCGGCCTGAAAGCGAGGATGAGAGCGGGGCATTTCATTAGCCACACGGCTCATTGAACAAAAAAGCGAGGAAAACGTCAATGCTAGCCTAATTTTCAAAGCACGTGAGAGTACCAGCGGGACAGCGCCCGGCTCCAGGCTGGGCGTCGGCGCAGTGGAGTACATGTAGTTGAAAAGGCGGTCGATCTTCCTCAGAGGAACTCCTCCTCCTCTGTCACTGATCTGGGAGATGCACAAAAGCCATTTTACCACACGCGTAATAAAAACACGGGGGCGTGTGTGATTCACCTTTATGGACAGATCCTCTTTACCAAGAGTGACTTTTGCTTTCACGGGTGGCAAGCCCTCCGTGCTGTTCTCGTGAAGCTCCACTGTGGCTCTCATTGAGTTCTAGAAATAAAGAGCGAATTAATTAAATGTGCCCCTTCCGGAATTTGTGTCACATGCGGTGTAGTTAAATACGATGAGGTCACTAACCTTGAAGAGCTCAAACAGCATGTGGAATAGATGAGAGGGCACGTATACGGCCTGGATTGACTTTTTGGGGCCCTTCACTAGAAAATAATGGAGGGTGAGTAAAAAAAATGGCCGATGACGGCACTGAGCAGTTCTTCTTGTTCCTTACATTATATACAATATGTTCAATTTGGGAACCTCAAAGCGCAAGTCAACCCAAACATATTTTTTTAAGAATATGTTCTATGCACTCCCACTAGTTGAAACACACTGATAAATATTGTGTTTGTGCAACAAGTTAAGCAACAAAATCCACCCATTTTTAGCCATCTCAGGGGTCGGCCATTTTGTCACTTCTGTCGATTGAAAATGACATCACACACCCTCGGGGCTCAGATAACGACCGATCATCGCTCAGGTTCAGTAAACAGATGAGCCGTGACTGGACGTTATCTGAGCCCTGAGGGTGTGTGATGTCATTTTCAGTCAACAGAAGTGACAAAATGGCCGCCCCTTGAGATGGCTAAAAACGGGTGGATTTTGCTGCTTAAAGTGGAAATCAACCCAAACATTTTTTTCAAGAATATGTTCTATGCAGGCCCACTAGTTGAAACAAGGGATTCTGATAAATATTGTGTTTGTGGAAAAAGAGTTAATCCACCTGTTTTTAGCCATCTCAGGTGGCGGCCATTTTGTCAGAGGTCTCTTTTTTTTTTTTTGTCTCTTACTGTTAAACTCTTCAATGCGGAGCTCTGGAGCAGCCAAGTAGTACTTCTCACACAGCATTTTGGCCATGTCGTATGCATCTGGTGGATCAAGCAAAGACAACATGACTCAATAAAAGAAACAAAATAAAGTGTTGAGCTTCTCCGCTGCTCCTCCTCGCGTCACTTGACTTTGTATTCTCACCGCAGGAAGTCCGCCAGTACATTAGTACTGTATTATGTAAACAAACCATTTAGCAGAGATCAATGGGAGCTAATACTTCGGATGAGAGAAATATTTCCACAATACAATATGCGTCCTGACTTTTAAACTCACCGCTGACAACTTCAGCCACGCAGCAGGTGGGATCAATGCTGCCGATGTGTTTGGGATGAGCCGGGTTGGTGTCGTTACCGAAAAGGAGCGCTGGACGGGTACACAAGTTAGCCACGAACAAACAAGATGACATCATCCAGACTAATCCAGCAAGACTCACTATGCTGATTGATGAGCATCCGGAAGGAGATGCGATTAGTATAGAAGCGGTCGAGGAAATATTGGATGTTGCTGCTGACGGAGGGGTCGAAGCCAAACTTCTCCTTGTACTCGATGACGCCCTGCGCCATGGTGGGAACCACATCATTGTGACGGTTCCGGATCTCGATCAACAACTCCAGGAAGCTGCGGGGTCAAGACAATTTTGAAAGTGTGTGAATCGGTCTGAAACAAGTGGCGCGATTCTCGGAAAGTAGCGGCGCAAAGGGGCTCCTTCATCCAAATTCCTGCGTGCTTTTATCGGCCATGGATGGCTGTTTATCGCATGGCCATTGTTATAGTGTAAATACACAATACTTGCGCAACCTACACTCTATGGACAAAAAAAAAAAAAAAAAAAAAAGGCTTGGGACACACACATCCATACATTCATTTTCTAACCACTCAAACAACTTTGCTCTGAAGTCGAGTGAGAGAAATTCCTGCGTGGTAAGATCAATTCTGTCCACATTTTCAAGCCGTTCCGTTCACGTCCCAATACTGTTGTCCATAAAGCGTGTATGTGCTCATAAACTACAGTGGAAAGATGTCATCTCATCGAGAGATAAAGCTACATTAACCCATTCACTGCCAGACATTTTCAGACCCTCTTTTACCCTAAAAAAAATTGCGAAAAATATAAGCATGCTATGCATCGCTCACTCATTCAGTGCATGAGGATCCTCAGGCTTTCGGGTCTCATAGTCCAGCAGCTCCACAAAGCTTTGCATGTACCTAATAAAATAGACAAAAAGCAAAGGGCAACTGTTATCAGACACCTTATCAAGTGGCTGCCATGGATACAGTTTCACTTAAATAATTCCACCTTGATTGCAAATTCTATCCATTTTAAACTCTCACGAACTTATGATGAACAAAACAAAAACAAAAAAAACCCCAATTAATATCTCAGCACAACTTATATTACAAGCATTATATTTCGAAAACGGCAGATGAATTCTGCAAATAAAATGTAATGTCACCATTTTTGGACCAGGCGGATGGACGGCTGGCTGAGTAGCTTATCGGGCAGCAGGTTGACCTCTCGCATGGTGTTGGCCAGACGCACCGGCAGCTCCTTGCGCAGGAACATGTAGGACGTTTTCTCACATGCATTCTCCCTGCCTGTCACACAAGGGATCAATGAAGAGAACATACTGGCAATGTTCAATTCATTCACCAGACACATCATCAGGTACCAGTAATGGCAAAGAGGATGTGGAATGATAACCAGAGAACCAGAAATGTACTGCAGATGTTCTGTAAGGGTCATAATAACACATTAAACACTTTTTCGGGGTGCTCAAACACAAATACTGATCTTCCTAATCACACTGGTCAACATTTTAATCAGAGATGGCTTTATGTGTCCCTTATTGTATTTTGTACGCATATTTCCATAGTGTTTTTACTTTTTGTTCGCACATCAAGTGTTTGAATTATTTTCTTTTTTTTTTTTGTTGTTTTTAAGTTTTATCTATAAAAGCTTGCGCAATACAGACTGTACCATGCATTGTCATTTCTAAGTATGACGTTTCAGAAAAAAAAATCCACCTGTTGTTGAACCTAACCCTTAATTCATAAATATTACTAAATATATTACGACTAGATATTGTTATCAAAAACTGATGTGCTAGAGAAAAAAAAAAAAAATGTAGATTTGGAATCAGCGCAAAAAATCATTTTGAAAAGTTTACTTGCATCTCTGATTAAAAAAATGACAGATGTTTTTTTCCAAGGACGATGCTGATTCCGAAATTAGTAAAATTCAGATAACCGATTAAGTGGCCAATTTATAATTTCTTTTTTTTTTTAAGAATAAAATGACTTGTTTTTTGGTCCCTTCACACTTACAACAATAAAGACCAATTACAGACAAAACAGTCGTCCTTTAGTACAGTATTTTAAAACAGTGAGGGGGTGCGTGGCTTGGCGGGCAAAGGCAAAAATTGTAAATTTTTCCCAGATTATCTTTGGAGGGGGATGTTTGAATGTCATTATCTTTGTTTAATGCTTTAAAGTGTTTTTGCTCCCGCCTCCCAAAAAAAATGCCAATTTAAAAAGAGCTAATACCGGCACTATCCAGTTTGTATCTAAAGCGTGCGTCAATAAGACTACAAGAACCAAGACGTGCTCTAATAGTTGCTATGATGTCACAAAACTGGTTCCTTTGTTGTCAATACATTCACTTGTTGCTCAAGGTGCTCAACTGAATCGAGTCTAAGGTGTAATAGAACACAAGTCAGTTGGTGCACTATAAATATTCGAATCATAAGTTAACAAGTAATCTAAACGATAAGGCCTCTCTGTATGGTGGACTTTAAGGGACAAAAGACATTTGACAAAGAATTCCATAGTAAAAGTTGAACTTGATTCGCAAGTTCTCAGTGATAAGAGGTCTGTTTTAATTGTCACATGAATATGCTCAGCAGTGACTACCAATGCGTGACATTGACTACCTACAATTAGCAATATGACAACTGTAGATGGGTTTATTTAGACAATGAACTCTGGTTACCCAAGGTGAAAAGAATTACAAGCCGCATCATTTCCCCGAAATGCATTTTGTGATTTTAAGATCATTTGTGTTCATCTGTTGTTTGATCCATCCATCCATTTGATATGACAGTCGTTCTTCTTAGCATTACTGGTAATTGGAGCCTATCCTCTGTTTGTTGTCTGTATGTTGTTTGTATCCATTTGCCAGACATTCTGAGTTTGGGGCGGAGCACAACTCTAAGCTCAAATTCTAGAGTGGCATGTCAGTAAGGCACAGATAAAAACACTGATCTTTTCAACCCATGTAATAATGGCTTATTTCTTAAGTGTGTTTTATCTTTAACCCACAATAAATTATTTGCCTGATAAAATGCAAGACAATAAGTCACAGATGGAGCTTTTGGGGATTTGAAGTCAAGACCCATTAGAGTTGTATTTACTTTTTGGAGTCTTTGAAGAAACACAATAAATCTTGTTTAACCGCTCAGTGACGGAGTCATGGAAAGGTTATGTTTTCGGAAAATGCAGGAAGATCTCAAGCTCTGCAAATGTCTCACTCTAAAAGGATGTCATGTCAACACTGGTTGTGGTGATGCACGTGCGCAATACGTGCGCAACTCGAGAAACAACAAAAATGCGATTTAGAAGCCGGATGATGTCACAGAGCAAAAGTCTCTCCCAGTCAGCTTCCTCTGATTCAGCAGAATGACGGGAGAGGATGTGGCTTGTTGATCATAAAACAACACACACTGTGTCTCGGGGCCCTTACTTGGCCCGCTGAGAAGATTGTTACACAAATGCTGCTCGGCCTTCCCATGAAGGACCGACATAACGTAAACGAACGCTTTTAATCACACATGGATTAAGGGAAAGCTTAGAGAACTGCTTACATGTCAAGTCTTTCTAACTGGCGAGAAACAAGGCATTTGTGAGGAAACAAAAGCCAAACACAATACATATGCAGTTGACAAAAAGGAAACCGTTTGGGTGTTTATTAGGACATGGTCATTATGTACAGTAATTGTTTAAAAAGAGGTGAATTGGATCAAGATTTCGTAACATGGAGCCGGGTTTGATGAATTTCACCAAAATTGAAGAGGCAGTCTTGCATTGGTACTCAGAGTCTTTACATTATCACTTATCAAACACACCTTTACATCTAGTGACATCAAATGCAAGGGCTGTATGGAAAAATCGGTCTAATATACCGTAAAATAAAATGAAAAGGAATCTAAGTTATCGCTATCGGTTTTAAAAAGAATATATTATACATATTATAAAAATATTATATAAACTATCACTAACAAATTGTCAGTGATTAAACTATCCTTGATGAAAATAAAATTATATTATTATTTATGGAACAACACACATAAAATACATCATTTGTACACATACGCTTGCATGTGCATATATTCTACATGACTGATATTGTAATGCTCAACCAACCATAATATTATTTAAACTTAAATATTTGTAGAGATTCGATGAATTTGACCAACATTGAAGCCATCTGCTTTGGAACTGATCTTCCTTTACGTTCAATACGGCTACAAAAATACCATTAAAAATACAATATGCACTTACCGAACAAACCATTAGGTACACCTGCACCTCTAAAAATCCACTACAAAGGATGTCAAATAGTAATTTTGATGCATTGCGACAAGATAATATGCTTTGAATGAATGATAATTCAATCAAAATGAAATAGAACTGCATTATGTTGGTCGTGCAATGGTTCTCATTTGTGTGGCACTGGTTTCTAAATGTACAAAGTGAGTAAGTAGAGTTTCAAGACCTCAAGTCTACTTGTATTTCTGCATGTTTACAAACGAAACATGAACACGCAATCACAAAAAGGTAGTCTCCTCCGCTAAATCAACACTTGGACAGCAACATTTAGAGTAGCTTCGATAAACTGCAAGACCATGAGTAGTTTGACAAAAAAAACACATCAGCATCGCGACAATAACAACACAGGAAATATGCAGCGGACATAACAGTCACCTGACAGCTGATGGCTGCACTTACCGAAATCCAAAAACTGCTTGATGGAGAGCGGTGACGGTGAGAACTTGGAGTAATGCTCCACTTTGGGGTTGGTGTTCTTCAGCAAAGACATCAACAGCCTCATTTTGACGCGTTAACGTTGACGTTCACGAGACGGACCACCATTCATCCCCGGTAATGTTGACAATCTGACGCTCCGTGTCGACGGTTCCGTCTCGGCGGCGAAGACATCGGTCTTGGCCCGCGGAACACGGAACGAGGCGAAAGCTTCTTGTCCATACGGGTTTATGGAGATATGGGAGCAATAATGTTGCAATTAGTCTTGCTGTATCTACATTGCTCACCAATTCGGATCTGTCAAGGAAGTGTCAAGTTTTAGTGTCCGACTGCGACTTCTGTTTAGGTTTTCAAAATAATTGTCACGTGCAAAAGCGCTCGTCCGATATAAGATGACATTTTTTTTGTTTTACTTATTCAACTCCAAACGAGGATGTACAGCAATTACATACATCGCGTTTAACCTAACCCTAATCACCGATAAGGAAAACATAAGAAAAAGATCAAATAAATTAATGACATTAGGCTATACAAGCAACGTGGTGTTTTAAAATGATATGTTATAGGTTGCTTTTTTTTTTTTTAAATACTGCATGACCAACAATCGGATTTATTTTTGTAATACGCGTCCTTTGTTTCCGTTCCAGTAGGCGCTCCGTGTAGCATGCTTTATAAATACATTGGAAAGTCACGAGTCAACCTTGCTTGATAGTGCCTGCCGGTACGCTAAATTGATTGGGTAAAGGAAATGACGTCGGCAACTTCTCAGAATTCTATTGGACAACAGTAGCACCACTCAAAATCTACTTCGCCAAAATTACGTTCACACGACTACATTCATTCGAATATTTGAAAAGATTTTAGCACCTGATTATTTTTTACCATGTATAATTCACATTATTCATAAATATATTTCAATTTATTCTTCATTTGTTTAATAATAAATGAAGGTTCAACGCTAGTCATGGTCAAACGTCAGAATTAGCTCTTTACTGCCACCTCATGGAAAAAAACATTAACAGCAGCTCAACAGGCAGGTACAGTAGTAGAAAAAACACCACAGAGAAGCACAATGTCTTTGGAATGTCAACTGTACTCGTCTTGTGAATGACAAGAGTGACAATAAAGGTCCAGCAACAAACAACCAAACAAACAAACACATGTACTGTACATAAAATCTGTTCCCTGTACATTTCTATTGAGACACTGACATGAAACTGAAATACTATTAAAAGGTCAGTCACTGAAAGTGATGTCATGTTAATGTCGGGAAAATGTGAACTGATCGTTTTAAAATACTGAAGTTATTTCCCAGCTTGTATCAAGTAGTCAAATATGTCTCGCATATTTATAATAATAAAAAAAAATCAATATTCATTCCCTCTTCAAAATTGTAAATGAAAGAAAGAACTGTCTCTTACGTTCCAAATACATTGTTGCTGTGCCAAAAGTCCCTTGCATAACTTCTCAGGGTTTTAGGACTGTCAGAACCCGAGAAGAATTGGCAGCAAAAGTTACACTCCATAACGTTTGTGCAACCAAGGAGTCTGCTCACTCAACTGAACATCCTGTAATCTCCTGATGAAATGCACATGATATGACATATGAGGATAAAACACGCCACACACATTTAAGACCGACTCATACAGCTTTGTGCAACGTAACCATTTTGGTGTTCTCGTTGTCATCACACTCCTCCTCGGGCAGCGGGTCGTAGAGGCGGCGATACAGCAGACGCGTTACCAGCGTGATGATGAACATCTCCAGGATCAGCAGTTGCTGACTCATCACTGCGGAGACGCACATGGACGTCACAAGGAGTAACATTTTAATGAGCAAACGATTCAAGTCAAGGCGGGGTTGGGGCGACCAAAACAGTCATTGTTGACGAATCAAGTAAAGGTAAGAATGAAGCGATGATGGATGGTGACTCACTGTATCCTCTGGCGGCGGAAGAAAATGGCGGCGCGCAGGCGATGGTTCCGTTCAAAGCCAAGATGTTAATGATGGCAGACTGAAGCTGGCTGAGGATCAGCACGAGCTGCGAACATGTCAACACTTGTTGGACCTGACGATCCCGTTGTGATGTCATGAGGCGTGGATCGTCTCCCTGAGTCCTACCTGGTACATGGCATACTTGGGGATGATCTTTATGGTGCGTAAGGTGGTCCTGAGGTGCATGAACGTGATGGCCACAGGCCACAGGGCGATGATAGTCAAGATGCCCACGAAGGGGTTGATCCATATCGCAGAGCCGCTGATGCTCAGCTGAATTGGTCACACGTCGGGAGTGTCGGCGAGTACGAGACAGGACATAACAGACGGGGGGAGATATGAGCAACAGCAAAAATTCCATTGAAATGTTTCTAAATAGAGGCCCCGAGTGCAAAGACTTTTGGAGTCATTTGGATATCGTCGCTGGCCTTTGAAAAACATATATGTCCAATTTGGGAAAAAAATTGCCACTGCGATGTCTGTTACACGGAAAACCTATTTGTTTAAAAATAAATAAATAAATAAATAAAAATAGCAGTCTGCAGTCTTTGTCGCCAAAATGTATGTGAGCGATTTTCACTCATGTCGTCTTTCTGTAGTAGCAAGCAGGCCTTTTTATGTTTATTCATTGCGATAAAAGGCAACATACTGTATGTGCAGCCTGAAAAGCCTATACAGCAGGGGCGGAGCCTACACAGCAGGGGCGGAGCCTGTGCATACCCAGGCCCACCCAGATTGACAGATTGAGATTCATGAAAAAATATATACTTTTACATTTTTGTAAATTATTTTTTAATTTGTGTTTTGTTGTGTTTTTTCTTTTATTTGATTGAATATTAAGAATGGCATAATTGTGCTTATCTAAGGAATGTCCGAACTTTTTCGGTTATTCGGTTTGTCATTTGATTTAACAGGACAGGAGGATTGTGCTCGGTGAGAGAAATATTCAGGCCCACCCTGATTTTTCCAGGCCCACCCATTAGCCACGTTCTGGCTCCGCCCCTTTTATACAGACTCTCAATGTGCGGGTGTGAGTCACCAACGCTTGGTGATTTCTGCTTCGCGATAGTAGTAAGGCATCATTGCCTGTTTCCCATATTCAAATTAAAGAGAGCAGCGTTCCAAATGGAGAACGGCTTATTGACATATTGAATATTAATGGGAAATCCAAGATGCCGCGTAAAAAAATACCTTAAATTCCATAAAGTGACGTCAAAGCCCAATAAAAAAATAACATAATAACAATTATGATCATAAAAATAAGAAGTGATTTTTTTGAGAAAAAAAAAGTGTCATGTGCTCTTTAAATTATTATTAATTGTAGTGCGTAAAATGAGCCTATCTTTCGTCATTTGCCATGTTTGTTTCCCGTCAGCAGCTAGTACAGGCATCAAAGCGATCAACTCACATCCGCCAAGTCAAACGTTCCGTTGGTCCACAGGACGATGGAGAGGACAGTGAAGGCGACCTTGAGCACAGCAAATTGAAAGGAGCCAAGTTTGAGCAGGAAAAGAGAACGCCTGCAACAGAGGAAACTTCTGTAATTATTTTCCCCCAGTTGTGAAGACAAATAAAAGATATTCAAAGTGTGTGGACTATTCCCCCTTCCCACTCTCCCGCCACATTGCTTTCAGTGTATCCTGACAAGCTGCATCAGGAGCCCTTTGTGTTTTCCGCTGCCTCCACGTGAGTACGTGGGGGAAAAATAGCATGTGAACTTTTAACTGTGTGCATAAAAGTGCTGCCTGTGCCAGTAAAAGTTGAATGACCAGAAGTGTTTAACCTGCCTTCCAAGTAGAGTACGTGCATCGGATCTCCTCATTTTACATAACCTTCAAACCGCAACCTCCATATCGTCTCACATGTGCACACATGTGGAGGTTGTACAGGTCTGTGCTTCATTAGAACCACATGAGGTTTCAGTTAGTGCCATTTCTGATCAAAAAAAAAAAAAGGATTGCGCAACAGCGCTCAACAGAACGGTTTTCCTACGGACGAGGCCACGATCCAAAAAGCAGAGAAATTGGTACCGCCGGTGGAGTGTTTACCTCGAGATGGCCGCATATGGCAAGCAAAGGCAACAGCAGCAACAGGGCCCCGTGCTGATCTTCAATTTGTGTTTCGTCGCCCGCCGCAGGAACGCCTCGTCGCCGCCCACCTCCTCTATCATCATGATGAGGAACTTGAACACCACGGTGGCAAAGTAGCTGCGATTGAAAGGATGATGCAGGGGAGCGGAGGGGAAGAGGCTGAGAGTGATTCGAAAGCAGAGGAAGGCACACTCACCAAGCCGAGGTCATATCAGTAAACATGGTGGCTCGGGGGATCCACATTCCCAGACAGGACATTGTGCCGATCACCTTAAAAAACACAAGCAAAAAGAATGAGGGGAAACTTCCACTTGGAACATTGACATTGACTTTTTGGTACTTTTGTGATGCCACGATGGAAGGGCGATGGCCAATAAATAAAAAAAAACATTTTAAAAAAAACAGCCATTTCGACGTAGATTTACATTCACACCAATGGGTACTAATATAGAGAGTCTTCAGTTAACCTAAGAAGTAGGGATAGACCGATTATCGTCGGCGATATTCGGCATTTTGATGAATATCGGTATCGGCCTTTTTTTTTTTTCAAATCTGATGGCCGATAAATCCATTTAGAACTGTGTTAACTTCAAGGAACTATTTGTTTAAAATTTCAGTTAACTTTATTAGAGATTCTTCTCGCCCTGGGAACATTCTGCACCTTTTGGTTTTGTTTGAAATCAAAACAAAGATAAGTGAAATTTGAACAGTTGTCAATTTGAAATTTTAGAGAACTTTATTCACTGTCGAAAACTATAGGGAGCAATGGTTTAAGTGTTCATGTAACTTTTGAAGACATGCTGATGGCCCTGGGTGCTCCCTGAACTTTGTTAGAATTTTACAACAACGATGCATATTGTAAAAAATGTATGGTAAAAAAAACATCAACATTATGCAAATCTGAAAAAATCTTCAATAAACATGCCGTAAAGGCATTTCAACAAAGTTAAGAGTTTTCATTTGTTTTATTTTTTTATACCAATATTTTCCGTTTTACAGAAAATGAATATCGGCTCCAAATATCGGTTATCGGCCTCCTTGACTACTAATAATCGGTATCGGTCCTGAAAAAAACGGTAAAAAATCGGTCTATGTCTACTAAGAAGCATGATTTAGGGAAACCCACGTAAGCAGGGAGAACATTAAATATTATGTATTATTTTTTACCAAGGAGATCCTAAAAGTTTCTTGGTTTGTTGCTATGTCATTTGTTTGAATTTCTATTTGGTGCTAGGCACATTAAAAACTAGCATATTGTCACTGTCCTGTGAAAAACACATCCATTTTAAAAATCTTTCGTATTTTTTACGCGAATGGTGTTTCCGCGTTACAGACGTCGCATTTACGTGAAAAAAAAAAAAAAAGAATCCAAAATTCCGGATTAGTAACAATTATTTTTCCACCACATCAACATCCACTCAAATGCATAATTCTTACCGGCGCTGCTCCATTCACCCATATGATGGTGCTCTTTTTATAGGCTGGCACTTTCTTGTAAATATAAACGCACTCCTCGATGAAGATCAGCATGGACGTGACTGCCATGAAGGTGAGGACAGAGTACAAGATGATGCCAAAGAGGTCCAACTCTGTGGAGCAACATGAACCACCTTTATATCCGAAATACAAGAACCTTAAAGTGGCGTTATAGAATATAAATTCATCTCCATAGTTAAAGCGGAAGTCAACACAATTTTTTTTTAATCAAGAATATTTTCAATGCAAGCCCACTAGTTGAAACAGGGCATTCTGATTAATATTGCGCTTGTGGAATAAGTGTTAATCCACTTGTTTTTAGCCATCTCTGGGGGCGGCCATTTTGTCTTCTGTCGACTGAAAATTACATCACAACTGCTCACGACCAATCACGCCTCAGATTCAGAAAACAGGTCAGCCGTGACGGGTCGTTGTGAGCAGTTGTGATGTCATTTTCAGTTGACAGAAGACAAAATGGCCGCCCCCAGAGATGGCTAAATACGAGTGCATTTTGCTGATTAGCTTTGCAACAAACGCAAAATGAATCAGAAGGCCGTGTTTCAACTAGTGGGCCTGCTGGGAACATATTCTTGAAAAAAATATGTTTGGGTTGACTTCCGCTTTAATGAAAATAATCATAAAACTTCTGACAGGAAACAACATGTCTGCACATTTTAACGAAGCATGAAAAATTGACCTTGACAAAGAGATACAAAAAGTCTACACACCCCTTTTCGAATGCCAGGTTTTTGTGATATGAAAAAAAGAGACCGACATAAATCACTTTAAAACTTTTTCACCATGAATGTGACCTATCACCGGTGCAACTTAATTGAGAAAGAAAAAACGTTTGAGAGAGGCTAAGTTAAAATAAACAACTGAGATAATGTGGTTGCGCAAGTGTGCACACGCTCTTAGACCTGCTGGTGTGGCTCTGTTAGAATTAACCCATCACATTCAAAACTCATGCTAAATGGGAGTAAGAGCACACGTGCCACCATTTAAAGTGCCTCCATATAAAATTTAGCTGTTCTAGTAGGCTTTTCCTGTTTTGTTTTTTTACATTTTTTTCTATGGGAATTTGTTCATAGTTTTGTGGAATTGCAACATCATGGCACTACAAAACAATAAATAGTTGCAATCCGAGTGTGGCCGAAATGCATCTTTTCAACGGTGTGGGCTGCATTTTGTCAGAAAAAAAGAAGAATAAGATAGAGGACAATTTATAATGAGCAATATTAATAATGGCTGCTTCGCTCCGTTGCAACACAACACAACCAATACAAAAAATATAAATAGGCCCTGTTGATAACCATGTTTTGGCCTGGAGGGAAAACACCTCCGCTAAACAAAAAAAAAAAAAAAATCTAATCTGGACTGTTGCACAGTATTGCAACATCAACATATTGGAACCAATCAAGTTCGGTAAATGACAAATGGAGAAAAATAAACAGAGGTACAAAATAACAGTGTGTCAGCAGTGGTGCGTACAACTTCCATGTAAAAGAACACACATCTGGTGTTCATTTAAAAGATAGTACACACATGTTATTTATGCTTGAGAAAAAAAAAAAAAAAAAAAAAAAGAAAAGACCGAAAGTCGTTGAGTCGTTGCTTTTATTTGGTTGCCCGGAACTGAGCGTCATTTGTGGGGGAGCAGGTCATTGGGTTTCTGGTATACAAAAGTCATTTGGTGCATTTAAATGGAACAGTAAACAATGCACATTTTTACATTGCAAGTTTTGATTTAATGCATTGCATTTAGTTTCATAAAAATACAACCATAGCATATTAAAGGGAACTTTCTCTCGGCTACCTTTGAGAGAGTTCGTGTTGAAAACGGGATAATCCAATTTGAGATTTACATACGAATTTGGGATTAAGACACAACTAGCCTTGAGGAAATATCACATTATTGGATTATTTGGTCACAAACATTGACTTTTTAATTCCTCGTGCGGAAAATTAATTAATTGGTGCATAATGACATCTGCAGCTAAAAAGTTACAGTAAAATGAATTAGGCATGGGAATAGTCATCCATTAAATGACTTTTGTCTGGAATTGATTAATTATATTTTGAGGCAACTCAGGCAAAATGGAATGTACTTCCAGCCTGTGTCCAGCAGAGGCGCTGTTGACTCAGTCTCAACTGGTCTGCTGTTTAAAGAAGTAAGCATTACATTTACATATTTTTCGAAGACGTCATCATTTGATTAATTATGGGGTAAGGGTTAAGAGACCGGACAACGGCCCACTTCAGTCCCTGCTGGTCAATTAAAGTGCTTTTGTTTCTTGTTTTCTTTTAAATATATGTGAATTTGTTGATGATGTTGTTTGTTCGTAGTGTTTTGTTGACTGTCTAACAAAAAAAATCAATGGAAGCAGAACTTAGAACATTCAGAAAGTGTTTCCTATCCTTCCATTTTTTTTTTTTTAGCAAGAAATGGACTACACCCCGCTGCCCGAATTTCCCATTCAATTAAAAATAATCAACGGTGTTCTAAAAAAACAATGGCATCACTTCATAATAATTATAATTGCTTTTAGAATTATGTCAATTTCTTGGGACACCGTGCATATCTTTGGATATTTCTTCAATACAAATGTAAATCCATCGCTTGGAAACTGAAAGTATCAACCAAAAATGAGGAACAAAAATATGCAGTAATCTGAAATGATTTTAAAACGGCTCTGAGGTGCATTTTTGATCAAGTTGTCCAAAAAACATTATTTTAAGGTTTTATGCAACTCACACGTTGAGCCCCAGCACAACGCACACGTGTTTATTTCGTTCCAATGTCACATGTGCTTTGGATTAGTGCTTTTCCCCCCATAAATTCATGGAGTGAAATTGAAAGTTCCCATTGTGTAATACGGAGGATGCGGAAGACCGATATACTATCTCTTACTAATTGATATTATGTCTAAATCAGGTAAGGAAAAAAGGGGTTGACATGACGCCTGTGAGTTAAAAATTAAATAAATTAAGTTAAAAACTCACGGAGGATGATGTCCATGGCCAGGGGAGGTTTCCCCTTGCACCGAGGGTCCATAGTGGGGATGGATTCGTTCATGTTGGAGGTTCCCGAAACTTTCACCCGTGGAAATTTACCGTCGTGTGCTGGTCCCGAGTCGCATCCACTGGCACGCGCGGGAGTTCGAAGTCGCGGTGGTGGGTCCGCGAAATAAAAAGACCTTGCTGCTACTTGGCAGTGTTGTCATATGTGGATTAGGGGCAGTGGGGCACCCCCGCACTTGATGCAAGCCCCGTCGGGCCCGCCTCCCTCCTGCACAAACACACACACTCACACGCCCAGTCTTCCTCCTGAGATTTGCTGAATATATATTACAAACGTAGTCTCTATTTAATGTAATCCATATATTTTATCTAAAGTTGGCGTTCTAATGAAAACGCTCACGCTCCCCTAACCGGTAATAATATTTATTTTCCATTATATGAATCTTTTTTTTTTAATAAAAAAAATAAAAAAAATATACACACACATACATATATACGGATTTTCATTTCTCTCTAATAATAGGCCTAATATATAAAATGTGAGGACAAATTTTTCATTGTGTACAGCATCTCTAAAAATACAATAGACTTTATATCTATATACTGAAAACAAAAATGCTATGAAATCAATTTTTCTAACATCAGCCTGTTCCACGCAGTTATATTTTGTCATGCTAAAAACAAACATGAAGTTGATGCAAAATTACCTTTTTTGCGCTTTGACAGAACAAAATATTTGTAGAACAGGCTGACATATTTGTCTAGATTTTTTTTTTTAATTGTAGTTTTATTGCAATACAATACAATACAATTGTATTTATATTGCGCATTTCATAACAGGTAGGGCTGTAACAATTTATTGCATACTATTGTATTTTTTGATTGAGTATGGGGAGAATCCGTCAAAAGAAAATGGACCCAAAATATTATTCATTGAAAAATTAAATACAGCCATTCAGAAATAGCAGCATAAAATGCTTTAATGGAGACGTTTTTTCCAGTTTCAGAGAGCTCTTTACATGTTCCAAATCTGATCATGAACTCAGCAAAAAGGCTGTTCCAGGTTTGCATTCCATTATGTGCAGAGTATAAAATAAAATCGAATTAGGAGGTATCCCCCTCATCAGTTGGGATGTGTCCTTGTGGTTCTTCTGAATTAGTCATATAATTGAGTCAGTGAACATAAAAGCAAAGTCGCAGTGAGGATGTCACCTGAAGGTTAAGCGCTGAAAATCAGTCGGATTGACATTGCATGTTGGGATTGATAGTCAGTATTCACAAGAAATGTTGGATAAGAGCTATATTTCTAGGTAGATGAGGTTTCATGTGAAACGGCATCTGGAGATAAATCAGGCAACTGTTGTTCCTTGATGTATCAGTCGCTATGCAGTTGCTAGGTCCTTTTATGCTTTTGACCTTTATTATGTCACATAAGCTGATGTCTTTGAGTTCATAAACTCAAGTGACACGTTGTTAGTATATCAAACTTTCTTCGAGTCAGGACGCAAGATTCCCTCCAGTCCCACTCTGCAATTACTTTGTATTTTCGTTGATAAAAACTTTTACTTTTCGACTTGTGTGTCATGTCTGCTGCTTATGGGTCCAAATCCGGCTCCTCGCTGACCCGTCATGGACCCGGCCGACTGAGACACAATCCATCGAGTCGTAGACGTCACCAGCTGCTCCTAACCATCCTTCCACCTCCAATCAGGGAGTGATCGTCTCACTGGCTTCCTCCCTAACACGTCTCTCACCTGTGCCATCTACTTGTCCTAGTTTTTCACATTCCCCTTCTATTTTACCACCTGATGTTTTGTTTTGTTACTGAACTGGCGCACGATTTGGTTCACCTCTTTTCTGATTGATTTTGACACTGATTTTGTTTTTTCCCGGTGCCTTTCCCAGTCATCATTCAATTTTTTTTATCACGTTTTCCTGTTGATGTTCAATTAGTGTCCACCCCAGAACACTTCCCTTGAGACCCTTACTTGGCCAATTAAACAGGATTCGCGCAAGGTGGCCAATTTAGGCGACTGAGTAGAGGTTCTGGTTCCTCCTATAATCCCGCCTTTTCCAAGTTGCGTCATTCCAAACCTATACCCAAGCCACTTCCCGTCTTTTAGAGTATTATACTATCACTTCAATTATGAGATTGCTAGCTGTTTGGAGCCCTTGAATATCTGAACCGCTTGCGTTCTGATTTAGTGCCAAATGTCACTCAACACTGGAGATGTCAAAATCACTATTTAATGGTGGATTTTTGTGTTATCTGTAATGGATAAACCATCCAAAGTTGTTCGGTGAAAGCGAGGCCGCTTTGGCCTTGTGACGTGTTTGCTTTTCAACAAGTTTAAAAAAAAAAGAAAAGAAAAACAACTGACACTGAGGCCATTGCCTTGGAAGCAAATGAGCACATGCTAAACAAACAAAAGTATTTCAGAATCACAGCGAGTGAGTGGAAATGCTTTGTTGGTGATCTCATTCTCATGTTCTTTGCATGAATTGCATCTTGATACGTGAAAGTATTTTGAAATCAAGTGCAATGGAGTTGACGTGCACAGATTTTTTATTCACTGGACAACCTACCAAGAGGAGTCAAGGGCCTGGGTGTTAGGCAGCCAAAGGTTTCACTTTCGAGTTGGCTTACATCAAACACATTAGGTAGAGTTGTACACGTTTAAAAAAAAAAAAAAAAGCTTTACAAAGTTATGAGACCGATATTGAATTCATGTTTATTAATGGGCGGTGGGCATGTACCACCTCATACTGAGAGCTGCCACTAATATTTTGGTCATTTTGCAACATAAAGGAAGTGGAAATAAATATAAAATAAAACTTTTTTTTTTCATCTTTAACTGATTAGTTAAAGTAGTTATTTTTTTCAATTTTGGGATTAAAAAACCCCCATCAATCTATCTGCGAGTGTCATATCATTCTGAGAAAGTTTTAACTTCATAAACTGCAGGATAGAATCAAACGTCATGGCCAAAGAAGCTAGAGTGAGGGGGTAAGTTGGTATTTATGGAGCATTTGCCAAGAACAGGACAAAACCCTGAGAACGTCTCACGAAACTGACATCATGGAACATGCTGCGGTGACAAATGCACGTGGCTATTTGCGGTTTTATGGCTTCATTTATTAGGACACACCAGAGTAAAGCTGCTGTCAAACATGATGCACCTTCACTTTGAACCCACATTGACACACGGCTAAAAACACATTTTCTGACAGTGAGGCACCATGCTTAGGGGCTTTATTCTGGCATTACGCACATCGTACAACATATGTAAAAAAAAAACAAAACAAGGTTGCTGCACTGAAGCATTTCTCTCAAGACGATAATATTACAAAACAACAGTGCAAAAATACGCACGCACGCACCAATCTCAAGGCTCAACAACCCAGAGAAAGATTAGAGGCCATTTATAGAAAATAAGAGGATGATAGGTCCAAATGTTGGGAATAAATGGAAATTACTGGAAAGGTTCTAGCGCATTATGCTTGATTTTGAGTGGACTTTAAAGTAATTTGTTCCCTAGAATTAGACATTTCGATGGGGCTTGAATGTTAGGAAGCCCGTATCTTCCAAGGACTCTCATTTGTTTGAACAATAACACGTCAACAAAATCCAGAGAGCAGGCAGTGTCAACTCTCTTGTCGTCACATATTCATTGTGTTTACATCTAGCACAGCTATGATAGAAAACAACGTACAACACCACGGGTCACTCTATACAATATATAAACGGCTGTAAACTTGGAACAGCGTGGGAAGTAATTAGCAGGAGGCTCATCCAGCAACTGTCACGACGCGATCGGACAGACATTAATATTACGTGTGTGTGTGAGGAACGGGAAAGTTGCAGATGTGGAACAGAATTTGGAGATAAATTGTTTGGTCATTCTAAAAAGAACAATTCTGTACAAAAAAAAAAAAACATAAGAGTTGAGATGCTGTGAGATAGATGATTTCCCTGCACTGCCACTGACACAAGACTAGTCACCCCAAAACACAAGTTAAGGCTCGGACAAGCAGACAAGGCCAAATTTGATTCATCTCAAATCTTCCTAATTCCAATTTTTGGGGTTTTGTTTTTTTTACTGATTAGAAGATTATATTTCAGTGCACTCCAGGCAAAAATAATGCTCTGTTGCCATCTGCTGGTCAAGGTAAGACAACGCGACAGGCAGGAGGTCCAGTTTGAAACGAAAGCGCCATGACTACAGTATTTATGAGGTTAAGGTAAAGCTAAGGAAGCTGTAAACACTTGTGGTTCAGAAGTCTGAGCTCCTGCTGGTGCAGCCCTTATTTTGGCAATAAATGTTGAATTTGTCGAGCACTGCGCATGTAACAAAATGGATGAATTCTGGATGAGCGAATGCATAAAAGCACAAAGTAAAGGCTGCACATTATAAACACAGACACACACGCACACATGAAAAGTTCACTCAACTTGTGTTGCTTTGCCAACCTGCTAACGAGCAACACATTGATGTACATCAATGATCTCTGCAGTGCAAATGCACCATTTTGTGCTCATACAAAAACAGTCCATTGACCCCCCCCCCCAGGCATCTGGGACATATGTGCTGGGAAATATTTCATGTTGAAAAAAAAAAAAAAAATCTTCCAAGAATACAGTTCAAAGACGAAAAACAATAGTCCCACGATTGAATTCTTCATAGAAAAAGAAAAAAAAAAAAAAAACGATCCAGCTTTTCTCCCACTTTTGACTGCAGCTTTGTGCCTATGAGACCACTTGAATGCAGATCCAGGCCGTTTTTGGCACCAAAAAATACTAATTAAAAAAGCAGCTTCGAACTCCTGCAAAGGATTTCCGCAATCATAATAAATATTCCAGAAAAAGACACCGAAATAGTCCAATGAGACATAAGTGTAGCAATGAAATAAATGTGTGTGGGGACAACTGGTTGCTGCTGCGTGCGGAAAAACGCCAATGCCATGGACGCGGCTCTGTGCTGTGACAGGCAAAAGGAATGCATTTCCATAGTTACTCTGAGGTTGCACTGAGGGGCCGTCACCATGGTGATGAGCGAAAGTGTCGCACAGCTTAAGGCATCAGACTGGATGATTGAGGAGTCGCTCCTGTGGCGGGGGAGGACGCAATAGCCAATCAGGTGGAGTTAAATCGCTAGATCGATTGTTACACTGCTCTTCCTTGAACTACGCAACACAACCGGGCCACTATACGTTAAAAACAACACATCACCTGGTTAGGACTCAATCTCCACGGAGACGGTGGTGGTGTCACTTGGGGCTGTGAAACCAAAGAGGACGACACGTTGGTTTGTGATGAATGCAACAAAGATATTCCTCTTTGCAAAACTGTTGCAGTTCAGAAAGATTCCCTGGGACGTCTGGTGTGAATAGTTCTCTCAAGGTCATGCCACAGCATCTCAACCCGGTCAGGTCTTTATATGAGGTTAAAGGAAAACATCTACAGTGTCAGCTGAAGATTTACAGAAATCTCTGTTGACAAATATACCATACGTAACACATTCAACAAAAATGCCGTTCATAAGAGAACACCAAAAGAGGAAGCCATTGCGGTCTAAAAAAAAAAAAACATTGCTACACATTTAAAAAGTTTGCCACAGAGCACTTGAGTGTTCCACGGCAATCCTGTCAAAATATTCTGTGGACAGACGAAACCAAAATTTTATATATCCCAAAGTAGGGACACAACATCATTTGTAGGGGCAAAAATGGCACGTCACGATAATATCAAAACCTTATCCAATTGTGAAGCATGGCATCGTGTTATGGGTGTGCTTTGCTCCCCCACGGCCTGGATATCTTGCTATCATCAATGAAAAGATGAATTCACAAGTTTACAAGATATTTTGAAGAAGAACCCGAGGCCATTCGTCCAACACTTGAAGCTCAAAATGAGGATGGGTGTTGCAACAGGGCAAAGATCAAATGAACAACAGAATTCAGAAGAAGAAAATACGTGCTCTGTCGTGGCCCAGTCAACCGGACCTCAACCCGATATTCCACTGCATGACCTCAAGAGCGCTATTTATAGCAGATATCCCAGGAATTTTACTGAACTGCAACAGTTTTGTGAAAGAGGATTGGTCCGAAATTCATCCTAATCGTTGTGCACTTCTGATCTGCAACTACAGGAAACCTTTGGACGAGGTTATTGCTGCCAAAGCAGGATCAACCAAGCGTTTACTTACTTTTCCCCTCCCTGTCCTATAACTGTTTACATGTCTTTAATAACATGAAAACAAAATTGTTCATGTGGTATTAGTTTAAATAGTCTGTTTATTCTTGTGATTTAGATGAAGATCAGCCAACATTTTATGCACGACTTCTGCAGAAATGTTTGAAATTCCAAAGCTTCCACATACTTCCTACCACTGACTTGTTTTAAATCGAATTTTATGACTCATTATACATTTACTGAATGAATTCAATATGTCCTTCCCGTGACTCTGAAATTAAAATAAAATTTAGCTAGTATACCTAACATTCCGAGAACTCCAAGTTGTAAAGAGTCTTTTGTGGACTTTTGTTGCAGGACTACTGAACTGTGTGTTCCACTTCTACTATTCCGCATTCTGGTGGAACTCACCTGACTTGGCGGGATTATCAGCCACATGGTGTACCACGCTGTTGGTGTTCTGCTCGTTGCTCAGGAGGCGGTTCTGTGACTCGCTGAGCGGGCTCACCGTCACTTCACTGCAAACAAAACAACTGCATGAACCCTGACACCTACGCGAAAATAACTTCTCTCACCTGTGATTGGTCACCTTTTATTAGGCTCTGGCTGCAAGGTGGCTGTCGGCTGCTCCACGTCGCCGTTGACGAGCCGGGTGGGGAACGTCAGGCCGTCTCCTTGGCTGCCGCAAAGGAGGACAAAGTCAGCCCAAGCAACATCAAAGTCCAAAAGATCACGGCTAATAAAGGCAACTTTTCAATTTTTTTTTTTTTTTAACATGGCAACACGACAAAGGGGACAATTTAATACCTGGTGAAGACTGGCAGTAGCCAGTACTTCTTCTGGTCTCCAAACACCTGAGAAATATTCTTCCGGAACCCCAATGAAAAGCCATTCTTGTCGGACCCGGTCCTAAAGACGGGCGCTCTGAACGCCTCTGAGACATAATCAATATAATCAGGTCACAAAATTCAAATATTTGTAATAATCCATTAACTGAAAACTCAAACTTGTCAATCGATGTGAGTATGAATAATTGTTTGTTGATCCCAGTAAGTTTTAAGTGGGACTGAAAATGAACGGATGGATTCCAGGACAAAAAGGGGCTACCTATGGTGGAGCGGTTCTTTCCGACGAGCCACAGGTGGTAGCTGAAGAGGGAGAGGATACTGATGCAGAACATGGCCGCCACAAAAAAGAGAAACAAGACATGGAATTTGGCGTGTGAGTGGGTCTCTTGCAGATCATTCTGGGGAGAGAGAGAAGGGCGGAAAGCGAGAGAGGCATCAATAATACATCTACAAAATTGTTTGGGGGGGGGGGGGTATTAGAGACAAGGAGGGACGGACACAGCATGCACGCATCCCAACAACGATGACCCGGGAGGTGGTGCAAAAGCCAGAGTTTTGAGAGGATGACCATGTTACCTTTGGGCAGTTCTCAGCCGATTTTCTCCGGCAAAGCTTTAGTACAAACAAAAACGAGACTCGTTAGAGAGCAGGCAGGAAATGATGGTGAGTAGGAAAATACAAAGCAGAGTAGGTGATGTCAAAGAAGCTCTAAGAGAGGAAAAGGGGGGGAAAAAAAAAGGATAGTTTTGGTGACGCACAGGTGCCGTAGTGGATCAGATGAATCGCTCAATATGGCGGGTGTAACACACACGGTAAGGCACAGGACACGGGGGGGGGGGGGGGGTCAACTCAACAGCACGCACGACCGACTTGTCAGGGTGGACGTTTAAACGGATCCGGACTGCGCCCGAGCGTGTCATTACTCACAGTCCAGAACTTGATGAAATACTGCAGCACGGTTGCTGCGATGAACAAGCAGTAAAGCAGCGAGTAGGCCAAGAAGAGGATGAAGAACTTATAGTTGGAGAACCCCACACAGTTGTTCACCCTGCAGAAAGACAGAAAGGCTAATGTCAGGCTGGACCTCACAACCAACAAGCACCAATTAATGAGAGCATCTTAGTGATAATCAATCCTTCCAATTACCCAGAAGCTCAAAATAAGTACAACTCTCGACATTACAAATGACTAATATAGCACTCCGATTCCAAAATAGCAATGCCTGTGTTCTCTCGCCAACAAGTGTGCAACAGCTGTAAATCGGGAGGTTTTGAATCACTGTACAATAAAATCTGCTATTGCAATGCTTTGTTTTTATTGACCGTGTCATTCCTCTCTGTTAGTGTGAAAAAAATATAGATTAATCATGATTATTTTGGTAATAATTGAAATCACGTTTATTGAAATTATCATTTATTTTTGGTACAAAAACAAGAAAATGTTTAAATGTAAAAAATATAATGACACATTTCTTTGAAACGCTATAGTTATGTAAATTCCTTTTGGACCAAACAAAATTTATAAAATTAGTTCTTATACTTTTTTTTTTTCTTTTTTTAAAAAAGGTGCAAGTGTATGAATTCAAGTATGATTTCAATGTGTAAACAAACAAGCGCGTTGGATATAAATGCAGATTAATAATCATTGTTTTATGATTATGCCAATTTTGTAATCGTGGAGTGTAATAATTGTAATTGGATTCCAATGAATTGCACAGCCAGAATGCGTACAGCAAAAAAACTGTCGGTTGCGTACCAGGGACAATGATGGTCCATCTTCAGCACACACCTACCAAACACAGAAAAAGGATGCAGATGAAACATAATTGGACAGGCAGACGGACAAGGAAGAGAAAATGCATCCTTTTCCATGCAAGCGGAAGAATAAAAACATACATGTCGCACGCGGAGCAGTGATGACAACGGTCGGGCTTGATAACTTGACAGCGGTCACAGTAACGAATCGCTGCAACAAAGAAATTCAGAAGTGACATCGGTATTGCTGTGGGACAAAATATTGATATTGTGATGCGTCATACCGTTGCTTGTTATGAAACACTATCAAAACGCCAGCATTAAATACTATTTGAAATTGTTGCTGAATGTGAATATAAACACTTTTCAGTGTCCCGTGCACTGCACTGAACATTTTTCTCCCAGTTTACATCCCTATATAACAAAATACGGTGTTAAAAAGGTTTCAAAAGTGTAAGGTGCTCGCATACCTCCTGCTCCAGTGCGGGTGTAAAGTGGCAAGCTGGCGGACGCTCGCCACAGAATCTCTTGCTGGGATTCTGGCCGTTCCTCCTTCTCGTAGCGCTCTTTGTCAGCCTTGGGCAAGCAGAACTGGAGGGAGCGCAAAACAAAAACAGGACATTTTAGACTAGATAGCCTGAATAGCACGGCAGGGTGGGTGGCTTTGGATGACACGGTACCTCTTTGGAAGGGTTGGCAGGCTTTGTGAAGATGGTCTTCCAATAAGACCACACAAACATGATGAAGGAGAGATGGAACAAGATGAGGTATACAACTAGGGTAAAAATATGAAAAATAACCATATTAGCCTCGAGGGAAAAGTGCGCCAGCAAACAAATGAAAGACGAATGAGACAGAATAAAAAAAATAAAAAAGAAAAAAGAAGAAGCTTACCCTGTTTTCCTCTACTAGTGATGGTGACTGTAAGAGACAAAAATATGTAAGTGACACATAAAAGCAGTGATTGTAGATCAGACAAGGGAGCATTGTGCAAGCAATCCATCCGGCATATTTTTAGAGCACCATCGAAAGGGTACATCAAAACCGACGGCTGTTTTATTGCCTTTGACACTCTTACTCAGCTTGAGTGCGCCCAGTGGAATTATTTCCCACCTTTAGATGAGAAGCTTCAAAACTTGAGTCAAATTCAACTTTCACCTGTTTAAGCATTTACACGTCAATGAAATGGTGTGATGCAGGAGTCACCAACATTGTGCCCGTTGGGCACCAGGTAGCCTCCAAGGACCAGTAGCACATGAGCTTGTTCTAGAAATAGTTCATGAGTGATGGGACATTGTGATTTTCTAGGACTGTTGTAGAAGGGATCAGAGGAAAACGAAAACACTAACAGCGATTTATAGTAGCAACGAGACAAGAGGCCGCAATGTTTGTGGAATTTTCTACAAAAACAGACAATGAGTGCTTCAAATGCCTCTAAAATCTTCCATAACAAAGAAATTCACAAAAAAAAAATATTGACTGCAAAGTACATGTCCTATTCTTGTGCCCACACTGCTCTTCTCACCAATAATCTTCCATTTGCGCTAGTTAAGTGAAGTTATTAGGGCAAGAGTCTGCGTTTTAAACGTGTCAGTAATTTTGACCCATGGACATCTTGGAATTTTGGCCTGTATGAGCAATTGGTAGAAGACAAAACAAAAGGGTCAAGGAGAACGTTGCAAAATTATGAAGTTATGCTGTTTTACTCTAATTTGAAGACGTTTTGGCTTTTCTATAGGCAATATTATTTTGCCTGTCGAAAAGCGGGCCAAAGCATTCCCCAAAAAGGCCTTTTCTTTCCCCAACAGAAAAAAGACAAATTCCCCAAAACCCATTGTCCAATTAGGCATTTTTCCCCAACAGAAAAAAACACACAAATTCCCCAAAACCCATTGTCCAATTTTTCAAAATTTTTGCTACATTATACCATTCCAACCTGACTCAGCAATTTGACAGACTGTCATTTTTAGGGAATTTTGTCGAGTTGCCATTTATAGAAATGAAGTTTTGCATATTGATGTTTCCTACTTCTTGTGTATAAAGCATTAACATGATCAATGTCTTCAAATACAGATTAATTATGGCAGATTATTATTAAATATAATTTCAGAAAATGTGTTATTTAGGAAGCGTGTAGCCCATTCGCATCAATCAGTATCTCTCTCAGTTTCATTGGTGTTGGTGCCCCCGGTTTAATGGATGCCCCTGATATAATTATTATTTGTAGTATAGTTCAAAACTGTCAAACTTACATGATTAGTTATACTTTACAAAACACATAAACAGTGAATTTAAATATTTAATGACATATAACATGGGTTGGTTTATCAAATTTAACAAATCACTCTGGCGAGAATTACATACTAGACTTCCAAGTTTGAGAGCTCGTGGACAAAAAAAAAATCGTTTCCTTGAGTCACAATATGTTTTGTTCCATTAAAGCGAGGCTCACAATGTCACGTCTTTTAAACAAGCAAGTGCTTGCAATGACAAGACAACCAAATGAGGCGGGGGGGAAATCATGTCCACTTCCCAAATGAGCTCAAACCTATAACTGTTAGCAAGGCATTACCACACACGGGGAAAGTTTGTGTCGCTTCAAAGCATGTTTATCACTTGAATTGTACTTCAATTCAAAACAATACAAGCTGTCTGCCTGCTAATTATCTGTATCAAGAGAATGAAAAGGGGCTTGCCAGTTGTATTATTGGGCTACAGTACGTCTTACTTCCTACTGGCCAAAAAAGCAGCTGCCCGTCTGTGTCGAGTACAATGGAAAAAGCGGCAATAAAAAAAGCTTGAAAGGCACACAGTGGTGCATCAAAGAGTCTACTTACATATACAAAGCTCAACCACGTAGGCATAATATGACCAGCAGACGACCATAGCGATGAAAATCACAGGTATCCATGCTAATCCCCGTTGACAGCATCTCAGTACGTGAGTGGGCGCCATTTTTCTCCCTCTACTGGGGAAAGGGAGTGTCTGCGTGTGACGTCATCGGTGGAAGTCACACAACCCGGAAATCGGAGAAGGTAAACATAATTCAATGTTTTTTCTTTGTGAATTCAGACAAAAAGAAAAAAATAACCAAAAAAAAATCGGCCTTTTGTGAAGATAATATAGCTCTGTTTGTATTGGCCTAAGAATCTCTGTAACTCGGCTGGAGACAAAAAATTGTACTCAAGGACCAGATACATACTCAAGGTAGAAGAAAAACTGACATCTTCAAATATACATTTTATCGATATAAAATAGACATTTTAAAAGTCAAATATGTTCGTTTGCCTTTTCTATTTACATTTAATTTATTTTACAAATTAAAAAAGTAAAACGTTAAATGTTTACTTTAAAAAAAACGTTGATTTAATAAATTATTGTATGCTCTATGAAATTCAATATATTGTGATTAACAAATTAAAAAAATATATATTAAATGCTCTGTGAGACTGATTAAAGAGCTAGCCATAGGAGGCCTGGGGGGTTTAATTTTGTCTATTCCAGCTCTAACTGTACAGTATTAGTTTATAATGGTACAACTTTTGATTCCTTATGGTGAAGTCAGTTGAAATGTTATATGCGCAAAGGTTTAACTTTTCCCCTTCTGCAAAGGGCAGAGTTTGAAACTGACCAATGACGCTAAAAATGGCTAAGGCTTCCCTTTGTGTTTTCCTTTGGGTCCTCAAATATGGCGCCGGAAATTAACTATGTGGGTATGATGTCGAGAGGGAATGAATTGCTCTTGGTACAGATAAATAGCTATTTTTCTTGATTCTCTCCACATAAGGACACACCCTCAACACCACCATCTAGTGTTGCGTATTGATAATTTTTCTACATGAAAATGATTGTGCTTTTGGTTGTCTCAACAATGGGAATTCTCAGCACATCCTGATGTCAAATCATAATTAAACTCACACTATATCTGTCATAAAAACAACAAGAAATTGCTGGTTTGATTTAATAAATTATACATACACTTTTAAGATGTACAATGGTCATTGCATTTTTTTCCATGTCTTCTTTTTTTTTTTTTTTAACACAAAATCTGCATTCAAAGTATTTACACATGTACAATTATCAGGCAGCACTTTTCAAAGCAAGGCGAGAATGATAGACAAAAAGTCAAATCAAAACCCCTCCCTCTCACACTCTGTTTGTGGAGATTACATTGCTGTCCCATGATTATAATACATGTTTCCCTTCCCAACTGCAAATGGGCATTAGAGGGAAATCAGGGGACTGAACAACATCCGTGAAATCCACCAAGAACCAGTGGAGATTTTAAAAGGATTACAGTCCAGTGACTGATCAAATCAAAAGGCAGTGTCATGTATGCAGAGGTCATGGGTGAAAATCTATTCTATGATAGGGTTTGAGGGGGGGACTGAGCTTGCTCTTCCTGCTTTCCTTTCATAGTTGACAAGTCTTTGGCCAACCAGGTACCTGCACACAAAAATGATTTTATTGGATTTACGATTCAAATTTCAACACAGGACAACATGTAAAAAGCATGCCACTTAAGACACTAAAAACATCTTACTTGTCATTCTTGATGTGCTCATAAAGGCGTTTGAACTGTCGTATTTGGAAGGACAGAATGCCGATAAGTGAGACCACCATCAAGAGGAAGGGGTAGATTCTCCTCTGCATTAGAATCTCCATCTCTGGGGTCACTCCTATGGGAGCAACATCAACGCCATAAGAGTAACAACAAAAATCGTTCGAAAGGAAGAATTTGTGCTCAACATAAGTGGCCAAAGGATTTGAAAATGTTCAGAAACTCACCGACAGCAGGCACCACCCCAGCCGCAATCACGTAGGGCACACACAGGGACAGCAGCAGGACTGAGATGACTGGTGCTGCCAGTTTACGGATAATGAAATGAAGATCAATGTTGCGAATTCCATTGGCGTACACCTGGGCGGAAAAAGGCAAAATATCGTCAGTAAAAATGCAATGTGATTGCTACACTGACACACACAACTAATTAAAAATTGATTCTCCAACTGTAAAAACCCTTTACCTGTTCAATAACAGTCTTCAGCCACCACTGAGGACCCATCAAGGTAATTGCTGCAATGATTTTGGCATGAAGCACTCCAAGAGCCCAATCCTGCAGACAAGAGGGGGGGAAACTTGAATGATACAGAGAATGATTATGTTGCTCTGCTCCAAAAGAACAACAGAAAAAAAAAGTCAATTAATGATGGATATACATTATTAACCCTGCGAGGGAAATTACCTGCCAGGGGTAGAAGAGAGGTGTTTGATCCAGGGGTACCCTGAGGGGCGCCACAATGACCAGCTCAAACAGGAGGCCCAACAACAGTGGGATGACTCCGGCAACCAGCAGAGCAACAACCAAGGTTTTAAGGATCTACACAAACATACAAGCTGGGTGAGCAAACACGGCACTAACAATTATGGGTTTATTAAAATGATGATCTCGCTCCTCATCATAGCAAAGCAAAATGTGTATGTGAAGTACTCCTAAACGAAGGCAGAGCTTGATAAACATTGTAGCACCCATATTGAGTGTTTACTGCCAGGGAAGAAGTTCTCACAACACTCGTCTGAGTAATTTTCATGTTGATAAAAAAATGCTCCTTGCTGACACCTACCATGAACGTCCACTCCTGAACCTTGTGCACAATGACAGTACGTCCTTGGGGCATCCAAGCCAGCAGCACCGTGACTCCGCGGATGGACAACCAGCATACATACAGGCCGCAGGCCGCTGTGTACAGCTCATGGATTTTGGAGCTTCCAGTCCAGAAGGACATCAGCCATCGTCCAGTGAACACTGGGGAACAGGGGGGGAAAGGTTACATTTAAGTGAATACCTCCTAAGTATTTCAACTTTAAGGTGGTCCTGTGGCCTGGCTGAGGAAAAACTAAAGACAGAACTGTCTAAATATCCCACAAGTCTACAAGTAGAAGATGAGATGCACCGCAAAATATCTCTCACCTGGCAGTGTCAGGCACACAAGACTGGCCACCAGCAGGGTAATGCACATAAATGCAATCAGTAGCACAATCTAGAGGAAAGAGGAACAATGTTCATGCAAGTGTTAACGCCTCAAGTACAGCCCAACTGCACCCACTTAAATCAACTAAAAATACTTGACCACTGGGAGCCACACCCTTGTGAATTTTAAGGAAACTTTAGAGGGAGCTGTCTTCCTCCCGTGCAAAACTTTAGTTAAGGTTCAATTTGACACATGTTGCTTGTTGCCTTAATTATAGGGGAACAACTATGGAGCAGCACACACAAAAAAACAGGAACCGTGGGATCAACTCACTCTGAATGGGAAGCGGAGAGGTCTGTGGTATGGCTGGAAGCCCACTGGTCCGCCCTGCTGCAAGATGGCCTGGTGGGCCGCATGCAAGCCCTCGCCAACAGCTGGTGGCGGGTTGTTATTGTTGTTATGGTGTCCCGGGGGAGGATTATTGTTGTTGTTCACGGGTTGGTTGGCATCAATGTCCTCTTGCTCCCCAAGGAGGTACGAGTGGAGATCTCTGCGATGGCACAGATGAACAAATCATAGTTATAATTAAAAAGGTGCTGAGTGCATTGAAGACACTGGCTTTTGGACTTACAATAAATATCCAGCACTGACTGTCCAGGCCCTAACTAAGCCTTTGAGCCACTGGCGAGTATGCCCTTGCTCCAATAAAGCTGGCAGCACGACCTGAAGTAATAATAGCTCCAAAGACAGCTCGCTGACAGGGGCATCGCTGAGGGAAAAAGGTTCACAAAAGGCCATTTCAACAATGTATGGAGGTGCATATCGAAAACCCAATAATTGCCGGTCGACATCTCAATTTCTGTAAAAAAAAAAAAAAAAAAACACGATTCCCCCATCTGGCATAACAAAATATCCTTTTCTGGATAAAAAAAACAATGCAACAAAGTTGCAGTCTGCTGGTTACCTGTAGAGCATGACGTTGTACGGCAGGAAAGTGGGCATCAGTAGTTTAATCAACCTGATGGGCAGCCACAGCATTAACAACACAATGGAACCAAACACCACCACCGACAGAATGAAGCGTCGCAGGTGTCTGTAGATGGGAAGATGAATCATCTCCTGCACTGGGTTAAAATCTGGGTCGTTGAGGTTTCTCAGAAACCACAGCACTCCAGGCCTCAGCACCTGACACATATACAGAAGGGGGGGGGGGGAGTTGACATATGCTATTCTTTCCCTGGCCAAGAAAAACTTGTTGCAAACGGGCTAACCTCTCTTAAAAGTAGAATGAAAGAAGCAAAGTAAAAGACGTAGACCATCCCAACGAGCCAGTGCAGGAACATGGTGGTGCCGGGTGCTGATTTGAAACTCAACTCTCGGTCTTTCAGAGAGGCATCAAACATCTCCTGCGAGTTCAATGTTGATAAAAGGTGAACAATGATTCAAAGTCTGTATTTCACTAATTCGCAAATACTGTAATGCAGCAGATTGAGAGCTCATTGGGTGTGCGGTGGGAAATAATGCAATTTCTCTTACCTTGACCAACAAAAATCATTTATTTATTACAAGTTGAATCAAGCCAAATTAAAGTAACTTATTTACGACAAATATACTGTGAGGCAATTTTATTTGGTGGGGTGCTGTCAGATTTTGTTAATATAAAATATGTGCTTTGGTTCAATAAAGGTTGTTAAACAATGCTGTATGGGTTGAGAAATAATATTTAAACTATTACAAAAACTAACTACTTAGTAATTTAATAAGTATCAATATATTCTTGTGAATGTACTGCTTATTCATCTCTAAGAAGAATATCTATTTTGGAAAATGTACATTCAATTTGAATGCAAGGGCTGGAAGCCATGTTCTATTTATGACTAATCGATGAAGACAAAAGGCATCCGATGCCACACAGCCGTGGTGCATTTGCACCGACGTGAAGGATCGGACATCCATTTTATCTCTTGTTTACTTCAGGACAGCATTTTTTAAAAAATGGGACACATCTGCTTTTCGAAGTTTTCTCCTTGAACATTTTCAAGGCGAGCTACAATGGTAATGACAAAGCCAGTTTTGTCATGAATAAGGCCCGGGCCTCCATTAAAACAACTTCAAACTTTGTCGTAAAATGGCACGATATGGTTAAACACAATAATGAATGAGCCGTACAAGAGAGATTCTTACTAGAGAGCAGATGTCAAGCCACCAGCCACAGATCAGTGGGAAAACACCAATCTCCACAACAACCAGCAGGGAGACCTATAAACAATGAAATGAAATTATGAAGAGTGTTGATTAGAATAAGAATAATCTCATCATTTTAAATACTACTGCAATTTATTAGTTTTTATTTTCTGTGTAATATCCTGAGGTATGATCAGACATTGGTTCGCAGTTATGGAATATTGTATGTCTTCGCAAGTGAAAGAGAGCAAATGCATACTGTATGCTTGACAGGTTACCTTGACGACGATGTAACAGACTCCTAGGAGACGTCGGGAGCGCTGAAACCGGACGAGAGCTGCCAATCCCTAAAACATCGTCGTTAAGGATCAACACCGGAGATATCATAAACAAATCTTTTATCTGCACTGTGAATGTGCCATGTAAGGATACGTGACACAGTATAAGTGTCATGGCCAGCAGGATGTAGCCAACGATGGTTGTAATTAAACCTTCGAAATGGGAAGCTTGAACCTTAAAACAAAACAAAAAGGAGAGTCAAAAACATAAGCGCACCATTGATTCAAGTCAAGGTGAAATTTTTAAAACTTAGGTTAAGAATACAATGTCTTACATATTCCTCAAAGCCAAGGCCCACAACAGAGAAATGTCCAATGTGGTAAGGACAAAATGCTGTCAGAGGAGAGATATGCTGATATTAAAGACAAAGACAGTAATATTTAGATACAAGTCTACATCAGAGGTTAATAAGGTGGCTTTCATTTTCCATCGAGCTTCATACCCATCGTATTAAGTAGATGCTGTTAGAAATTCATATTGATCAAGCCCCCACACTTTTAATTATATAAACTGCAAGTAGACAATGTACATGTAAACAATAAAATGTGATCTTGTTGCCAGGGTGGACAATGACACGTGGACATTTTTTGCTCATGGTAGCATTTAATTAGCATCCTCATCCAGCAGCATGATTCAGTTAGCAAGCTGACTGTTTACGGTGAAACAAATATTTCAAATTTCTGAAAAGTGTTTTTTTTTTTCATCAATTGTTATTTCACTAAGTCAGAGTTGACATGTTGACAATATCAGAATACACACAAAATAATGAAAATTACAAAACAAGTGTAAATATTTATTCTGCAACCATTAAATGTTTCAGCCTCCATTGCAGAAAGAAAAAAATGTTGGTTGTAATGTTACTAAAGGCAGAGGGTTTCTTAAAGTTAAATTAATTAAATTAATTACCTTATGAGGACAGGGTGGGCAGCAATTTTAGGAATAAATGCACGATTGTGAACATAGAAAATACGAGATCAAAATAATGTGTTGTATGAAATAACCATGTTGTGTTTTTAATTTACTAGCTTTTAACTTTCTAAACGTACCGTAGTTAGAGTTGTGTGTGGGATACGACAAAATGATGTACGTCCAATTAAAAAAAACAAAACGTTAGAGACCTAACTGTGCATCAAATGTCTGACAGCTAATAATTAGACCTCAGTTTCATTACTCTTGCTGCAATTTTATGATGACTGAGTGACTTTATAGTAATATTGACCAGTGTACTTACCAAACACCAGGATGAAGAGTGTGTTGAGAGACACCACCCAAAACACATGCTCCTACAAGACAAATAGAAGCTATGAAGTAGGAAGATTGCAAATGCAAAACTACTTCCCATTCGACCAGTGTTTCACAACCGGTACTAGGTCAAGATGCATATTTTACATCAGGAATTTTTTTTTTTTTTTTTTTTTTTTAAAATCACAGCACACCACCCCCAAAAATGTCACATATACCGGTACTGAAATAATAATATTGGTTGGTGGGCAAGTGCATTTAGTTTTTCTGATTGTCACTAATAGTGTTGTCACAATGCAAAATTTTGACTTCAATACTATACCTGCATAAAGTACATCGATACCGTAACGGCACCTTGGCAAAAATCTAAAATCAGCAAAATTATAACTGACAAAAGAGCTTCAAATTCATTTTTTTAAATTTGTTATCAATTCAAACTAGGATATGCTTGACAAGAAAATAACATTTTAAACATTGCAAAACACTTTTGCACACGTGGGAGGGTGAGATAATACACTGTTTGTAACTTTCTATCCTTGATCATTTATATTTTATAGACTACAGGATAATAAATGGGAACTATTTTTTTTAAACATCACTAGTAGAAAATGTGCACAGAGGTTTATAAAGTCATTAGTATGACATCTACTGTAACACAGTATTGAGCAGGTTATGATCATTTTCATGGCCAGATATGCAGCTCTCAAGCCTCTATGCTTTTTGGACACAGAATTAACCAATTCTGATTTTAAGAATGGCATTTTTGAAAAAGAAAATGATAATAGTAATATGATAATAATGTTTATATAAGCATAATGTATACATGTCAATGTATGTATTCACTCTAAGTTTTAACATTACATGCCATATTCTTGACGCCAATAAATCACGGTACAGTACTGGTACCCTGTGCGACACTAGTCACCAAATTAAAAAAGCGAAAATGGACAATCTGTCACAGGACATTTCATGATCTCACACGGCACATTAGTTGGAAATCACCGCATGCATAAGGGAACATGAATCAAACTCACCAGAAAAACAAGCGATCCATCCAAGCCAAGCATCTGAAAAAAATGAACAGAATTTGAGTGTTTAATGTGCTTTAGTGCAATGTCATTTAATGCACTTACCCTTTCCCAGGTGAGTTCCTCGGCTGCTCGGTCCCACTCCAAAGCGTTCCAGTTCATATCATCTGTTGGATATATTTCAATATTTAATACAATTAGCTAGGCTAGGCAGCACACCATCCCACTTTTTCTTTAGATTGCTACCACATACATTTAAATCAAATCAAATGAGTCAGGAAATAAACTTGCACTCCGACCTTGTGCTCCGTTATTCGGGTCGGCATCTTCAGCAGCCACTCCCTCCTCTTCCTCCAGTTCGGGGTCTTCACCCTGCTCTGGTGGATCAGGGGGCTCTGGCTCTGCGTCATTCTGGGCCGGTGGCTCTGCAGGGACCGGTTGGTCAGCAGGAGCTTCATCTGCTGCTCCTGGCCCGGCCGCTTGTGCCTTAAGGGACATCATGGCTGGCTTTACAAGTGTAATGTATTGTGTCTACATGGGTGCACGTGGCAGTTATTTCAAACACATATTAAGCGCATCGGCGTCAAAAGTCAATATCAAAGTAAATAAAATCAACGTTAAGAAAGGCACCTCATTGGCTTGTCCAGCTGCATTGGGCGGCGGCGGCTGGTGTTGCTCTAACCACTGCGGAGCGCCACCATGGACTATCTGCTCTCTGAGCCACACCAGGCTAATAAATGCGCACAAGGTGCAGGTCACCACGAAGCACCCTTGCAGACAGTCAGCCAGCAGGTTCTCGCTGCAGGAAAGACAAACACAAGAAAAAAAAACAACAACGACACACCATTAAGTTTTTTCTTTTACAAAAACAACGAAAATATGCTGCCACATATGTATTTGGCGTTACTGCGAGTGTGTGTGTGCTGCTTCGTAATGCTGTCCTCAAGATCATCACTCACGTGGAGAGCATGTCCAATGGCAGTGTCAGAAGAGAGCTCACAGAGCCAGTAAAAAGACACTTGTAGATGCGACCTGAAACCAATGGGAAAAGATGACTTTCGACATGTTTGCGGAAAAAACAGCAAAGTAAGATCTTGCCAACACTGCTTACGGAGGGGGACGTGGATTCATTGCGCAGTGTTTATGTTATTATAGGACACAAAGTGGTACATCTCTGACTCTAGTTAAGCACTGCCAGGTGAACGTGGATGCGCATTCAACATTGAATACTCACATGCAGTGAGGGGAACCACGCCAAGCCAGGCAAAAGCCACCAGCGTGTAATGGAACCAGTAGCGGATGGCCGTGCCCACGCTTGTCAGCAGGCCGGCACAAATGTCCTGAATGGGCAGACGTGACGGCATGTCTGGGGAGTAGACTGTAAAAGATGCGGAATGATTACATCTTCAATTTTGCAAATACAAACGTTATCAAATCTGTCAATGGTTCGTACAGATCTGCGCATGAAATTCAAACACTTGCCAAGCACTTTCAAAGCCATTTTTGACAGTGGTAAATGACTCATTTAATAGAATATTGGACTTACCCAACAAGCAACTATTGTGTCAGGTAATTATCGTTAAGCACACAGACGTATAGTACAGCAACATCTGTGGCATATATGAGCAACATGAAGCTGTTTCATATGTCAGGACGGATGAGCTACGACCACGCAAGCACTTACTTGGTGTGAATGCAAATCTGTGCTTGCATAATTCGCAATACTCCTTCCTGCTGTGTTTCAGCCACTGGACCAAACTGTAAAGCAAACATTTGAAGGTGAAATTGAACATTAAAGCATAGAATATTTGTTCAGTCACATGGTACAGAAAATATCTTGGGTGTACGACCAGTATCCAAACAATGACTGTTTGATTTTGTATGTTGAAAATTTCCAGTCGGGATTTTATTAGCATATTTTTATTTTATTTTATTTTTTTTTTTTAATTGGAAAAACTTGCAAAATATAGTTTTCTGCTTTTAGTTGCTTTAGTGGGTAACTTTAAAATAGGGCCAGACCCGGCTGACTAAATCAACCGGTTATGGCTTACGGCAGATGTACACAAGTAACACTGGCCTCCATTTGTCTTAAATCTATACTATAACCGTGTTTCCTTAATTGTATATGAAGACTGTAATTGATAAGGTCATTCTTTAGCCCATGTGAAACTGAATTTTTTACAAGCATTGCTTGGGTGAGCGATGCATCTTGTGTAAAGAATTGACCTGAATCTCACTATTTTTCAAACATCCTAAAAACTGTTTGATTAGAAAAAATAAGAAATAAAAATATAGCGCAGCGTAAGACAAACATACCGTAAATGTGTTGTATATACATATCATAAATTCGCCTTCTGGTAATAAACACACGACAGGAATTAACGAATTATAACAGGAATTATAAGGAGACTTTCATACGGCAAAGTGTTCCCATGCGTTCCATGTTTGTGGATGTCACAACCCCCCCCCAAAAAAAAGTAAATAAATCAAGGATGCTTGTTTTGTATTACTAACACGTGTTGACGATCAAGTAAAGTAAAAATCGGCTGAGAAATGAACATGTTAAGATTTATCTAACTTCATAATGCAAAATCTCACCCACCTGCTCCCACTATCTTTTCTTTAATTCGTTTTTAATTCTAATTGTCGTTGTTACGTATTACTTTATCCCTATTGTTGAAAATAATCGGTCGATTCATCTGTAATAAATTTTTTTTCCTGGCAAAAATTGGTATCGGCCTCAACAATTCTATATCGGTTGGGCCCTACTTTAAAGTCAAACACATTCATGGTTGGATTCTACAACTGCCTAGAAACATCCAGGCTCTTTTCCTCTCTACAGGGGATATGCACCTACCCCACCCTTTTACCGGTAATGTACAGGACACAATGACAACACATTATGTTTGGGTGGGTTCTATTTTCACATTGGCAATTGGCAATGAGAGGCATCTAACCAGTAAGGGATGGAGGGAAAACCTGCTCTCTGACTATTCTTCCGTGATGCTGGATGCAAACAAATATAATAACAATAATGTTCAACCCTTTTCTTTTGAGGTATCCTGTAGGTTGGTCTGACATAACAAAATTCAAAGTCCCTTACAAAAACGAAAAATCCGGTTGGAGTTTACCCTCTACTGCTGTGTAGTAGTAATCTGACCATAAATCTGATCTGATCATTACCTAATGGCTTTAACATCCAAGGGAAACACAAATCCTTAACTAATTACACTAAAAATAGCCCGAGTGTGAGATATTATCTAAAACAGTCACTCTCACACTGGGACCAGCATTTTCCTAGTATCAGAGTTGCAGGCACTTTTTATAAAAGTTATACAAAAATAACATTTGGAAACATAGGTACAGTATTTAATATTTTCTAAACATTAACTAAATAAGCATTAATTTAAAGTGATTTTCAGCACATTAAAAAAAAAAAAGAACATGTATATGAAAATAGCATGTAAAGCTCCCAATTGCACAAATTACGGCCCAAAAACTATTAACTTTTGTGAGAATGTGAAAATGTGAAAAAGTAAAAATACTATTTACTGTTGTTGTCTTTGCATTGCAATGTGTGTCTGTACTAAATAATGTTTTTTCTGAACTGATTTGGCATATTCTTGCTTTCACTTACCATTCCTGGTGAATGAACTTAATGCTGCCAGTGCAAACACAAGGGTGATACAGGGGTTTGTCTGGCGTCCCCTCGGAGCGGCAGACACGACAAATGTCCGCTGAAAGTGCATACATCACACACACACAGAACCATGACAGGTTTAGTTACTTTCAATATTAAAGACAAAAACAACAGGGTACAGGGGGACAAAAACATATGGGGTGTAAAAACGTACATGAGATATTTGCCTACACCAGTGGTCGGTGTTGGAAAAATACCTCACCAGTAATGGGATATTGTGATTTCCCAGGAATGAAAAACGAAAACACTTGCAGACATTGATAGAAATTAAGTAATGCATATTGATATTTATACGGAGGAATCAGAAGTGTGAATCAAATTGGCCATCGTTCACAATAATCAGTATCCAAGAAGTAACTACGTTTAAAAAAAGTTTGGTGATCCTTGCACTACACTGTAACACGGACTGGGTTACTTATTAATGAAGACCACATTGTACAATTTTATGGAGTGAGAAATCCGGAGCATTCATCAGGTACAATATACTCTCGTAAGGATCTCCAGTTCTAATGTCTGTCTTTATAACAGTACTATGATTGACAGTAACGTTTATTTCTTATCTGTCAGTATGGTGCACTGATGACAACAACCGCTAAATATACTGTTAAATTAATACCTCGTCATCAGTGCGTCAATGGGTGTGTCTTCATATATTGTTATTGCATAATTCAGATGTGTACCTAATGAAATGACCACTGACTGCTGACATCATTAAGTTCTGGACCGTACTCGTTTCATCGTAGTACACGCTCCTTGATTAAAGTCCATCTGATACATGCTACCGTTAGTAGAGTTTAGTAGGCATCCTGAATAGGCGCTACACTACAATATTACGTCGTTAAGCTCGAATGTTAGCCGGTTAAGCACTAGCAGGCCAGCTCAGCTTGATGGTTCTCAATGATGCGCTTACGATCACTCTGACCTAATGCTAAGTAACGCTAAGAAAGACGAAACATCACAGGTTACCTTCTTCGGTCGTGTCCATGTTCACAAAGCAACTGTCGCTGTTTCTTGCAGGTGTTGCTCGTTCAGTGAACCCATCAACGACAAACGAAATAGCTTAGCTAGCCAAGTTACGCTAGCGAGACGAGTACAACGTTAACCTTATGGGTCAGAATGCATCCGCAAACAGAAAATGGTTTCCCAACAGACGGAAACTCTCGTTGCTTGCTTCTTTGCCGTGTCCAGTTTTAACATCCGAAACACGTTAGACGTTGCTAAATTCACGTATTCTTTTTTTTTTTTTTTTCAGTTAACACGATAAATACCGCATCCTCTGTTAGGTAGTACTGACAGTTGTTTAAAGGCAGAAGACAAACGGCTAGCTGAAGCCTAACGCATGCGCCATGCGTAGAGACGCTGTCACAACAGTTTTTCGCCCATCGTCTTCTTCTTTAAAACAATGACAGTCACTTGAAAGCGAAGTCTACGCCTTTTTACCGCCGTCTAGTGTGTCGGGGAGTAATTCTATAACGTGCGCGGTAGTCTTTGATTCAAACCCCTTGTTACCAATTTCTCTTGTAGCCTGTATGCACTTCACAATTGACACATCAGTGGTGCTCTAATTTTAAACAGATTCTAAATTGTATAACAATGAATAGACAGGGCATCGTCGCATATCATAGTATAATAAATTAGAATGAAATATTTATCCATTTCAATACGAGGTCCGCAGTGGCTTCGATGGTTAAAACGCGCCTGTCTGGCAAAGTGAAGCTTCTGCGTTCGAATGTCCGCAGTTCAGGAGCATGGGCATACAAATAGGAGTCACAATCACTTACCACTTTTTTTTTTTTTTTAAACCGATCATCCCTTATAGGAGGTTATCCCGTCGCCATTTTACTTAAACGTATAATTTAATTTGTAAATTTCGACCAGACTTTTGAAATGATTATCTTACCAGTGTGTTCAGTATTGGCTTGATACAAGCAAGCTTTTATTTTGAAAGTTTTGACAGCTGTCGAATCCGGATCACAAACTCTTCGTTCCAAGCTATTAGACGCTCCGTTCCTTCATTTCCTAGTTGGAGAACGGTACGTTTTGCATGTGTGATATTTGCAATGGCGTTTAATATACAAGCAACGGGTTTGTTTATGTCTGACCTGCGTGTGTGCGTGTCTGTGCGTGCGCGTAACTGTGCGTGTGTGTGCGCAGATGGCAAACGAGGCGAGACCGTGTCCCTGTGATATTGGGGATCGAATGGAGTATGGGGGTCTTGGCCAGGAGGTCCAGATCGAGCACTTTAAAGCATATTTAGTGAAGCCACCAGCAGCATCTGATAAGGCCATCATTGTCATCCAAGACATATTTGGATGGCAGCTTCCAAACACAAGATACATGGCTGATGTGCTTGCTGCCAATGGATACTTGTGTGTTCGATGCATTTTATTAACTAACTGAACACATACATTATAATAATGCGAAAAATTATGGGGGAGATTACGGCCATACGTGACAACATTTTAAAATTAAAATTAAATATTGGAGGACAAGGTTTACTAACCCTAGTGTGAACGTTCTGCTTATCACATGTTTTTCTCTGCAGGGCTATTTGCCCAGATTTTTTTCTCGGAAAGGAGCCATGGAACCCATCACGTGACTGGTCCACGTTTACGGAATGGATCGAAGACAAAAAGCCGACCAACATCAACAAGTAAAAACTGCACTGCTGTATATTCAGTTGCACATCACAGAATCCCACATGCAAGTAGAGATGGGTTGGCGTCTTGGCTAGCATGTCAACAACTACTGTAGTAGGTTCCACTTCAAATCGAATTTTTAGGTTGTTCTGCTGAACCACTTACTATTTGCTTTTCAGAGAGGTGAACATACTGCTGAGTTTCTTGAAGGGACAATGCGGCGCCAAACGCATCGGAGTGGTAGGCTTCTGTTGGGGAGGAATTGCCACACATTATCTGGCCCTGCAATACCCCGAGGTTAAAGCTGGAGTGTCATTTTATGGTATGCAACAATAGTGACTAACATTTGAGACAAACATGCTGTAAAACATTGGCATTTAGGGTTACAATGTGAATAACATGGCTAATATCATACAGGGATCATACGAGAAAGAGAGGATAGGTATGATCTGAAGAGCCCAACCCTTTTTATCTTTGGGGAGAATGACCATTTAATACCACTGGATCAAGTAAGTATTGGTTATGGTTTTTAGGAGGACAATAAGCACCATCTTACATAATGCAATACAGCCATTTGACAACTTGTACTCTTCAGGTGAGTGCTCTTGAAGCAAAGCTGAAGGAGAAATGCACCATGGATTACCAGGTGAAGGTCTTTCCTGGGCAGGATCACGGGTTTGCCCACCGAAAGAGAGAGGACATCAGCCCGACAGATGAGCCGAAAATTCAGGAGGCTAGAGCTGACATGATTAACTGGCTGAACAAGTACATTTAAATAACTGCAACAGTCAATAAGAAGGAGGAGCATTGGTGCCTTCGCATGTTGAAACCTTGATGAGACCAACATCATTTATGTCAGCATGTTCACAAATATGCAAAATGGGTGTTTTGAAAAACATTTCTCCACAGTGGGGTTTAAAAACTATTTTAAACGTAATAGGATCGAAAAAAGCATTTAATGGAACTAACATTGTTTTTTTTTTTTTGCCTAGTCTTAAAAATCATCACCCTCTTAAAATAATGGCCCAAGTTATTTTTTCGTTTTTTTTCAGTAAACACAAAAACCTGAACCACAATCTGATTTTATATGTATGAATAATCTTATTTCATTTTATATAAATATGGTTTTGGATCATTATTTTCAAAGGCTGATGAAATGACACTTGAAAATGTATACCATCTCAATTTTATAGAAAATTAAAAGAGGAAGTCAACCAAAAATTTTATTTACAATAATATGTTCAATGCAGTCCCACTAGTCAAAACACAGCATTGTGATTAATATCGCTTTTGTGGAATATGAGTTTAGAGGCAAAATCCACCCATTTTTATCAATCTCAGGGGGCGGCCATCTTGACTGAAAATGACATCACAGTTGCTCAGGGAATAAACAATCACAGCTCAGCTTCACCTGAGCACTGATCAAGTGTGATGTGACAAGTGACAAAATGACCACCCCATGAAATGGATAAAAACGGGTGGGTTTTGCTGCTTAATTCATATTCCACAAACACAATTTTAATCATAATATCAAGTTTAGAACATTATTGTAAAGGACATTTTAGGGTTGACTTCCCTTTTAAACAGTATGAAATAAGTTAAGGAGCTAACGAGGAAAACTAACGGACAATTAAAAAAGAAATGCTATTATAGTCATGATTTCTTCATTCTGGCCAGGTTTCCAAAATTGTTGCAGTCTGAATTTGGACAACAGGGGGAAAAAAAACTTTGAAAATACCAATGTTGGTGCCAATGAGTTTTGAGTTGTGAGTGAGAGAGAGGGACTGCATATTTAATGTACTGCTTACAAAATTGGTGTCATGTAATAAACAATGTGGGCATTTCTACAGACCAACATTTTAATGGCAAATTTGATACTAGAACAGGGAATTGTATCAAATGATAAATAGCAGTAAGCAGTGCGGTTTGGGTGCAGTGCTAGGAAAGTGCCTATCTCCATCTCAGGCAGTTTTCAACATTACTGAGCACAGCTGAGCCTTCGGGCGTTCTGGAAGCACTTCAGTCTTCGCACTCTCCCGGGCTTCGGATATCGTCGATCTTGAGGATCATTTTGACGACTTGGGTGGCCAGCAAGATCTGCTGCTTTTTGCCAATGAGGGTCTCGATCACATGCTGCTGCTTCATGTCTGCGTTGAAAAAGAAAGACCTGAAGTAACAACTGTACGAAGACGAGATGTTTTGGAAGAAAGGCACAATTCCATGTGGTTACTCACCGTTGGTGTTGTTATGCAGACAGTCGATGCCCAGGTGCGGGTTGTTGTCTTTGACCTGTCTGGCTCTGACCTCTGTCATGGTCTGGATGGGGTTTAGGCCGCTGTTCTCAGCCAACGCCATTGGGATTACCTCTAAAGCATCTGCAAATGACCTCATTGCATACTGCTCCAATGATGGGCACTAGTAATCAGGAAAGACAAAACATTAGGAGAACATGAAGATAAAAGTTACTGCTAATGCTGCAGTATTTCCCTTTTTGAAAGGTGATAGGCAATTACCTTGTCAGCAGCCTGGTTGACAGCCAGAGCACAAGCAATCTCTGAAGCTCCTCCTCCATAGACAACACGGTTGTCTCTGACCAGGTTACGAATGACACAAAGAGCATCATGGAGCGCACGCTTGGCCTCATCAATAATCTAATAAAACAAATGGAGATGATGATTAACCTAATGTCACACTCAACTAGGAAGTCATTACCCTTAATTGTGAGCGATTTACCATTTTGTTGCCACCGCGGATGAAAATGGTCACAGCTCTGGTGTTTTTGCAGTCCTGGATCACAAGCATGTGATCCTTTGTGGTGCCGAAGGATATCTCCTTCACCAGGCCAGCAGTGCCAAGCTTCTCTGGAGTCAGCTCACAGAACCTTGGCACGATGCGCCCCCCAGTGGCGATGGCAATCAACTACGCCAGGAAAAGTCATAAACCGTGAATAAGCCCACTCACAACATATTCATAGCAATGTACTGTTGTCTTTATTGCCTTGACAGTGCTTGGTTTAATCAGGTAGATGCATATTTAAAGAAATTATATTAAAAGACAATTTCATGGCTACTTTGATCAAATTTAAGACCACAGCATCTCTCCGGTAAAGTCTTAGCCCCTTCCGTGGCTGTGAATAAATCCCGGCTTTACTATTAATGCCTTTGATGTGCCAGTTTGCTCCAAATTTAGTGTTGAAAGCAGCTTATGACAACAAAGAGTGGGCTCAGTATTATAGAACAAAAATAAATATTGCAAGAATCTGAACTCATTTATGATGGGTAGTTCTGGTCACTATGATGTCCATTATACTAAAATGCAAAAAAAAAAAACACTGAAACTCTTTCATTCTTGTCAGTATTTTAGAACCTCAATTAGCTCATAACATGGACTCAGTATGAAATTTCTATTCATCTGCATCACATGAAGACCGCCGTGAACACGTTATTGACAGAGTTATTTGTGCAAGTGAAATAATTTTCGCAATAATTTAAAAAAGGGCAGTCTCTAACCTCAATCTCAGGCCCTCCGACCCAACGGACAGCTGGTAACTTGCTCTGCAGCAGAAGATGGTTGGCTTCGTCATCAAAGCCCCACTGGCAGATGGCCAAGTTGGCGCCATTGCTTTTGACCTAAAACAACAATGCGATTTTTACATTTGGGCTTCAACCATGTGACTATCAACAGCTGTCTTTTAGGGAAACTAACCTGTTGGATCATCTCCTCGAACTTCTCCTTTTCATATTTCTGGAGAGCTTTGTAGTCCTCAACAGAGGTAACATCCAACTTATGCTTAGTCTTCGGCTTCGGGGGCTCAAACGGGCAGGTAAGGATTGCAATTTTCACATCTTTCAGGACCTGGATAGTGATACATTTGGAATTAGCCATATTGTTGAAGTCAAATTAGACGCAATGCGGCATTTGTACCTTTGGCATTTGAGGGTGACTGAACTCTTTGTCCACAATGACGCCCTTGACGAGCTGCGTGTCCTCCAACTTGCCTCCTACCTTACCCTCCATCTTGATAAGCTCAAAGTCAACATCTTTTCTCTCCATGTCAGCCACAGTGAGAATAGCATTCACTGCAATCTCCGCCATCTGCCTGTGGCACCGGTTGATGCTGAAATATAAATGAAAAAAGAAGTTTAGCAGACTAGCGCCCCAAAAAAGGATTCATTCATAAAGTATAAACATAACTGATTTGCACGTAGGAGACTCACACTTTTGATCCCAGTGTTGTCATGGCGGTCTGAATGAGGGGCTCTGTGTTGTTGGGATCACATGGGAAGGTTTCGGCGATTTTATCGAGCTGCTCAATCGCGATGCGCGCGGCCTGATCGTAACCGTCAGAGACCCTGATGGGGTGGATTCCACGGTCCAGGAGCTGCTCAGCTTGCTCAAGCAGAGCACCGGCCAGTACTGGTAAGACAAGAAATTCATGTACAAATCAGTACAAAATGATGATTTTCTTACGATATTTACTTTGTACATTATCTCATGAATCGTTTTAAAATTGCAACAAGACAATTGACACCATTATACTACATTTATGATGGTAACAATACATTTTTGTGTATATATAAATACACAGAGCTGGACATTTTACTCAAATTTCCCAGTCTATTATTGCCTTCCGTCTGCAGCCGGGGTACCCTTCCGCCGTCTGCCTATCCACCATTTTGTCCGGCCGGGTCAAATAGTAATATGCCGGTCCGCCTATCATTTTAAACGGGCTTCCGTTACAGTCTACCAACTATCACTAGCAACCCCACAACCACCCCCTGAATTTCTTATATATTATTCATTCATTGTATCTTTCCTTTATTGATATTATTATTATTATTATAATAGTTACTAAGCTAATTATTAACTGTACGATTAAGAGCATTACAAAATGAACAATTTAAAAAAAAAATTTATCCCAGTGCTTCCCAACCTTTAATGAGCCATGGTACTATTTTCACATTCAAAAAGGCTTTGTACATAGCCGAAGGCACTCATAAAAGGTGGTGACTGGTTCCCAGCGCGAGATCGACCAACGAGAGCACAAGTGGATTTACTTTTTGCACACACTGTACTGTACGTGAGCTGACTCTGTGCGCCTCATCGCATCTTAGTCTCGTCCACTATTCAAATGTGCTGTTGATTTAGTCAGAGTCAAGCCGGATACTTTCTCCTCCATATTTGTAAGCCAGCGGCACGGACGACATCGCCAAATAAAGTGTAAAAGAGTTTGTTACTTTTGTCTTAGTTTCTCTTAAAAACAGCTTACCTTAACTACAATCCCACATTGCATTTTATCCAAAGTACTTTATTGATGTTGTTGTGCAAAGATAAAGTTATTGCATGATCCCCCATGCTTCTTCGTTTTTTAAATGAAGTAGGAGGAGAAGAAGAAGAAGAAAAAGCAGGCAAAGAAGAATGAGGGTAGAAGAAGCGGCCGCTTTTACTTTCACTTTTCACGACGGCGACAAGCGATTTAAAGTGCAGGATTGGATAAATTACACTATGCCATTCTAGTTAAGGTAAGTCAATTTTATGATAAAAATGAAAACTTTAACGTAGTGTTTAGCGAACGTTCCGTCGTGCTCGTCAGCTGCCGCGGTCGGTTGAAGCTAAATTCTGATCACAGCCTGCAAGCTTGGTATTTATATTCTTCATTTTGCATTTTTATAGTTAAATTGATTGTTTAACAAGCATTTAGAAGTGTGGGAACCATGTTGGGGTTCGCAACAGCGTTAACAGAGGTGCAAATTCCCCCAAATAAAACTGTGAAGTAAACATTATGTAAAATAATAATCATAAGTCCGACTCTACTTTGCGGGTTTCACTTATCGCGGCGGGTTCTGTCCCCCCATTAGCCGCGATGAATGAGGGATCACTGTACTCACAATGTCATTCCTCACTACGTCTCTGACGTAGATAGGGGAACAAAGATATATTCCAATTATAGAATTTTCAGACAATGAAAGTAAAATTGGATAACATGACACCACTGAGTGTGCTGCAGCATTCTGGTTTGGAATCCCTGTAGTATTCAATTAAACTAAACAGAACCAGTACGTCCAGTAAGTCGGTGCAGACATTACATTTAATTAACCAGATAAGGTCAACCAAGTTTTCATCTACAGCAAAAGGAGGATCTAATTTTGCTTTAACATACCAACAACTCCAGTGGTTCCATCACCAATCTCATCATCTTGGGACTTGGACAGCTCCACCATAAGTTTTGCAATCTGATGGTCCACATCCATCATGCTGAGAATAGTGGCTCCATCATTGGTGACAGTCACTTCTCCATCTTTGTCAACCATCATCTTGTCCAGCCCTAGTCACGAAAATCATTTATTATATTTGATGAGGGGATTCAATCAGCTGTGTCCCAAAAATCAGCCGTTCTTTATTTTCTTTAATGACTTTCAACATTAATTATACGCACCATTAGGTCCCAATGATGTTCTAAGCGTTGACGCAACTGCCTTGGCTGCCATGATATGAGACTGCAAACACAACAATGAGCAGATTAACGGTTTATTTAAATTCAGTATGCTGGTGTTTTCGTTTGTTAGCATTTTTACATGAATCATTAGCATCTGTAAGGACAAGGGCCACAGCCCTATGTAGCAACACCCACCAGTCGAATGCCCTGAGCAAGCACATGGGCCTCATGTTAGCATGGTGGCTAGAAAACGGATCTGCTAGCCTTTTACAAAAGTGATTTACGTTGCCGCTGTCGCATTAACCTTACGTGTGCTGTTTAAAGCCTTAACATTCAGAGCACTTCACCGATAGTTACACAATGTCAGGGTGGTCTCGTAAACAGGATACTGCAAGATCATCGGTGATATGCTCGAAAACGTGCAAGACCAAGCCCCGATAGCTAGCCCATTGTACCTTCAGTGCGTCAATGCCCGTTAGCCTTGTCTTCTTATCCTGGTCTTTAATGATGATGAACGGCCTTCCATATTCATCGAAGGCAAGCGTGCCCAAAGTCGACATGTTGACGGAGGAACTGGAGTACCAATTTCACTTGTCGCAGATAAAATTATGAGTTTGAGAGATGGAATTCTGGATTGTTGGCGAGTTTCAAGCCGCACGGATCTGCCGGCGACTTCTGGAAGACTCCACGAGCGGGAAGGGCGGGACCAAGTGGAAATATTAAGCTTTTACAAATGTAGGTAATTGCACACTGGTAGACGACAAAAAATATGTAAATGCTGAAATATATTACTCAGAAGTGTTAACGGGCCTTTAAAAGATATACAAAATAAGTTCAAATAAAAACAAACTTGTTGTTTTGGTGGGCTCTTCCGATCACGTTATATCTCGCGGTGTGCGATCATCTCGCGTGAATTACACCACAAAAAGAAGATTCTCGCGTGAATTAAACTGATGGGTAAAAATAAAGGGTGTGAGGCGGCCGGTTTGGATGATTCTCGTCTATTTAGAAAGGTATACCTATTCAAAAAACAAAAACAAAAAAACATTTATTGTGTTTTTACGTTACCATGCTATCTGATCAGTTCAACTTTAGCGATCGCCATTTCATGTATATGTTTTCGATTTGGTAACCTACTTCTAGATTCCACGTGTGGAACTGTCAAATATGACGTACATCCGCTTAGCGTCAGGCATTGTTTATGTTTTCTGAGCTTTTAGTTTGGAGGAGATTGTTACGGACTTTTACCCTGCTAGTCTCATCTCTTGAAGGTAAGTAGAGGTAAGCACTGTGATAAAGTTCTTCTTTTCCATGCTACGTTGCCCCGCTACACAATTTCATAAGGAAGCCTTGCTCAATATAATATAAGACATTTGTGTTTTCTACCAGAATGCCCATTGGAATCAAGCCTCGGATTGTGGTTCTCTATGGGTCTCAAAAAGGTCAAGCCCAGTCCATAGCAGAGGGGATAGCTGAAGAGGCAGAGGAGCATGGACTACTTGCTGAGATCAGCTGCTTGAACCAGAAAGACAAGGTAGCAATTGCATGTCCAATTCGTTTTCTTGGATCATGCTGCTGACATGCCATAATGCATCAAATGCGGTGGTCTACGACGTGTTTTCTTCTGTCTGATACAAGCACTCATCTCTGGTTCAATAAAACGACGTCTTTCAGTACAATCTTGAGAAGGAAAAGTCCCCGGTGGTCTTTATTGTGTCTACGACCGGAGATGGGGAGCCACCAGACAATGCCCTGCAATTTGTGAAGCACATCAAGAAGACGACGCTCTCCTCTGATCACTACAAACACCTTCACTATGCACTTTTAGGTAAATGAACCTTAATCTGTAGTGTTTTTTTGTGTAAATTGTGAAATTGTTGTGCACTCTGTATTGATTTCTTATTTGCTTTGTCGGTCTCCTCCAGCTTTAGGAGACACCAATTATGAAAACTTTTGCAACTGTGGCAAGACAATTGAGCGCCGTTTACAGGAGCTTGGAGCCCAAAAATTCTATGCAACAGGATATGCAGATGACGGGACTGGGTAAATTCTCCAAAGGAATGTGAAAAATATCTAAGACTAGGGTTCCAAGTGTGGGACAGTGAGGCTCCTTCACATAACATAAAACAACACTAAATGTTGTAATTATATGGTGGACAGAGTTGCTTCACTGGCCATTTAGGTACATCTTTGGAACCTTCATTTTAAACATGGTGCTTATAGTACTCAATCTCACATTTTTCCATACAACTTGTTTAACATTTAAATGCTCCCTCAGAAGTAGTCCTGCTACAAGCATGAATATAAACATGCAATGCAAGGCTTTTGTGAAATTTAAGTCAGAAATGTTTATGGGTTCTAACAGCAAAATAGTTAATTACTAACATACACACTTTTTCATAAAAGTCTTAGTATTGATTTTTTTGCCCTGCTAAACAATTTTTTTTAATTTCATGGAGTGTTTGCACTCACTATAGGAACTAAAAACCCATCATCTAGGAAACAAGATGCAATTCATCTGTGATTTTTTTTCCACCCCTTCAGTCATCTGATACATCCCTAAGGCATCACTTAATTCTGCAGCTGTAATGTACTTTTGTTTTCCCAAGGTTGGAGGTAGTTGCGGACCCTTGGCTAGAAGGCCTGTGGAAAGCTGTCAAAGCAGTGTTAACAAACATGGCTTCCGATTGGAGTATTAAAGAGGATTCAGAGAAGACAATTCCAGATTCATCGATACCACATGTCCAATTAAACCTGCTAAGCCTCACTGACCTTCAATCTTCTGATCTGGATCGCAAATGTTCATCTACGGGTTCAGCTTCTGCCACACAGGCGGCGTCCCCGTCAGTTGAAGGTGTCAGTTTAACCACACCACCAGCAGAGACACAAAGCTCAGATTCTGGAATGTCCAATGCACCTTCATTGTCACACTCAGTACCTCCGCTGTCTGACTTGTCTCTAAATGTTCCTAGTCTACCTCCACCTTTTCTAGACGTGTGTCTTTACGAAGTAGACACTGTGGAAGAGGTGAGGATTCTTTTATCTCTTAGATCCCCTACCTATTATAATTAGAAATTTTCATGAAACCTTTCTATTTTGTGCATTTTTAAAAAAAATGAGCACGTAATCTCTTTCAGATTTTTGGACCGTTAAACATTGAAACTCTCAATGCGGTTCCTATATCCCGTGCTGTTTGTTTAACAACAGGCGACTCTGTCAAGACTGCCATCCTCCTTGAACTTGACATCACTGTAAGATTTCTAAAATGTTCTCTTTTTTTGCATTCCTCAATGACTTCTGTATTCATTTCGAATAACGTTGCTTTGTAAATATGTTTTCTTCCTCTCAAGGCGTACCCTTTGTTGACCTATCAACCTGGGGATTCGTTTGATGTTTTCTGCCCCAATAGAGCCTCTGAGGTCAAGCAATTGCTTCAAAGATTGGGTCTTGAGGATCAGAAGAATCATCATGTCCAAGTTTCTTTACTTAAAAACACACACAAAAAAGGTCAGCACACATCAGGCAATTATTTGCAGCATGTCTTGTGCAGCACTGTGTTGAAATGGCCAAGAAAAAACAAGACACTAGCAGGATCTCTTTTATGTTAGAGCAGTAGTAAATAATCATGCAGCAAAAAAAACATGTTGTTAGCGTGGCATTCATTTCCTGCCGGCTATGATGTAATGTTTTCTTTCTCCGACTGGGTCACAGGTGCTCAGGTACCCTCCTATATCCCTCAGAACATTTCTTTACTGTACCTGCTCACGTGGTGTCTGGAGATTAGAAGTGTTCCGAAGAAGGTATGTAGAAACAACAACAAAAACAAATTCAGCTCATTTTCAAAAATTCTCAAGCTCAAGGAGATAAATACTTTATATTTAATGGGAAGCGCAGACAAACAAAACAAAAATATTTGTTCACTGATGGATGCTCCACTTTCTTCAAGGAATATGATTAAACTTGGAAGTACAGTAGTTGTTTTAAATAATTCTGTTGTCATGCAGATAATTTCTCTTCAATTTTATTAAATTCACACACTACAATCGCACCATAAATCTGAAGGCAATACATGTTTTATTTTACACCTCCGTCCATGCAAAGCCGGTTCTTAAGGTGTTTTAATAAAGCCTCCAAATGCTTATTTTTACTCTGCATAGTAAAAAAAAACTGTTACGGATGTTTCTCGGTGTGACTTTCAGCCGTCTTTCCTTTGTCAGGCCTTATTGCGAGCGCTGGCTGAGCATACAGCAGACAGCGCGCAGAGGAGGCGATTGCAGGAGCTTTGTAGCAAACAAGGCACTGCAGACTACAACCAGTTTGTGAGAGAATCCAGCCTCAGTGTTTTGGAGCTTCTCGCTGCCTTTCCATCCTGCCTACCTCCCCTCAGCCTCTTTATAGGTCAGATCACTTTCTTATTTAGCAAGCAGGAGTTCTTGGTGGCACCATCATGTCAAGGCTTTAGTAGATGAGTCTTTTTCGCTAGATCCATATTACGGTAATTATATAGGTTTAAAATAACCTTGTAATTACTTGCGGGAAGTCAAGCGTTAGCAATGAAAAATTGTAGCTATAACTTTTCAACTGGTGATTGGTGATTTTCCGAGAGCCAAGCCTGGTTCAGTATTAGAATGATCAGGCAATTCAACATAGCGCATATCTTGGCTGATGCTTTATCATCTTGACTAGATCAGCACCAAATTATATACCTCGGTAAATACTACCACCTCCTGCATTTGTACTTTTTTTTTTAATTAAAAAAAATACAGCAATGTCCTCCCCAATGCAAAAGTAATGGATGTGTTGCTAATTGTCCCACATCTCAAAGTGTTAATTACAGTGGGGGTGAAAAAAAATCCTGGATCTGCATCTTTATCCACATATACAAAAACAATATTACATTCTTCTTTGGTCCATGCTCCATCCTTCCCCAAAGTTTTGTGAGATGCATTTTGAAGTAATTCAAAGTACCGGTAAACAACAAAAGTCTATGAAAACGTAACCTCACTGAGGGAAGAGAATTGGGCGTCTTTTTAATTTTTTTTTTTTTTTAAATGACGTTGCTGAGATTTCACAGAGAGTCACTACAGTCCTTTTTTGGGGGGTATTTCCATTTATTTAATTTCTCATCATTCATGAGCATTTTGAGAAAATTGCAGTTTCTAGTTTCACTTTTTCCCATGTCAAGGGTGATGCAACCTTCGTCCAGAGAGAGGCGCTGTTACCCCAATAAAGCATTAAAGTCTGTCTTTGACACAAACTAGACTTCAGTGGGGCAATAGTCCTTTCCTTGTGTTTTATGAGTTTTTCTCTGTAAAGTAAGTTAGCCATTCTTGTTATTTATCCTCGATAATAATGAATTTGATAAGTGTCACTTTCATTCATGCTGTCTTACGTTTGTCACTGTTGAGCAAATATTTCTCCTCATTCATTAGCCATCCTGAGTGGTTCAGTAGACCAAACTTTAGCAGACAAGGAAATGAGTTGGTGACAGCTTCACATACAAGTTGTCCTCGAAAACACCTTCAGTATGTCACAGCTATTTTTGGCTTCCATGCTAGTTTCCTGCCACAGTGCCTTTTTTTCTCCGTAGTGGTGATCAGATGCAGAAATCAACAATCGTTATGTGAGAAAGCGTGTAGCTGGAGGCTTCTCAGAGCAACAGATGTTATGTTGGTGGATTGCGCGGAGGGCTGGAGGTTTGCACAAATGCAGAGGTGATCTTGGAGCAAAGGTTAATGGTGAAGCCTGACTCAGCATGCCAAGGACACAGTGTTATGGGCACCTTCGTGTTCATTAGACTGCAAGATCAGGGTTTATACTTTTGCTTTTGACAGTAACTATAAATAATGAGGAGAGCATCCAAGAGCACAAAAGACTACAGATACACTTTCTCCTTTGTCCTATTATATGATCCTATTTTTCCCCCCATATGTGAAAAGGTCATAGCAGACTGCTTGTCTGTAAGCATCTTTTTCGTTATAATTTACTGCAGGGCTCAAAGGTATTTGTATCAAGTTGGAGACCATTTTTTTTCTCTACCATCTGCTACTAGCCATGTTTGAACTTGTTCCTCAGTCCACAAAAACATGAACATTGAGAATGAAGTTTCTTTCTTTTTTCACTGCCACTCACTGCTTACTTGGTATTCATCGACAGGATGAGAAAAAACATTTGAAAGGCTGCTTAGTGAAAGTATGTGAACTTGCAAGGCCTCTCTTCCAAAATGAACTAAAATGCATGTGCATAGTATTAAAAAAAATAATATTAATAAAAAATTAAGTAGCATAAAAAGTAAGGACGATTCTTTGAAATGTGTAACAGCCTTCCCATTCATCTGTTGGTAAGGGGACCATTCATGCATAAATATTTGACCTTATACTCCTTTTTTACTTTTCACATGTTAGATGAATGGAACGATGGTAAAGATGAAGTATCTCACAGATACTTGGACAAAAATCAAGATTTTTCTAGAGACTGCACTTAAAAAAAAAAAAAGGAAATATACCTTTAAAATTGTCCTCTCTCAAGTAAGAATGAAGTGCATGTTTAATAATCTACTTAGTGACATGTGAGACGAACAGTTCCAAAGGTTCTACTAGGTTTTCATTTTTATTTCAGAAATAGTGAACATTTTATTTTTCCAGGTTGAGCCGTCTTTAAATATTTATTAAATGAGTCCCCATGGGTTTTATATTTCAGTCCAAACGTTTTGATCATAACAAAAGGGTAGGAGACTATAATCTCTGCTTGTCAAATTAAATTGAGACCTTCAAAGCATCACCTCCATACTTGACCTTCAAAATGACAGCAACATGTACATTACAATAGAGAGAAATCAAACAATGTGCAGTGAGCAAAAACGACCTTTGGTCTTTTGAATTCTTTTTTTAAACTTCAATTTAAAGACTACATAACTATATTTAAAAAATACAGTGAATGCAATGAAACTAAAAATGTTTCTTAACTCATTCACTGACAGACATTTTCAGACCCTCTTTTACCCTAACGTTTGAAAAAATATATAAATAGGTTCCTGGGATTGAATGGCTCAACTGTGAAAAGACAAATAAATTCGTCAATGGTGAATGAGTTAATTCGGGAAACCTTAAAAAAAACAACCCAACATTTCCTTTAATGACTCAGTAAAAATATGATCTTATTGTGGAAATTGTTTGATTGGTCATATATATTGTTAAAATTAGAACAGTAGTTTGCATAAATTTGAAGAATAGGGGTCAACATGTTGATCAAGAAATTTGAATTTTCCAAAAACATTGAGAAAATATTATCTTATTGTTTTTCCAGTATAAAGTTGTAAGAAATGTGTAACATAAAATATTTCAAGGAGCCTTCAATCACCAAACTTATGACCATGACTGTGGTGATCCTGAGTGCTGATCCAAAACCCCCACATCAAAATAAGGCTTGTTAGACCTTGGTTGAAATTGAAGCCCAGTGCCATATTTTGATTGTTAGTGAAGGTCATTACGCAAAGTACCTGCTCCAAAATAAATAAAAACTTTTTTTGACAGGGCTATTTTGCCTGAGGGGGGTTTAAATAATGCATGTATCTTTTTGACGAAATTCAGACACAAGCAGGAAGGGGTTATCCACTGTTTGATGAGCATAGTGATGTTTTCTAAACATGGCAATCTGAAAGATCTTCCATATTTAGTTTTATGCATGCCATTCAATTTAAATGACTTTTGACGTCAGCCTGCTGAGCTTCCTCCATAACACCTTGAGCTGTTAGCAAGTGTCAGGCTCAGAGTGTGAGCAGATTTTGTCCAGCTGTTGGTCTTTCCGGGCGATTTAGCTGAATGATGTCTTTTTGCGGGGTCTCAGCTGCTTCGGTCTTTCGTGTTCATCAATTATTCACATCCAAGTTTCAAGTGATCCAACTGGTTTCTTTTTGCCCACATCAAATCGGTGGCCGTGCATAGCAGTGGCGTATCCTGTTGCTACAGGCGGAAGCGCTGCTCCTTCTGCGTTTTCTCAATTCCAGCGACCCACCTTTGCTAATGCAGTGTGCATTGCTTATTACTAAAAAGAGGGCACCTTCATGGCTGACTTTGCAATAGGGTTCGCAGAAGCAATCTGCTTCCCACTGGCTTCACATCTGGCCGCTTGGGATTCAAACTGCCTGACTTTGTAATTTTAATATATGTCGCAACAGCATGTCCTAAAAACAGACTGAAATTTGGGTGAGGGTTACTGAAAGTAGACTAACGGTTTGGATCACAGTGACTTTGCATTCATTGGTTTTAACATATTTGGAGGACAACAGGATGATTGACAGCTGTGCAATTTTTTTTTACATTTTATTTTTTATTTTTTAGAGCATCTCCCCAAGCTGCAACCAAGGCCTTATTCAGCTGCCAGGTAAGGAGACTGAAATTGCTTTTCACAGCTATGACATCATTTGTTAGCATTAACATGGCCTCACAATGATAAATGTCTGTCTTATTCCAACCTTAATATTACTCCTCTCATTTCCTCTCTGCACAATGACGACTAAAAATAGTTTCCGAACAGCAATCGGTAATTGAAAGGAAGAGAATCCTGAATGTGTTTTGACAGTGATTATTAGCCACGTTAGAATATCTAAATTGCACTGAAACTTTGAGAAATGTCTTAATTAACAAAACCGCAGTTTTGTTCGAGTAATGCTTCAATGAATGAATGGCTTGCCAAGGGGCTAGTTGATATAAAGTCATCAATCTTTATGTGCTGATGTGAACAGTAATTGTTGTCGTTTGGTTGGAAGACACTGGGTTACAGTATTGTACTTCCCCAGGGAAGGATTTGATTTTAAACAGACATCCTTAATTAAAAATGCATCTCAGCGGACATTTCACAAAATATGTGATGCTTGATGGGTTTTATTATTTAGTTGCTAGTCTAATACAACCAATACTAGACCAAACGCTCTGCTTTATTTAAAGATAAGATTTTGACGGGTGCGGTTTAAACAGTGTTTATTATTTTTCTGCACTGCATCATACTGATCTATAGTATTCATATTTTGCCATGTCATGTTGCTAAAATGCCTCTCAGTATGACTCCGTGCAGTTTTGCCACTGTAAACTACAACCACTTTAATAAATATTGTGGCAGGAAAACCTCTGCCGGTGTTAAAAGAGAAATCAGCCTAAACATATTTTTTTCCAAAATATGTTCCCAGCAGGCCCACTAGTTGAAACACAGCATTCTGATTAATATTGCGTTTGTGAAATATGAGTTAAGCAGCACAATCCACCCGTTTTTATCTATTTCAGGGGGCGGCCATTTTGTCACTTCTGTCGACTGAAAATGACATCACAACTGTTCAGGGCTCAGGTAACAACCAATCACAGCTTCAGAAAAAAGGGCTGACGTAATTGGTCCTTACCTGAGCATTTGTGATGTCATTTTCAGTCGACAGAAGTGACTTAATGGCCGCCCCCAGAGATGGCTAAAAACAGGTGCATTTTGCTGCTTAACTTATATTCCACAGATGCAAATGTAATCAGAATGCTGTGTTTCAACTAGTGGGCCTGCTGGGAACATATTCTTGAAAAAAATATGTTCGGGTTGATTTCCCCTCTTTAAGCAACTAAATCCATCCATTTTAGCCATCTCAGCAGGCGGCCATTTTGTCATTTCTGTCGACTGAAAATGACATCACAACTACTCAGGGCTCAGGTAACGACCAATCACTGCTCAGCTTCAGAACAAAGGTCAGCCGTGATTCGTCGTTATCTGAACCCTGAGTAGTTGTGATGTCATTTTCAGTCGACAGAAGTGACAAAATGGCTGAGATGGGCAAAAACGAGTGGATAAACTCTTATTCCACAAACGCAACATTTATCAGAATGCCTTGTTTCAACTCGTGGGCTTATAGAACATATTCTTGAAAAAAATATGTTTGGGTTGACTTCCCGCGTTTAAGACATCATTTTTGACGTACACATGCAACCTAAAGTTATCTGCTGAGGGGGTATTTGCATTGTTTATGACTATTTAAAGCCACATTTACAAAAAGCAAAGTATGCTTTAGGTAAAGATTGAGGTGTTTTATAATCTTCATGCATAAAAATAAGACTTCCCAACTTTCTACTGGACAAAAAGAAAAACTTTGAGTCACCATCTCCCACCTGCCTACTCTGTAGTCCAAGTTAAGTGCACTTCAGTGAGTACATGTGATTCCCTAATGAACTCTGTGACGGAGGAACTTGGAGCAAAACAAATGGACTATTGCGAGTCTTCTATTTAAATCAGTGTTCCATCTTTTTGCCTCACTTAGCCAGTCATCGATTTGCACTTCCTGTTAAGATAGTACCCATTAGGGTCTGCTTTAAAGCTCACAAGGAACATGAGCGTCTAAGACAAGGTCAGAACTTCTCAGCTGCTCTCCGACTCGCTTTGCTGCTTCCTTGATTGTGAAAAGAGCGCATGCCAGACAGCGAGAGACCGTTCAGAGCGAGGCGGCGACTGTAGTTGATCAGATAGTGCAGACTCGAGACATTAGAGGCTTGCGTTATTGATGCTGGAGTCAATTCAGGTCTACAGCGGCAAACAGGAAGTAGAAATGAGAAGAATGGACATGTTGGACGGCCTTCAGGGAGGGTGTAGATTTTTTTATCACTGTTGAATGTCATTTTTGTGAGTCTATAAGCAATGTGAATGGTTGTTTGGTATAAAACAGATCCAGAATATGTCAACATATCTCTAAGCCCTCAGTGGAAAAAAGTTTGGACAGCCCAAGCAGATCTATAGATGTTGCACCCTCATTTTAACTGCCATATTTGAAAAATCAAATCACATTTAAAGCCTTTTCATCTCTGGTACTTTGATCAACGACTGTCCTTTTTTTTTTTTCGAAAGTATTTTTTTTTTTGTATGAATGGTTTCCATCATGCTTTTCTGCGCCACTCTGTTCTTTATCTGTTCATTTTCACTTTTTCTCTCGCTCTCATCATCAACAGCCTGTATTTCATGCACGCGCGCATGCCCTCACTATCACTTGCTTGTAACATTTTTGTCTGTCGTCTCTGAAACTCGCAGCTCCTGCCTTCAGCACCCAGGCAAGCTGAATTTTGTCCTCAGCGTCGTCGAGTTCCCAGCATGCTCAGGCCGTCCCGTTGGGAGGCGGGGCCTGTGTACTGGTTGGCTCTTTGACCTCGTCACCCCTCTCCTGGTTCTCCCAGGGAAGCCTGCATCGCAGCGTTGCGTGGCCTTGCCGCAGGTGAGTGCGCACGAATAAAAAAGAAATAATATTTCTAGACTTGAGAATCTGCAATGTTTACATGAGAAACAATATAGCATTTTTGCCTTGGTGGAGGTCTGCGCTCTTTGAATGCAATTGATACCCCATTTGAGTTTTCTTCTGTGAGATTCCACCGATTGCCCGGGTTTGGGCCTGTTATGTGGGGTCGATTCAAATCAACTAGAATTTGAATTAAAGAAACTAAATCCCTTCTATCACACCCTGTGGATTTTAGTTGGAGCTCATAAGTTTTCTCATTAGCCTGTCTTAGAATGTTAAGTAGATCAATTAATAGATTGGGAGGCCCACAGTGGCTCCTCAGCAGTGTTCTAATTACTTCCATTATTTAGAATGCACACTAATGTTCTGTGACCCTCACACCTCAGATCCATGTGAGTTTGAGACCCAACTGCTCCTTTCGACATCCACCTGACACATCAGTGCCTCTCATAATGGTCGGACCTGGTACGGGTGTCGCACCCTTCATTGGCTTCCTCCAGCAAAGGTGAACTAAAAATACATGACTTCTTGTCTACTTCCTGCTGGTTTTGTGCAGATTGTTGCTCTGACCTTTCCAGACCTGCTCATATATATTCACAAATGTCCATGTTTAGCGGTGTTTCACCACTGCACATTTCTAGCTAATCTGCCCTGACAGTTGAATGAGGCCCTCCACAAGCTTCATAAAGGTTGACGTCATTCCATCGCATGCGGCATAATAATGATATACATATTATTATTATATAGTAAACGCTAAGTGCTTCCAGCGATTGTTTTAGCCGTTGCATTAGAAATAAATGAAGTCCCCCAAAATGTACATATTCACACATACAGTGCATAATTTGGTATATAATGAGCAGCCAGGAGTCACAGAAGCTCATGGATGCATATTGATTTAAGCTTTAAAAAAATTGCGATAGCCATGGAGTGAATGCTGATGCGAGGATGCTTTTTTATTATGTGCATTTTCTTGCAGATTGTCTAATTTAACCTTTAACTCATTCACTGCCATTGGCGAATTTACTTGTCTTTTCACAGTCCAGCCATTCAATTCTAGGAACTTATTTGTATTTTATTATTTTCAAACGCTAGGGTAAAAGAGGGTCTGAAAATGTCTGGCAGTGAATGAGTTAATTATTGTTGTCAGGAATATTTGGTGGCAAAATTTGAAAGGGGGTTCTGAATTAATGGTTAGGCCAAGACTGCAAGATGACCTGTCATAAAGAGTTAATGTGACTGTCTGAAGCTTCTCTTACTCGGGTTGATAGATGTGCGTTGAACTGAGCCCACGTCTCCCTGGACTTGTCAGGAAGCAGCGCAAACCTTTTTAGTGTGACTGACACGTTTAAGTCACGGGTGACTTTGCGCAAATGAGGTGGTGCCCCAGTCAACTCCAATTGCCTCTAAGCCACCTGGACAGCCGACCTGCGTTGATGGGTGGGGTGCGTTGGCAGCGACTGAGGGTGACTGTTGTAAAATCCTTGCTGCAAGATCAATGTCAGAAATCTGACGTGTCACTTTGAGGGAGGGACATACCTTGATCATTGATTGTGAAATTGACTCTGTCTAGTATTAAAAAAAAAAACGATGTCAGATAATATTTGAGAACGTTTTTGAACATTGATTTTTTTTTTCTGTTCTAAAAATAAATAATACAAGCCTGCTTGAAGAGAAAAAGAAGCAGGGCTACAATACCGACAGGCTATTGTTGTTTTTAAGCCATTCACTGCCATTGATGAATTTACTTCTCTTTCCGCAGTCCAGCCATTCAATCCCATGATCTTATTTATATTTTTTTCAGATTTTTTCAAACATTAGGATAAAAAGAGGGGCTGAAAATGTTTGGCAGTGAATGAGTTAAATGTCTTTAAATTCAAATGTGCAAGCTTTTTGCTTTTTAGCTTTTTGAATACCATCTGGCTAATTCTTGTTGAGAAATGTGATTATGGCAACATGACTTCACAGTCAGTAAAACCTGACGTACACACACAATTTCAAATGTTACTTTTAAAGCACAAAAACAGACACAGGTGCATGTCGACACACGTTTCCTTTCGTAACATGACTTATCCGTTATTTTGCCGACTTTGCGCAATCACAGTGAGATGAAAATGACTTGGAGATTGTCAAATCCAGTCATGGCTCAGCTTCATCTGTATGAAATCACTGTTGGGGTGAGCAAACTTTTTACACGGCAGAAATTCATTTGACATTTGTATGACCAGTCGGGAGCCGTCAGTCGTTTTCTGCACCCTGCTGTCAACCCCGAAACATAAAATGAGTCGATGGACTCGAAATCAGGCTGGAAATGGACTTTGCACAGCTTAAGTCCGGCAGCTGGCACTGAAGTTGAAATACAAATGTATAAGCATTCTAACTTTGTCGGCCAGTAGCCACCCGTCAATGTTGTCATTATGCCCAATTGGAATTTTGCTGGAATTTTCAGCAAACTGAAGTGAAATGAATTCCTTTACATGTCAAGCCATAGCGAGCAAATAGATTGATATAACTCCACATAATCTTAGCTTTCAAACCCTATTATGTGAATAAATGGCAGCCACCTCTTATTTATGAGCTAAATGGAGCACAGGAACAAAACAAAGTATATGTCAACATTGCAAAACATTTTGAAATATCAAAATAACCATTTTAGCATTTTATTTATGCAAATCTGTTTGTTTGACCCAAAAACAATATTCAAATCGTTACTCATAGGTTTTGTTAAATGCCTCCTCACAGCGCCTTTGTTACGGTTCATGTTTTCTATTGTTTTCATTCACCATTGGAGCTTAAACTTCCATGTACAGAATTCAGCATGCCTCCTGTCTGATCTCATCTTCCCGCCTCCTCCTTTGCATCTCGTCGTGCTGTCTGCATGGAGCGCAGGTGACTTGTGTAAACCTGTCCTGGTGTGAAGCACCGTTGTTCCAAACACGACCTCGCCGATTGATGCCAACCCCGAGATAACAATCACCAGTTTGTCAACAGGGGCGCCGTATCTTCCTCTGGGCCTGAAAAGCATCCTGTTTGCAGGAAAATCATGCTGAGACCCTTCCATCTCTACTCTTAATGCTAATCGATGCTTGTTTGTAAAAATAAATCTTTGATTTCGGATTGCTACCGGAAGAAGCCTCTCCTAAAGGTCACAGACTCACTAGGTGGTGCTGGTTTTTTTTTCCCCCCAAACAAGCTCTCCAGCTTAGTTGGCTGGCATTGATCTCTGCACAAGATTCTATGCAGAATCATGTGACGGCAGTGAAATAAATATAACACTGAGCTGTCGCCTGTCATATCCTTTATGACGTTAAAGACAAAAATTGATGCCAGAGGCTAAACTTCACAAGGATGACAAGCAGCCAAAGCTTTATCCAACCTGGACAATCCAATACAAGAGAGAAAGTATTGAATAATGAAATTTGTGCTTTTTATAGTGATAATACTCCGTTTTGACACTCTCGGGGCGGTATTTTATTTATTGTCTGCTGTTTCTTTCTGTGTTTGTTAGTTAGCCGAACTATGCAAAACTGCTTCAATCGCAATTACCACTAAAGTTTGTAGAAGGCGTGGACCAAAAACATTCGCATAAATTAACGGATTCAATATTTTTCTTGCTTTGTCACTCTTCTATTCAATCTCTTTAGATTCTAGCCGGTGTGTAATTTTGCATTTGTAATGAGCATAGTAATCAATTGATTTGATCAATTTTTAAGAGAAGTGCCGATTTTAGAATTGATTGTGAATTCATCGAGGTAAATGAGACAAGTGATGTGCGCTACCTGGCTGCAACCAGCACACGTTTTGTTGATTCTTCCATCCCGAGAAAGAATTAAAAAATGATTCTTTGACCCATACCGGTATTGAACATCTTAAAATGCTTGTCAGTCATACAGGACACATATAGAAACAGAGTCATTGACACTCTCACTAAATGCGAATGGAACCCATGCTGCCTGCTCGGAAGTCAGGCCGGTGAACAACTACCGGATCTGCGACCTCATGAAATGTTCCGTACAAGATAATTGGGATGTTTACCAAGTCCTAACCCTCGGCCCTCCCTTACGAAATGGCGCGCTTCTAGTCCCGACCAAATTGAATGCTCCAGTTGCCTCTCTCCTCATGGGATCGTGTTGCACGCTGTTAAGAGTGTGCAGATGCAATGATATAATTTGTATTCAGGGAAAGGCGTCGGTGTGGCCTGTTCAGAATGGAACCCGGGTTTTTTCATATTGGTATTGATCCCTTCAGGGCAGGCGGTGAGTGGAGACGAGCACACGAAAATGAGTATACTTGAGGCCGTTTGCGGATCAGAAGGATCTTGCCCAGGATGCAAAATGGAAGGAATTGGAACTACAGCCAGACGGCTCTGTTCCCAGATTCAGCATGATGGACACAAAAATGAAAGACTTGTCTTTTTTGTAATTATTTGGCTATCCTTCTGCTGAAATTTGATTCTTGCTCCATTTTAAATTGAGAAATGTGACAAAACAGTGAAAAATACTCTGACTGTCTGTGACAAGATTATGAATAATATTTGTTCCGTTTCCCTTTCAAAACAATTGAGCTGCAATGCTCACAGTATAGTTATAGACAGCTACAATTTTACCTTCCTATATTTAAGTGCAAATTTTAATCTTAAAGTGTCTTTAATCAGTGCCAGACATTTTCAGACCCTCTTTTACCCTAACGTTGAAAAAAAATCTAAATATGTTCCTGGGGTTGAATGGCTGGACTGTGAAAAGACTTACAAAAACGTTTTTGGCACTGAATGAGTCAAGTGTTTTTTTTTGTTGTTTTTTTTTTAATCCAGTAAAATGCAGGTTTACCTTTCTTCTGCAGTTCAGTTGTATTTATTGAAATACATTTTTGATGAGCAATTTGGCCTGGGTCTATGATGCTACTGTTTATTAATATTGGTCATGATAGTAGTACTTGAAGAGCTAAGATTTTTTTAGCTTATACTTGGGGTAAAAAGTTGGAGTATGACTGCACTAGAGTCTTCAGCAACAATGACATTTATTTAAATCAATATTGTGGTGAAAGTTATACTCTCAGTTTGCTCACTACATGACAGTGAACCTGAGAGGGGAAGATTCTGCTTCCGACTTTCTTTGTTTCCGACACTGGCGTGCTTGATAGACAGCTCCTTCGCTTTTTCTTGCCCGTCTCCTCTTTGTGCATTTCATCATGCTGTCAGGGGAGAAATGCGCACACCTGAATCCTTCACTAAATGTAAAGGCAATCTCATTTGTTAACTGCTCTAAAATGCACATGTTTTTTGTCCTTGTGAGCAGTCTGGTGAGAGCGGACTTAAAAATAAAACATTTGACCGTTGTGCACAATGTACATTTTGTGCAGTTTGACAGTCGACTGCTGTTTTCATTGCTTGAAGTGGTAAAATCTTTGACATGTGAGCCCAGAAGCATGACAAGTCATAATGTGATCTTGGACCTGCACACAAGTGAGAGCTTGATCCAATGTTTGTTTTTTTTCCTCCATCTGATGTTTAAAAATGACTTTGCTAAACACTCCAAGATGAACACATTTTCCAAATGATGCTTCATGTCTTAATCATTCAAATTTCCAGCCACCCAACTGGTTCATCAGCGACTAAATTATGGTGTTCATTTATATGCATTGTGCGGCAGACCATTTAGGAGTCAGCTGCTTAATTCTGTGTATAGCACATGCAGAAGGATTGAGTCTTGGTAAATTGTAAAGAACGCCCAAGGATACCAAGCATTTCCCAAAAGACATGGTATAAAGAGCTCAATTTAATTGTTTTGCTGTTGATATCTTATTTTGATCTTTATAATTGAAAGAGATAGCGAGGAGGTTGAAGGAACACACTTGTTTCCTTTTTTCATGCCTCTGCACTTATTTTTTTTTTTTTTAAATGTGAATGAAAAAAACCTTTGCAGTTATTCAAACTAAATGAGCTGTACCTGATTGTGTACTGCACAACCACGTAGCCATTTTATGGACAATTTAGAGTCTTCAATTAGTTTAACATGCATATTTTTGGAGTGTGGGACAAAACTGGAGGACCCGGGAAAATCTCACCCAAGCGTGTGGAGAACATGCAAACTCCACACCAGGGCCAGACCCCAAGACCTCTTGAACCACGATGTTACGAGGCTACCATATACTGCATACTGTACAACCAGTTTTTTAAAAATTTTGAATCTGTATGAGTGAACACAGGTGCTCAGCGCGAGTCTTGATTTTATTCGCTTTATTCTCCTAATAACGTTTTTGACTTTGCATATCCGCTCAAGTCATTTTACATTCTTGTAGGGTATACAACCACAATGGTTATAATAATGACCCATGAGAAGAATGGGGCATTAGTTTCATAAAGTAGAACAAAACTATTGAAAAAAAAAACGTTTTTAACAGTTTAACATGCACAACCATTTTGCAATACCGTTATGTTTACACTGGTGTGCATGTTACCAGCTTACGGCAAAAATTATGTGCGAGTCAACAGACCAGTTGCAGTTGAAGATGGGGTCAGTTAAAAGAAAATAAATGAATGTATTGGCAAAACACACAAATAATTCAATTGGGTTTATATTCATAAAGCATAATAATCCCAAATTAATGGTATGAGGTCTAAACTGTAGTATTTTCCTTTTGCTGATGAGAGTGGTTAACATTAGAGGAGGGACGTGTATCATTGACACGACACAAGCATATAATAGCTGTCCAATTTTTTATTACTACATAGGGGCCGCTTAACTATTATAAAACATCCGTCATTAAATGTACAGTGATGACTGGTACGAAATCTGTTTCATTACCATGTTCTTGTTTGTGATTTGGTTCGAAACAAACATGTAGCCGTGAAACTATATTGTCTTGTGGCTTAAAAAAATAAAAAAAGCAATTGGACCTATCAACTTTAAAGGGGGAAGTCTACCCAAACATATTTTTTTTTAGAGAATATGTTCTATGCAAGCCCACTAGTTGAAACATGGCATTATATTAATGTTGCATTTGTGGAATATGACTTAAGCAGTAAAATCGACCCGTTTTTAGCCATCTCTGGGGGCGGCCATTTTGTCACTTTTTGTCAACTGAAAATGACATCACAGTTGCTCAGGGCTCAGGTAACGACCAATCACAGCTCACCTGTTTTCTGAAGCTGAGCCATGATTGATCGTTGTCTGAGCTCTGAGCAACTGTGATGTCATTTTCAGTTGACAGCAAGTAGCAAAATGGCCCACCCCTGAGATGGCTAAAAACGGGTGGAGCCACTCTTATTCCACAAATGCAATATTTATCAGAATTCCTTGTTTCAACATGGAACATATTGTTGAAAACGATGTCTGGGTTGACTTCCTCTTTCAGAAACGATGCCCTGTTGGACTCACAGCAGCAAAAATAGGACATGGTCAGAATGTCTTTATGTATTCCACTTAAGGCCGCCATTGGTGGCCGCTCTCGCCGGTCACCTCCTTCCGAGCAGATGGCAGGAACAGATAAAGCTTTTGAGATTCTGCTGATGGCATCATGAAAAGGTTGAGGGGGTCAACATTTTTTCTTTCTTTCTTTTTTTTTTTTTTTTTTAAATCCGGGCTGACAGTTTGCACCTCTCCACCAGGTGTGGAAGGGGGGAGGGACGATACCATCAGAGCCACTTTGTGTCGCTCTAATGCCTCCGCCTACTAAAAATTCTTTTCCAGACTCCCAGCCTCAAGAAGAATCCATGAAAAGTTGCACTGGGTGCAATCAATCACTGTTGCACACGCAGATTGTATGATATATATTGTTCTCTCCCTGTTTACCGTGATGGAATGTATCCCGCTCTCGTCATGCATATAACGTCCTTGCACCAGTCATTTTTGTGCATGAGGCAATTGCTGTCACTGCAGATGTTGCTTAACTGTGTCACCACTCTTTAACCTCTGTTTGCGAGAATGGATTTTCTCTCTTCCATCTGCTTCTCTCTTTGTGAATGAAGATTGACTGATAGCAGTCCCTATTTGACTTTCAGAGAAAAGGAGAGGCAGCAGAATCCCGATGCAGTGTTCGGTGAGACCTGGTTGTTTTTCGGATGTCGGTACAGAGACCAAGATTACCTGTTCAGGTGAGCTTGGTGTGCGTTTGAGATCCGATTGGGGGAATATGTCGAAAAATTTGACATAAAAAATTGTGTTCAATATAATGAGCCCACACCGCCTATTGCCAATGCTCACATTTCGTGAATAAGAGTTCTTTCATTTGGTTCCTTTAACCTTGCAGTGGCTAGTGCGTGGCTGCATTGTAAAATTGATTGACGAATTGAAAATTCTGATTGCCCCCCACATTCCAAAGACAAGAATGGTTGGTTAATCGAGGACGCTAAATTGTGATTTGTGGGTTTTTGCCAGTACCTTTTATTGTTTTTAAAAAAAAAATCAAATTTTTCCTCATTAATCTGCCTCTTTTGCTTGGTTTTACTCTCATGTCTTCATACTGACGGCTCATCCTCCGAGTATCAACGTTTGCTCAGCACTGGTGCACTGATCAAGTTATTCTGCCGGATTAATAGTGCGCATGGATTAGCTGCCGTAATCACAAGAATAGATCACAGGCGGTGTGATTTGATCCCCTTTGTTTTCGTGTTTGTTAGGTCAATATCGCCAAACAGCGAGGTAATGTTTGCCCACTGTGTGAACCACCATCATTGTTGACCGAAGCTATCGGTCTGTGTTGTGTGGTACACCCAAGAGTTGTACTCAATTTAAAAGGTTTAATAGAATCAGAACAATCCACTTACCAATGCATAACTAGCTTCTCCTTATCCCTTTTGGTTGTGGTTGTTTTAATAAGAATAATAAGAATAAGAATAAGAATGCCTTTATTGATCCCACAGTGGGGAAATTTTCATTGTTACAGTAGCAAAGATATAGGTCACACAGGGGCGGCGGCATAATGTGGCCATTAATGTATAACATTGACGGCAAACATTTAGAATCAAACCTATGTAGATATACGCAGTAACATGTGTATATACACATGTGTATACACACCAACCTACATCTACATAAAAAATATGAGGAACACTCATTTCGGCCTGTACATAGTACAGAGGAAAAAATACTCTAAGTGACAGTGCTGCAGTGCTGTAGTGAAATGTAAGGAACAGCATTGGATAAAAATAAAACTAGACTAACAGTAGTGGGGAATGTTGAGTATTGCACGGTATTACAGTAGTGGGGAATATTGGGTATTGCACGATACGAGCTCAGGTGCAGGACTGCACAATTGCACTAATGACCGCCAGTTTGTAGAGACTACACAATGTTCTTGTTAAAGAGTCTGACAGCAGCAGGCAAGAAGGAACGGCGGAATCTCTCCTTTGCACAGCGAGGGTGTAACAGTCTGTCACTGAAGGTGCTATGGAGTGCTGTTAGGGTGCCCTGGAGGGGGTGGTCCGGGTTGCCCAGCATTGATGACAGCTTGGCCAACATCCTCCTGTCCCCCACCGAGTCCACAGAGTCCAGGGAGCAGCCCAGGACAGAGCCGGCCCTCTTGACCAGTTTGTCCAGCCGCTTCTTGTCCCGGGCCGAGACGCCGCCTGCCCAGGTGACCACTCCCTGGAAGATGACCGATGCAACCACCGAGTCATAAAAGTTCCTGAGGAGTGTCCCCTGAACCCCAAAAGACCTCAGTCTCCTGAGTAGGAAGAGTCTGCTCTGACTCTTCCTATAGAGGGCGTCTGTGTTGTCGCACCAGTCCAGTTTATTGTTCAGATGAACACCCAGGTACTTGTAAGTTGAGACTCTCTCAACATCTGTTCCCCGGATGTTCACTGGTGCAGGTGAAGAGTGCTGGCGCCTACCGAAATCCACCAACAAGATGGACGAGCTAATTGGAGGTCTGATGTCTGGTATTTCCTGGAGTTTTTTATGCTAAAGCCAGGTCCCTAAAATGGAAGCCAACCCCAAAATGTTCTTAACAATAATATGTTCTATGCAGCCACACTAGTCTAAACACGGCATTTGGATTGATATTGTGTTTGTTGAATATGAGTTAAGTTGTAAAATCCACCTTTTTTTGTCCGTCTCAGGGGTCGGCCATTTTGCTACTTGCTGTCAACTGAAAATGACATTCCAGTTGCTCGGAGCTCAGATAACGACCAGTCGTGGCTCAGCTTCAGAAAACAGGTGATTGGTCGTTACCTGAGCCTTGAGCATGTAATTTTCAGTCGTCAAAAAGTGACAAAATGGCCGTCCCGTGAGATAGCTAAAAAATGCTTAAGTCATATTCCACAATTGCAATATTAAATCAGAATGTTGTGTTTAGACTAGTGGAGGTGCATAGAACATATTATTGTAAAGAAAATTTGGGTGTTGATTTCCACTTTCAATATTGGCACATTGACCTAATTCTAATCTGTTTGGCTCACAGCCACCACCATAATGGATTAGAAATCAAACAAACAGTGTGCATCAACTGTAGACCTTCAGTTTTAAATTGAGGGTATTTACATCCAAATCAGGTGAACGGTCTAGGAATTATTAATGAATTCTGAAGCATCTGGCTGAATGTGAGCGGAAAATATTGCCTGGAACACTTCAAAATTAATTCTGCTGCTTTTGTGAGCAGTCACATCATCAATAAATACCAAAGAACAAAATTAACATTGGCAGCCATACATGCCCATGCCATGAAACGACCGCCACCATGTTTCACAGGTGTGGTGGTATGTTTTGGATCTTCCTTTCCTCCTCCATAGTGTTCTCTTCCCATCACTTTGGTACAAGTTGATCTTTGTCCCATCTGTACATAGGATGTTGCTCCAGAACTGGTCTTTCTTAGATGTTGTTTGGAAAACTCTAAACTGACCTTCCTGTTTTTGAGGCTAACTTTTGGTTTTTGCACATTCTTGATCTGGCCAACTGTTGTGAACGTTTTTTTCATTAAAAGGGAAAAAAAATCTTCGGTCATCCACCGCAATTGTTTTCCGTGGTTTTCCGGGTCTTGTGGTGTTGCTGAGCTCACCGGCGCGTTCTTTCTTCTTAAGAATGTTCCAACAGTTGATTTGGCAAACCCGATGTTTTTGCTACACTATCTCTCTCTCTGAGGTTTGTTTGTTTTGATTTTCAGCTAAATGTTAGCTTGCGTGTCTGATAATGACAGCTCTTTGGATCTCATATTGAGAGTTGACCGCAACAAATTCTAAATGCAAATGGCACACTTGAAATGAACTCTAAACCTTTTATCCGCTCCTTGTAAATGGAACAAGAATAATGAGGGAACAACACACACCTAAACACACCTACAAATTGTTCTCATTTCTGATTTGATTGAAAATAAACTGAAATTAAAGCTGATACGCTGCAATTAAAACACATTGATGAATTATAAATCCATCGTGGTGATGTTTAGAGCCAAAAAGATGAGAATTGTGTCACTGTCCCAATATTTATGAACATAGCTGTGTGTTTTATCTTAATTCAGAGTTGCATGCATATTACTTTTAAATCTTCCTCACTGTGGGAGTTAAATGAATCTCGGCTCACACGCAATGTCATTTAAAGATGCATTTGCCGGCTGTCAGGCACAATTAAACCAATCCCAGGCCTGAAAAAGAGTCACATTCACATTCACATTCTGATGCTAGCTAGTCAAAAATAAGATTTTCATTTAAATGTACATATGCTAACTCTTTACGTATTAAGAATGTGAGAAAGTTTTATAATGGGTAAAATCTATTTTCGTCCCCATGTAATTGATAATAAAAATAATCATCTCCCTGCCAAGTCACACTATTCTGAGTCTAAATATTGCACAGATTTGAAATAAATTCATTGTTGCTATGGAGTACACTTGCAGTACATCTAACTTACAGTGTGTGTTCACCTGTAACAGCTGCACAGAGCAAGAGCTGGACATTTTTTCATTTTCACAACTGACTATGTTGGGGATGAATTATGTAAAGCGGACATACTGATGAAGCAACCACAAAGCACAACAGGCGCGCTTATGCTGCCTTTCAATAGAAACACACAACACAGCAATTCAAACTTATGAGCTAGGTAACTATCCTAAATAGTTTAACTGTATTTTACTTTTATTTGATATCTTTGGATATGCCTTTTTATGATGGTGAAAGTTTGTGCCTGGAACAAATAAATGCACCCCCCCCCCCCCCCCCCACCCGAAAAGATTTTCCTGCCACTGAGATTTACATTTCAGACACAGCTTTGAAGTCAATTAAAAAAAAAAAACGACAATTTATATGTGAACATGAGGCCCCAAGTGCATTGAAAGATGTAGTTCTACCTGCTGAGCTCACCTCTGTCATGTTACATCGATGTGAGGTTGTCTGTGAGAATCAAGCACGACAACACCATGGCAACACCATGGCAACTTCTAGCCTGCCAGGTCTAATCTAAAACCTGCTTGACATTTGTCAGCTTTTCCAGACAGAGCTTTGTGCTCACATTTAAGCAGAATTAAAAAAGGTTGAGTGGTAAACACTATATAACACAAAAGAGGAATTATGTCCTTTGACTATTGTGTGTTTTAAAAAAAGTCATTGGTTTGAAGCACACACCTTGACTCGCCGTAGTTTCCTTTGAGAGTGTTTTTGCTCATTGACCATCTTGCTCCTCGGGCCGTGTAGATAGCGAGGCAGAGGCGAGAAGTTGGCAAGCTCACCTCAGCCGATGGGGAGCAAGGATACACCCAACAGCAGGATTGATTAGAAAAATGTGTTTCGAACAGTGCCGCGACCTTTCTGGTTTTCTTGTTAAGCAAAATAAATTAGCTGTCTGGCACGGCTTTCCTTGGACCTTTTGCTCATCGGTGTTGTTTTTCCATTGAGCCTGACAGTTGTTTTTGTTCTTTGCAAATGTTTGGGGAGGAAATCTGCACAGAATATCTTAAGGGGATGTTGGATGTGTTGGTGTGTGGTGTCACAAGGCCATTGCGCTGCATATCCACATTTAGTCTCACCTCACGAGGCTGGCAAAGCTCTCCACGTTTTGCCGGAAGGCTCTTGGAAAAGGAACACAAGTCCTGACATTACAGGCATCTAACACATTCTCCATATTCGCCAATAACGGTGCTTGCAGACATATGTGCACCTATGTCCGCTGTAATTTCAAATGAGTGAGCCCACTTGATTCCTTTTTTCTGCACACACAGATACAAGTCTACGGTACATTCCTTGCAGTGATAAGAAACATGTTTTGAGGGCCTTTAGAACACCTAGTTGACATTCCCAAGCCGAGTATTGTCGATTGGTTGTCCGTTACAAAATTGAAGTTTTGCATAAAACTTCATCTTCCCCAAGCATGACCTATTTTTTTTTTTTTATTCCTGCCAGAGAGGAGCTGGAGGGCTTTGTGTCCAGTGGTACCTTGGACCACCTCAAAGTATGTTTCTCCAGAGATGAGCAGAAGGAGGAGGAAGCCATCGTCTCAGGAGGCCCTCCCAGATACGTCCAACACAACCTGCTGCTCCACAGCCACAAAATCATCAACATCTTGCTCAAAAATAACGGTTGCCTCTACGTTTGTGGGTAAGACAGACTCAGATTTATTTATTTTCTTTAAATCATGTGACTGTATTTTCAAACAGTGGAACCAAGATTCAGAGGGAACTCCGGCCCAGGCCCTTATACAGTATATATATATATATATATATATATATATATATATATATATATATATATATATATATATATATATATATGTACAATTTTAGGGCTGTCAAAATTAGAGCATCAACTATGGAGATTAATTTAAATTTTATAAAGCATTAAAACAAAAATTTACTCAGTTAACTCATTTTTTTAAATTTACTTCTTGTGGCAGCTGACCTCTGCTCACTTTGCAGCCAAACTTAGAGGAGGGTCACTGTCTCAAGGACGGACTTTTACATAGTTTTACTTTAATCCATTAAGGACGGGAGCGCATAACCGCGTTTCTACCACTAAAGCCGGGAGCGCTGTTGCGTGGTTCTCCCATTTTAGCCGGGAGAGCGTATACGTCATTTTGTTTTTTAATCCAATTCTCAGTCTCTTAGCCAATAAAATGCATCAGAATATACATGTGATGGTGTCGTGAGTTGTCGCAGCATATCCAGACTTTTGTCGAGGAGTAATGGCGGACGCTGTCAATCGCGGGGCTCTGCTATAAGTCACGGCAGTGATATAGACGACACGCTCGCGGACTTTAAAACCGTGAAACCATCCAAACGTGATGTTTAGATATATGTTTGTAAACAATGACGATTTCAACGTCAACGTCGAGATGTCTCACGCGGGGCTTCAGGCTTCAATGGGTTAAAATGTTGCTCGACGGCTCATTGGAGGAATCCAAAATAATTTGCGCACTTTGCGCAAACACCATATTAGCTGTACGTCTTTGGTGTATCGTTCAGTTGTATTTGACAGGAAAAGAATCGTATTAAAAAGATTAAAGAAAAGCTATTAGAACAGTTTTTGAATCTAAATATACGTAAAAAAAATGTTACCACCTTAATTCCAAGATTTTACTCAAGTAAACATCGGTTCCAAGCTTTGTAAAAAAATATAGTTGAAAAATACAATTAATCGCGATTAACTATGAAAAATGTTGCAATTAATTAGTTTAAAAAAAATTCATCACTTGATAGCACTGATATATGTGTATCTCTCCCTCTCTCCCTCTCTCTCTCTCTCTCTCTCTCTATATATATATATATATATATATATATATATATATACATACATACACACACTGTATATGATCATCAGCACTGATGTTTAATTTTTTGTCCACGTCTCTTTGCTCATGTAGTATGTCCATAACTTTCACTACTATTATGGAATGTAACATTGATTCCAGGTTTTAAGGTTTTAAAATTTTAAGATACCGAGAGAAACAGAGATTTACAACTTTTAGGAATAATTTAGGAAGAAATAATTTATTACAGGAGTGTAAGCCAGTCTTGATTGGAGTGGAAATATTGTTTTTATCTATTTCACACTGATTAAGATTAATAAAAGAGGGCCGTGCGCATGCATGATAAACAAACTGTTTGACAAATCTCCTGCAAGGAATGCAAATGCACGTTGTTGTGTTGTTGCTGTAAACCACCGAAAAGATTTTATGCACTTATTCATCGCTACAATAACAAAGCGGCTTAACTTTTATTTTGTGCATACCTACACCTTTATACACTTCCCACATATTTGTTTCTGTCAGTGCAGTTTCAGGAAGACAATGAATGATGCATAACAATGAGCCAACAGTTTTATAGCTCAGAGTCCCATGATTTATCGAGAGGGTCTCACTTTTTATCACTGCGGGGCTACCTGCTTCTCCTAAATGATCTTGGAAACATCCGGACTAAATTAATTAAAATAAATCTCACCTTTACGTCAACAGAATGATGAATGTCTCCCAAAAAGCTGCAATGGTAAGATACAGCCCGAATCAGAATTCTAGATTTATGGAGATTATCATTCACCGTGTACGACCACGTACGGGGAATGTGATTTTTCAGGTAGGGGTTAAAAATAGAGGATTGTGCAGTCTTTTGTAACCACACAAAATGCTACAGTGCACAAAGTGGGGGAAAAATTGATTAGAAATATAGATAAATATAGAAATTAATAGTGCAATAATAGTCAATTGTAAAGTGTCTCTGCAGGGTATACAGCATAACATATACAGCATAAATTTGACATTATGTTTGAAGTTCCTGGCAGGATGAGTGTTGCTCTGACACCCATCATATTTCCCTTCTCGTCCCATCTTTTTTCCACACCTCCCCAGAGATGCAAAGAACATGGCTAAAGATGTAAACGACACCCTGATGGAGATGATCAAGCGTGAGCTCCAGGTGGACCAACTGGAAGCCATGAAGCAACTGGCTGGCCTGAGAGAGGAGAAACGCTACTTGCAGGACATCTGGGGATAACACAGAACTTTATTTGTATTTTTTTTTTTAATGAACCAATAATGCTGCTTTTTGGTTCTTGCAGCATGAAAATGCCTTTAGGGTTGACAAGCACTCCATGTTTGTCCGACCAGGAAAAGCATTTACCGTAAATCAGCTTTGATCGAGGGATTTCAATGAGACTGAAATTGGGGTATGGCTCCTCCCTAGATAAACAACAATCATTTACACAGACGCAGGCATACAAATATGAAAGGATTGTGCAGGGTTTAGAAATGGATTTTTTTTTAGCATTGTGGTATTTTCTTTGAATGCGCAAAACCCGCCACCGATTTAACGCACCGCATTTGCAAAGAAGAGCTGAAGGCCACACACCAATAACTCCACATGAACACTTGGAGTTTTGTGTTATGCTGATTTGTATTGTGCATAATATCTAATTATTATCGAGCTATGTTTTTTCTTTTTTTTAAAAATTACTTAAAAAAAAAAAAAAATTTCTGAGAAAAACAAAAACTTTTCATGATTACAGGCACACTACAAGGCAGTTGTTTCTTTGTGTGAAGTTCAGAGTGAGCATATAGGCCATAAATATCCATCATAAAGCTCAGCCCTAAGCTCTGAGAGTAATGCATCCAACTTGACTTTGTTTGGGCCTGCCCGCATGCACAATGTTTTTTTTAGACTCCTCCAAATGTTGCCCAGCCGGACTACGATCTCAAACACAACACACACGCGGCCTGTCGTGTTGTGTGGTCTGCAAATAAAATCATTAAGAATGAACTTCCGTCATCACCTCTTTTCCCCTTTTATTGCTCACATTTAAGGTCATGGGTCTTCAGGTGCAAAGTACCCGAATTTATGAACTTGTTTTGGAGCAGCAATAGTGAAAACACGTGAAACTTGTTGTATTTTAAAATGTAAAACTTGCTAACTTGAAAGTTGAAGGTGCCTTTGGTTAGAGAATGAAAGCGTCTGCTAATTGAAGTCTTTTTGTGGTGGCGCTTCTTAGTCTGCTGCAGAGCCCCAGAGAGAGGCTTCCTCAGAATTAAATCTTCTAACAGCGGTCGTTTTATTTCTCGTTTTGAAGGGAGGGCAGAGGGGGAAAACATGTTTACAATCTTCCACTGCCTGCACCGTTGATGACACACCATTTAATTCGTTCTCAAGCCGGGTAAACAAAACCGTCACTGTCCTAGAAAACCACCCCTCACTGTGACTAGTTGCTTTAATATTGTCAAACAGGGCAAAGGAAAAAAGCTGCACAGCTGTGATCATTGTCACTACTTTACCTTTACTCATCGACTTAAAACGGAAGTCAACCCTAACATATTTTTTTTAAGAATATGTTAAAAAATGCAGACCCACCAGTTTAAACACAGCAATCTGATAAATATTGCATTTGTGGAATAAGAGCTAATTCACCCGTTTTCTATTTTGTTACTTCTGTCGACTGAAAATGACATCACAATTGCTCGGGGCTCAAGTAACAATCAATCGCAGCTCACTTGTTTTCGCAAGCTGAGCCATGATTGGTCGTTATCCGAGCCCTGAGGGTGTGTGATGTCATTTTCAGTCGACAGAAGTGACAAAATGGCCGCCTTCTGAGATGGCTAAAAACGGGTCAATTTTGCTGCTTAACTCATATTCCACAAATTTGATCAGAATGCCTTGTTTCACAAACCCTCAGGACTCAGATAACGACCAATCATGGCTCAGCATCCGAAAACAGGTGAGCCGTGATTGGTCGTTATCTGAGCCCTGAGGGTTTGTCATGTCATTTTCAGTCGACAGAAGTGATAAAATGGCCGCCCTCTGAGATGACCAAAAACGAGTGGATTTTGCTGCTTAACTCATATATCAACTAGTGGGCCTGCATAGAAAATATTCTTGAAAAAAAATATGTTTGGGTTGACTTCTCTTTAATCATCTTCACAATGTGACTACAACAAGTGTTGGCTCAAAACTGAGAGCCTTGCATGCTTCTTGCGGCTAATGTCACCCTGTCCTGTGACCGCCAAGGACTCGAGGCAAGTTTAAAGTTATGGCTTCATAATTAAAAAGGTCCACGGTGTCGATATTGTCCCGCAGCTAGGACTTCCAACAGTTTGGAATAAATCAGAGTTTGTTGGAGGTCAGTGAGACCGGAGAGCAGAAACACCCCAGTGATAGATGCCCCTTGTTAAAAATGGCTAAATGAAGCAGAAAGATGTGTGCTCTCGTTAATGACTCTTATTATGAAAGTGTAAACGGGACTAGTGGAGAGGTGCACTTCATGTCAATGAACAGCACAAGACCCGCTTGACACCGCGTGGTCTCTATGGGTCTACAAAGTACTACAGGGAATGATGAGGTTAGGAGACTAATCAGCCTGGTGACACAATAACCACTTCATTTGCCTTTGCATTGTGGGAGAGAACGTGATGTCATTTTAAAAGTTAAAACAGGAAGGCAACATTTAGCCATCTTATCCATTTTATTTGTCTCAATCTATTTACGCCTGCACAATCATTTTTTAAAAAAATCGACCATAGCGTAATGTTAATCCAAGTTGTACTGTTAAATAATTGCAAGGTACTTATATTCCTTTATTGTGATTGACGATTGCAGTATTGATCATACTGAGAGTAGTTTACAATAATTTGCCTTTTTATTTTGAAAGTTGCACTTGTATTTCATGTGCACAATATGCATGCTAGTACAAGCGACGTCGTAAGCAAGAGCATGTCTGCAGTGTTGCCAACTTAGCAATGTTTTTGCTATATCTAGCGACTTTTCCAACCCTTCTAGCAACCCCCCATAAATAAAGTAAAAAAAAATACCAAAAATAACAACTGTGGTCCAAATGTTAACTACATTCTTAATTCCTACATGAGTGAAAACGGCCAAGAGGATTTGGCCTGATAATACTGCAAATCTACAGCTTCATACTTCCTACTGTACATATTGGGTGCATTGCAGGTCATCGTTGTATCATTATACAACAGTCAATAATATTATGCTTCCCACTAATCTATATATTTGAGAGTCCTGATTAGAAACGGCTAAATTAGTTGGCAGTTGGTGCACAAAATGAATGCTCTCATTTTTAAAATGTAAAGATGTAATTTTCATGACAGGTCATAATTTTGTGTTTCCTAATCATAACAACACACCATCTACACACGTTAGCAATTTATTCAAACAAGACAACATGCTTTTTCTCAATACTGTACATTAAAAATAATAATTCGAAGCTCGACCGGTTTATTTATTTATCTATTTTTGATCCAGTGGTTAACACTAAGGAATTATCAAACGTTACTTAACATCTGTTCAGGTAATTTAGGTTTGAGTCTGGAATACATGTATTCACTTTCCATATTTTATTCTGGGAATTGGTTCAACAATTAAAATGACTAACTATAACTGATATTATTATTATTATGATGAATTGTTTTTGACTTTGGAAGCTCCACCATCCTGTATTATATCATGTGTCAGAGAGCTGGTCACAAATGCTTGAATAGAGTTATATGTAACCGAAGGTTGAAATGGGAGAATTTAGTTTAGCGCTGCTTTGAAATTGAATGAATGATTGAATGAAAGAAATTAATCTTCACCGAGCAATGCAGAACACCGACACCAAGAAGGTCAGTCCATATTTAGCTGCTTTGTCAATGTAGTCTTTATTCATATCATAAATATTTACCTTGGTCATTAAATATGTAGAGGAAGGATATTCTGACTCCCGAGTTCTTTTTTCATCTAATCAAAATCTCATTACATTTTCTGACACAATGAATGGTGTAATCGTCGTCAGTTCAAACGGTTGAACCGTACGTTCACCTTAGGGAGGATCCTCATTGCCCTCAAAAGTGAGTAATGTGACCAAAAGGAAATGAGAAAATACTTTTTTATATTATGATGGCCATAACAGATAAGGAACCCAAATCCCTTCATTCCCAAACAGGTAAATGAGATGATATACGTATATACAGTACATTGGGCAATCTAATTTCATATGCAGGAGGTGTATATGTGAACGTATACATCAAACACAATGTTTTGTTTAGCTGGTTGACTTCCAAGTTCTAATTTCAACATATTTCCCCCCAGTAGGAAATAATTGAAAGTAAATACATATATTCCAGGGTCAAAGGTCACCATTATGAATCCTTTAATAACTACAGTCATAGGTCATAACATTTTGTAAAGAGAAATTAACCGATGTACGGGACAGGCTCCGGCACACCCGTGACCCTCGCGGGGATAAGCGGTTCAGAGAATGGATGGATGGATAATAACATTAAAGTAAAACTACTTAACCTTGCATAACGCCGGATGCACCCATAACATTGTCACCTGGATATGTTTTATAGGTAGAGTATCTGCTTGCAGGCACATGTTGTGCTTATGGATGCGTATGGGTAAATGCTGTGTAAGAAATTATATAACGAGATGCCGAGCAAGGTTACTGTATTATAGTTAACAAAAACCAAATCAAACCTAAAATTGAAAAATCTTTTTTTTTTTTCAAAAGAGGACGGAAATACAGAAGTTGTCATGGCAACTAACCTTCGTTTTGCACAACAACAAAGATTTAACACACGCATCAAGCCACCTGCATTGTACCTTTGGCTACAATGCGATGAGGCAAATTAGTTAAAGTAAGACATTTTAAGGTAAAAAGCTGTTGATTGATTTAGAACTTAAGCTGAGAAACTCCAATAGATGAAGCTATGGTCACAAAAGAAAACCTGTGATAGAGTGAAGCCGCTATAAGCGAACCGCAAAGTAGTAGAAGGGAACACTGTACTCCAAATAGCGGCATTTGACTTGGCAAGTTCCACTATATTCGCTTAAATCCTTTTTTTCCCCCCTCAATAGAACTTTATTTTCTTAATTACACTGAAAAATTTTATTATTTTATTTTATTTTGTTAAGTGGTTGCATGAAATAAAATCATCTGGATCCACATACATTTTTGGAGTACTACTTCAAAAATATTATTTTGTACAGCCACAAAATTGAGTAATTTCAAAATACTTTTTTTTTCAGTGTGCAGATGTTGTTGATGTGTTTAAGAACGTTTTTTTCCCCAATGATGAAAAACATGCATGGTTTCTGGGCAGTGTTATCGTCATTCTTTTCACAGCTGTCAAGCAGATGCAGCACTGATATCCAACAGTAGTTGAACCCATAAACCAAACTATATATCTACTTTAAAAAATGTATCTGGATCCAGATGATTTTATTTCGTGCAACCGCTTGACAAAATAAAATTGAGCAAGTTCAACAATAACTTTTTTTCAGTGTACATTGGGTGAAAACTGAAATTTGTTGTATGACTGAAATCTATGGTCACATCGCACTTTTGTGCCAGTGTCAAGGTCACGCGCACTTTTATTCAGTGATCTCGCCTAAACGCGCACACAAGCTCTACAGCACACATTTGTACTTATACAGGGTAGCGGGTTCATCCAGTTGTCAGATCATTTCACACTAGCTGCTCAGGGTGAGAAAAATCTCCCACTCGCTCCAAAAATATGCAGGTATGTTTTAACCAGAGCTGCACTTTCCTTCTTCCGGAAATACGCCGTAGCAAAACTGCTGTGTAGTGGTTTGCTGGCATGCTTTTATTTCAAAGGCCGGGAAGTGTGGAAAATAAATAACTTGTTGAATGCTTGCAGACTTGTCGTCTGTTGGACCCAAATAATTATACAATACGACAAAACCAACCCCAGGGCTCGCAATGGAAGTTAGTACATGCAGCTGGGTAAGTACGTGAGTAAGTGGCGCGTTTGAAGCGTGTTCCACAGCGGGTTTGAATAGTAAGTTAGCCAGCTAATTGTCTTTAAATAAACCTCTTCCATTAGCATCTTTACCGCGGGGGCATCATGCCCTTTTTTTTTGGGGGGGGGGGGGGGGGGTTGGAACGGGGCGGGGGCCGACAATGTTAATGAATATGGCCGGGGGGTCGCGGCCGGAAGGGTACCCAGGTCAAGGGTGGAGGGTCGCGGCCGGACGGTCAAAAAAAGGGTCAAGTGCCCAGCTCTGGTTTTAACGATGGCAAAAATAACGAGAAGCCTAATTAGATCTGTGTCAAGCTGCAGCGTTATTCTTGGAAGGTTCAATGCAAACAAGCCAATGTGGTATAATAAGACGTGTTCTCAACAGCAGTACGGCAGGATCTCTGTGTGAAACGACCACTAAGCTCTACAAAGTCCCTTAATCAGTCGTTGTCTCTTGGGGGGGGCGGGGGCGAAACATGCAAGCATGACATGAATTGTTGTCTAAGCCTTGTTATAGCAACATCATGCTATACACGAATGCATTGAAATGCTAAATCCTGAACAGAAGCAATTATGTCGAGTGCAGGACAAAGCTGCGAAGGTCGTATTTTCCGTCCTCTCGCTGTACGGGCCGGATGGTACAGATGTATAATGAGATTCCATTTGAGCAATCGCACAACTCGGATACGACAAGTGTCAATCGCAATTGATGCTTAGTACAAAAGGCAAGAGCTGAACAAACAAGGAACTGAACGCACGCAGATGAATGACACAGGACATTCTGATTTGCTCGGACACAAGTAGTATGGTAGATACAGGAAAGAAAAGTCCAGAAAGTACTGTAACAACAGGAAATGGTTGCATAATTTGTGTGACCACATTTGAATTCAAAGCAGTTTATGCAAAGTTCCTGAGCAAAGCTGTCCTGACTAATTGATGGCAGTTCAAGATTCATATCTATTAAGGACTGGCACCAGTCCAGAGAACCTTCACTGCCAACTCAATGCTTCAGGTAAGAATTAAGAAATTCCGAAGCGTCACCAGCTATTGAAAAATACAGATTCAGGGCCAAAGCACATATACCTGTATCAAAAAAATCCAACATCCTGTAAAAGTTTTGGAAGAAACATATGTTACAAATTTGACTAGGTGCTTGAATGTAAAGTGTAACGTGATTGATTGACAGATGTGGAAGCTGATCTATTAACCAGTTTTTGAATGATCTAAGAGGGGTAACTAAATTGGAGCGATTCACAAGGAGGAGTCATGCTATCATTTATTTCCTTTCCATTCTGAATTTCCCATACACCTCTCCCAGAGCAGTTATTTTTGGGAGTCCTTTCCCAAGTTTTAAACACAATGTAACACATTATAATCTTTCCATCCAATTCAACGCTCTTGGCAAAAGTTAAATTAAGCAAAATGGGGCCTCCCCCAAATTAGTGAAGTGATATACTGTATATATTTTTTAAACTCAGTAATATATTTGTTTGTCTCTTCCACCAACACTTCTAATTCCATCACTTCAAACTTTTTCTTACCCCTGCAATGCTCTATGGTGATAACCATCAACAAATCTTTTAAATGTAGCTCCTGCTAAGTGTGAATACCACATATTTCCTTAAGATGCAACACCAAGTAAAATATGGTTTTGCTTAATGCCAATATAAAAACAAATGTTGAATATAGAGTATCTGTCATGAATGCATGGTAAAGGACCCAAATTACAGGAGAAGCAGGGCGTACTGAACAAATATGTATTGACAAAAAAACAGCATAAACAAGGTCCTGAAAAATCCAAAACTCAAAATAACAAAGAAACACTAGGAAACAAAACACAACATTGGGAGAAACAAAACAACATGACAGCGACAACGATCCAACAAGGACTGAATGAAAAATAGGAACTTAAATACAGGCATACTGACGACACAACGGGAAACACCTGGACGAGACACACAAAGTAGGAGGGAGCTGATTGGCTAACATGAGGGGATGGAATCCACACAGGTGGACACAATAAATCATTGACGAGACAGACAGAAATACAGAGAAAACTAAACTAAAAAAGCCTAAACATGACAGTATCGGTATTTTAGTATCAATCTGCCCAACACTTGTATGCAACTGGTGGTTAAAAATGAGCTCTTCCCTGCAATATTCTTTAAAATGATAATGCCAGAAAAATCTCCAATCTCTTTCAGTTGTCTTTGACAGGGAAATATCATTTGTCTTCTTTTGATAGACGGAACTGTGTGTTGTGTATTTTACACCATTTTCCTCTCCTGTCCAGCCTACGACAAACAAATACTTACTGACTCTGTTTATTTGATTTTCTCCTCAACAAAACTCACAAAGCCACCGATGTACCACAGTGATATTTGACTTTCCAACCAGCATAATGTCTGCCAGTGAATGAGTGAAGCGGCCTTTCTGACGGTGGTGCCCACCCACCGTTGGCTCACCGGGGTTTGATAAATGAGGCGCTCATTTTACACGTGGACTTGAGTGTTTGTTTTTTTCCGAGCACACTTGATGCACATGACCACTTGAAAGAACCAAAGACGCCCTTTTGACTGCAGCACTTGAAGTAAAACCTGACATCAAACAGTAAACTTTGTGTGCAATTTGTTAGTGTCTTTACTGTAAGTGTGAAGTAGAAGGCTTCCAAGTGCCCTCCCAAGAAGATGAGAGAAATCCACAAAACCGTCTACACCAGAATGGAGTGGTACCAGCAGTAAAAAGTACATTATAGTACAATTGGGCTGAATGTGAATTGTATGGATGGACGGATGGATAGATTTAACCAGCAGGCCCACTGGTTGAAACACGGCATTCTGATTAATATTGCGTTTGTGGAATATGAGTTAAGCAGCAAAATCCACCCGTTTTTAGCCATCTCTTGGTGAGGCCATTTTGTCACTTCTGTCGACTGAAAATGACATCACAGTTGCTCAAAGGCTCAGGTAACGACCAATCACGGCTGAGCTTCAGAAAACAGGCTCGCCGTGATTGGCCGTTAAATGAACCTTGAGTAGTTGTGATGTCATTTTCAGTCGACAGAAGTGACAAAATGGCCTCACAGAGAGATGGCTAAAAACGGGTGGATTTTGCTGCTTAACTCATATTCCACAAACGCAATATTAATCAGAATGCCGTGTTTCAACTAGTGGGCTTGTACAGAACATATTCTTGAAAAAAATATGTTTAGGCAGACTTTAAAATACTGTTTGTTAAATGCATTGATTCTTTTGGGAAAACGTCAACAAGATGGTGTTAAGGAGGGTGGCAGTTTGGCAGAGCAGATGTACGGGTTCCTATTTTTTAATCATGACCATGAATTTAAAAAAAACACAGATAATTGAATTAACAATTTAGCATCGTTGAGTCTTTTGAAAGGCTGTATTTCAATTTATTATTGCCTGAATGTCATTATTGGGCTTGGCTCTAGGTCAAAATTTAAGCAATGTTGTTGTCATTTCACGGCCCAGCTCATCACTGTCACAATTAATGATATTTTTTGGTTTTGCAAAAATGACTGGTCCCCTCTTGGTCCTTGCTTACAAAACTGTAAAAATGAAGGTGATGTGACGTGAAGCACTCTTTAGACCCAACCTTTCCTTTCTTTCTTCTAATTAAGTCCAGCTGCTTCCAGGTGTCAGGCTCATGGGCTTGTCGTCTTCATTGCTTCAACCCTCCTTTATGACTCTTCTATTTTGCCTTAATTTGCTTCTTGTGCTCCACCTTTCTGTGTACACTCCACACATTTATTTGCCCATGCTGCGTCTCAGCCTTTTAATGGATTGATGTAAAGTGCTCTCCCGGCGCTTTGCAGCTGCTTGTTGTCCTTTATTGCAGCAGAAGTTGTGGCCTTGGGATGTTGTTTCTTCTCTTGTCCCACTGCGAGGGAAATGACTAATGTCCCTGATGAGACGTTGCAATGGCAATAGCCGCAGCAATGGAAAAATGTCACCCTATGAATTCATATTATTGATCATTTTATTAGGCGACTTCTCAACAACCTTATGGATGTTCCAACCAACCGTTTTCTAGGGACAATTTTGATTCTTCAATTAACCTAACGATGTAGATTAGGGAATCAGGGAGGAAGCCGGATTACGTTGATAAAACCTGTGCAAGAACGAGGAGAACATACAAACTCCATACAGGAAGGCTGGAGCCAAGATTCAAACCCTCAAAATTGTGAGGCAGATGTGCTAACCACAACACCATGCTGCTCCCCCCAAAATTATTCTAGTCAAGCTTTATATTAAAGCAGAAGTCAACCCAAATATATTTTTTTCAAGAATATGTTCGCCAGCAGGCCCACTAGTTGAATAAAAGTTAAGCAGCAAAATGCACTCGTTTTTTTACCATCTCCGGGGGCAGCCATTTTGTCTTCTGTCGACGAAAAATGACATCACAACTGCTCACAACGACCATTCACGGCTGACCTGTTTTCTGAATCTGAGCCGTGATTGGTCGTTGCGAGCAGTTGTGATGTCATTTTCAGTCGACAGAAGACAAAATGGCCGACCCAGAGATGGCTAAAAACGAGTGGATTAACACTTATTCCACAAACACAATATTTATCAAAATGCCCTGTTTCAACTAATGGCTTGGAGGAAAGGAAACAAGAAGTGAAGAAAGAAGACAAATATTCACAATTTCCATTTTTTTTAAATTATTTTACATTCGGAAAATGGTTCATTCCCTTACATGTTTGTGGTAACACAATATACAAATTCATCTAGCAACTTTGTAGCATTAGCTATTGCATTTTAATGGTATGCATGTATCCAGAAAGGGTGTGAATCATTTTGTTTGTGGATAATGACTCAAGTATCATTTCCAGTGTTGTGTATGACCTTAACATCACAGTTAAATGTCATTTTACTTTGTGAGGTGGCAGTTGGGAAGGTGTGTCACAGTGAGAGTTAACGCCTCAAAAGGCTGACCTCTAAAACAAAAGGGGGTTGGCGTCCCTCCAAATGCTTTTTTGGATGGGAAAGTGATAAGAGCGTCACTCTGTGAGGGGGGCCAAATCACATCATGTTTGCTGCTCCCAGCTTGATTAGAAATTAATTGAAATATGAATCAGGTCCCCCTAGGATCAGAATGGCAGTGGCGAGAGTTGCACATTTGGACATCTCCAAATGTTGACAGCGCACATGCACGCATCCATACTAATGACCTGTGGTACGGCAGCCATTAAAGTTGCTGAATCAGGTGCTACTCTTTGTGCTCCTTTGGCCTCAGCGGGGCTTGATAATAGCGTTACCTCTTGAGAACTGCTTGATGTCTTGCGATTGTAATGAAAGCCTTGATAGCTATCATGCTGTTTCGCTGTGGGCCTACCACCACTTGAGTTACTCCATACTGTAAATGTATCATTCAGCTGCATGAGTCTGCTCCTCTAAACCTCTTTTGGATTGAAGTCAACACTCACAAGCATTATTTCATGATGTATTCTAGTCACACACTACGTTGTGGTGATTGAAAAAGCCATGGGGGCAAATCAATTTGAACATATGTTTGATCTGCCATAGGCAATAAAACTGCACTCAAGGGACTCTACATTAGGTACACAGGTAAAATCGCCGGTACAAATTCAACTTTTTTTTTTTTTTTTTTTTTAAATTCAAATTGATAGTTTAGTGGTTCGCAGAGGCTGGCGAACGGGTTCCTGACATAGCCCAAAAACATGCATGTTATGTGTTAAATGAAGACTCTAAATTGACCATAGCTAAATGATTGTTTGTCTACACATGGAAGCAGGAAGGCAGAGTTGTTTTTTTTTCTTTCAAAAAGGCAAACAAGGTACTGGAAAGAATCAGAAATTTAAATGAACAAACTCCAAAAATGACATTCAAAGTAACACACCAAAACAGGATATGAATTACAAAAGAAAACAAGCCACAACTTGGAGAAAGGACTGTCAGCAATAGAAGCAGAGACACAATGAACCAACAAAGACGGAAGAAAACCAGGGAACTAAATACAAGAAAACTAACGAGACAATGAGGAGCACCTGGACAAGATACGAGTGGCTGAGGGAGCTGATTGGAAGACACAAGGCGATGAGCACAGGTGGAAACAAAAAAGAATTAAGGAGCAGGACGAGACATGAACCGCAACACAACATGAGGCAAAAAAGAAAAATCCAAACAACAAAATCTCCAATCATGACAGTGTGAATCCTTGTGTGCTTTGGCTGCAGCTCTCAAATATTTGGATATTTGGATATCCTACTGAAAATTATATCGAATAATTGAGTATTTGGATAAAAATCAAATTCATAATAAATGTTTTTTTCATTTTTATTCAAACTGCATCAAACTGTATTTTCCTCTTTGGAAACATTATCAAGAATTTGGCCTTTGAGCCGAAGTGACGTCAGAACCTCAGTAGCATTTGAGTTAGCCTGGTTTGTTCAAAATTAATCAGTAGGAACTGCAACTGTGTCACGGAGGCAGCTTCACGCTTATTAAACTGCCTTTGAAAAGTTATCTTTGCCAGCCTATTTCGGCGTATGTATGCATGTATTATTTGATAAGGTAACATTTATTTTGAAGATGGCCTTCTCAACACATTGGATGCGTGTTCCCGCCATGCATAACATGAACAATTGTTGCTGAGGCTGGCACGACTTGTCTTCCCAACACCAAATCAGACAAAAACCCTCAAACATTTTTTTTTTTTTTTTTTTTTAATGGAAGTATTTGAATTACTTGAGGACTCCTTAGACCCCCTAATATGCGCTATGATTGACATCCCAGTTCTGGGATGTAATTTATCCGTCCATCTATTTCCGATTGCACTGGTAACCAATAGCATTCACCTGATACATGTTTTTATATGTGAAAGTACGTCTTGGAGAAAATTGAAGCAAGAATATGCAAACCACACATAGGAGGGCCTGAGCAAAAATTCGAACCTCTCGACTGTGAGGCAGATGAATAAAAAACACTTCATATAATTCTGTTTAATTATACTATCATTTTTCTATGCTGGCATTTATTATGTAAACGTGTGAATTTTATGACAGAGAATATACAGTCTCTATTACAGTCCCGTTTTAAAAAGTGAGCCTCTCTATCCATATGTCTCTATTTCTCAAAAGCCAGCATCTTACCAATACTTATTGTGTATGTGACCATGTCCTTGAGCGTGTATTCATGAACGCGTTCCCGGAATGAGCAGTCCTATCCGTCTTTGTAATGGCGACTCAGGGTGGCTAACTCTCCGGCTCCTGATCCGTCCTCATTTGTTTGGCATTTTCGTTTTGCAGGTCACAATCTTTCCCGCCAGCGACGTGGAAAGAAACCTTTCACCCTCTCCTTGCTCTCCCACATGCCGACACACGCCGTTTCCCCCTCCGTCTGCACCCCTGCTTTCACGCCACTAAAACAGGATGAGTCCAAATGAGGACAAATTGATACAAATCCCATGGAAAGCAACCAAGGGGTGAGGAATAAATGGTAGATACATGCAAGTCCACTGTAAGCATAAATCTGCTGATGTAGTGCTTGTGTTCATTTTCGAAGCTCATCATGATGCCCATTACGCTGAGACCGAGAGGACTTAGAGGACGCCGCAATGTCACGGCTGTATCAAAAGCAGATCAGAGAAGCGCCTTTACGAAAAAAAAAAAAAAAAAAGGGGATGAACAAATAAATAAACTGCCTTACTGCATCACGGAGGCGCAATACACACAGATTACCCCACAAATTTACCACTAAACCGAGATGACCGTCATCACCGGTTAAAGGCAATTCCTCTTCATAGCGATCTTTTGCCTTGAGCTGCAGCGCCCAGCACAAGTCAATCTAATCATGAAACAAGGTGAGAGGCGAGGGCAGCAGGAGGAAAGGAGAAAGAAAGCAACCGAGGCCCAAAAAAAGCTTTTCGTGTGTGTGTGTGAGTGAGTCGAGGGGATTTGCAACATCAATCCGATGAATTTAAAGCCCACTGGCTAGCTCCCAGAGGTGTTTATTGGTTGAAAAAACCCACACGGCATCATCCTGCGCGCTGTGCTCGCACTCACAGACCTGGACACCCTTTGCCAACCGGAAAGCCATTTTTGCATGTGCCAAAATATACAAGAAAATATTCACATCTGTAGGCAGGAAACACATGATGACTCCATTCCCGCCTGCGGCGCCTGGGAATAAAGGTCCATTGTGTAGGTGTACGCGAGAACTCTGGTCAGCACAATGCGGCCTCACTGAGCTGCTGGACTGCTGAGCACCGCAGGTGTGGTGCATCTCAATTTGTTCCGGGAGGGATCAAATTCCAAGGCCTTTGCAAATCGTACGGGGCAGCACGGGCCCGGACACACACTCGAATACACTCATCATCGTCAACAACACGAGGTACCATTGCACAATTTGATGACAGAGGATTAGAATTTTGTATTTACAAAGTTAAGAAAGCTAACCGATCAGTCAAGTTAAGCAATAAATATGTTCATAATCGATTGATCGTTCCGAGACCTTACACACTTTAAATTTGTGTAAGTCCTCAGAATTTCAGTCTGTCAAAAATATTAAAATTTCTGTAGCTTGGTATGAAAGCAGACTGATTATCTTTTCAAATATTTTTTTTTCAAATATCTGAATTACTTTGGAAAATAATTATTAACATGTTTCCTTATTTTCTGACATGCTACCAAACCACTAAGTGAATCACAATCAAAGTATGTTTGTGCATTTTGTTGTGCATTTGAAATGATATCCTGTTTTGGAATAAAAGGATGGACATGACTAGAGCTGGGCATTTTACTAAAATTTTGCGGTCCGCTTATCACCTTCAACCTGCAGCCGGGGTACCCTTCTGCCATCCGTCTATCCGCCTTTTTGTCCAGCCGGAACAAATAGGAATCGTCTATAGTTTGGTCTGCCTATCATTTTAAGCCGTGAGCGTTTCCGTCTAAAAATTTGACTAACTTCCACTAGCACCGAAAAGCTGAACGATATTTGAAATGAAAGACTCACCGTGGCACGGATGCCTCACTGCGGCTGGACTAAAAGCGTCTTCTTTTAGGAGCCAGAAGCTGTCAAAAAGCCTTGGCCTTGGCCAACGGAAAACGGAAGCCTGGCCTCAGCCATTGAAGCCTGACTGTAAAAATAGACGATAGACGATTACATAGATGGAAAAAATGGGCTTCCGACTATGTTTAGCCTGGCTATAAGTTTAAGTATAAGTACAAAATGGGCGTCCGTCATAGGCGGATAGACGGACTGGTCCGTCGCATAGGGGGAATGCCTAGCTATGAAAATGACAAATGTTTATTTTTTTTTAAAAATCTGATTAATCGATTAAGCATCAAAATAATGGACGGATTAAAATAATCGGTAGTTGCAGTCCTAGAATGCAGATATAATGTAGTAATGTGTTTAAAATGGACATAGCGTGCCTCATCTTAGCTGAGAACTGAGATTTATGGCCTTCTCAGACTACACGACGTTTTTGTTGTTCACGAAGGTCAATCATAGCATGAGTTGAAATGCACTGTATACTTTCCAGTATTTTCCCCCTATTCCATTGCTTTTTTCGCCATGTTGATTGTTTATATTGTGCGCGCTATGTCCAGTCTCTCGTCATAAGTAGAAAGGCACTGTTTTCCTATTGGTCAATGCCGAAAAAACAGTCGAAGGGCGACGTAGGACATATCACACTATGCGGCAAGACGAACAAAAATACTAACATGCCAGACTTTCGCCGTGGTGGTCTTGAAGCGTCCCAGACACCAAACGACCAATCGTTGAGTATGTCACACTACACGGGCTACAATGCGTCAAGACAACTCCAAAACGTTTGCCTGCGAAACGTCTGTCGCCCCAAAATCGGGCTAAATTTGTGTTTCCTGACATTGGCATTGGAAATGACATATTTTGGAATGAAATTAGAATTTTTTCACAACCCCAGTAAACATCTAAACAATGCAACATAATTTTACTTGTGCTGTACTCATGTATAATGAAACCCCCTCGATTTTTGCCTTTTTTTTTTTTTTGAGCAATAAATTGCATTTTATACCAAAGAAATATGGGCCGTGCATTTAGTCCCTCAGTCTTCAGTCGGGACTTACCTGACTTAATCCACCTCCAGTATTCATTTAATATCATAACAAAAACATCAAACGTATACGATACCTCATACTTACCAGATATTCTGATTATTAAATATATCAAGGTGGCTACGAGCATGTTTTGGATTCAAATCTATATTTCTGTTTTTAAACTTTTGGAAAGAAAATATTTGGTATCATACAAGAACTTTAATGTATTCTGCTGATTTTATCTAGTAGCCATACAGTGGTTGCGGTTTGAGTTGATTGTCCTTGCTCAAGTTGAATGTCATCGTTTTATATCATTTTGCCTTCTTGACACATTGTGACATATGAATAAATTACACCACTGTCGTCTCCTTTCGGATGACAGTCCAGCCAAGTGGGAAGCTTCACTAATGATCGTAGCTTCATCACAAACTATGGACGGATGTTATTAATCTTTCATTCATTGCCGTCCAAAGTCAAAGTCCAAAGTCCTTAAAGGGCTGGAGAAAGTGGAAGTGCAGAGGTTACGATAGGACAACCTCCACCCTAATTACCCTCATTACTCACTCCTGCTCACACTTTATCTCATCCTCGTCTGGAAATGAAAAACGTCATCATTAATAACAAATCAAACTGCCGTGGAGGAGTTTTGCTAAGTAAGACTGATTCTTGGTGATTTTTATTCTTGTTTGATATTTTCCTCGTTTGGGAGGTTGAAATCGTTCATCAGTAAATGATCATTTGTTTGCCAGCGCAATTAATAACTGATTAACACTCATGTTTACGTTGTGACCTCTGAGTAGAATAATGGTGAGCACACATGTGCTAATGATTTTTGGAACCGGTTGGCCATTTATTAAACCTTTCTCCAATCATAGTTCAACAACTGTGATTCGGCATGGCGGCCGTAATAAGGTTTCAGTGTATCCCAAAAAGTTTTTTTTTTTTTTTGTCGTCGTTTCTCACAAATCCAGTCCACACAAATGTATCTTTTCTTTTGTCATTTCACATTCACTGCTATTGTTGCAAGTTTGTTTATACGGGATGGTTTCTTATTCTCTCTTTTTTGTGACGACTTCTTGTGGCAACAGTGCCACACAGGTACTACAGTGTTTCAGCATTTTCATATGGACACACACATTTCTTGAAATGATAGTGTGAAAGGGATTTTTAAAAAAATTTTTTTGCTCTAAATGTACTCAAATATATCCTATATTGTAAGGGTCCCGTCATCACTATGTTACATTATTAGTTTTATTTTCAAAATAAAATGATATCTAATACTGTAATTATAAAATAATCAAGTCTAAATGCAGATTATTTTTTTCTTTAATGTGCAGTTCATTTAATTGCGGTTATTATACAATGACATTAATTCAATCATCAATCAATCAATCAGAATATGTCAACTATGATTGACTTCAGCTCTCGTTTGTCTTTTTTATGTCACGACATCATCCGTGGAGGTTGATAAAAATAATGAGCCTATTTTGACAAAGAAAAGAGTAGAACGTACATCTGTTTTCAAATGGAGAGTGCAAATAAAAACTCAAAATAAAAGTAAACACAAATCCAGATGAATCTAAAAAAAACTACTCAGCGGTAATGAAGCATTCGTACTTTATTTCCCACTTCTGCTTTTAGCACGTTTTTTTTTTTCAAGTCTATTTTACTACTTGTGTCTTCCTGCCATAGATCAATAGCTCATCACAAGGCTCATTAGTAGACAAGATGGATTTAATGATGTGAGGAAATGAAGAGTTGGTTGAATAGGGGCAGTAAAGCATGCGTCCAATTGTTAACTGTAAAGAAGTAGATTATTTGTTATTTTTGGAACAAATCACCATAGAAACCATAATGAGTGCGTGTTTACCTTCATGCCCATGTCAAATGAAGGGATAGCGGATGGAAAATCGCCAGCTTCTTTAATTTAGTTGGTTGCATCTCTGACCCCAAAGAAACACACGACACAGGAGTGTGTGTGTGATACATTATCGTGTGGAAATAAAATACTTGCTAAATTCTGTCTGAATGTAATGAGTGCTTGTTATCAAATCTCTCTGTGGAGTGCTTGCCTGCCCAGCAAGTGTGAAATTAAACAACCAACAAAATAGGGACTTGATCTGTGTTTTTGTTGACCTCGTGGAATGCTTAGCATTCTTTACATCACATTTGCTTTTGTTTCATTATATCTGGAGTTTTGTTTCTGTTTCATGTTTGGACCATCCCTACCTGGTCATTATATCTGTCTCCACCTGGTCGCGTCATTCCTGCTCCCCGTGTATAAGAGCAACTCAGCTTCTTCCATCCACTATTTTTGATCCAGCTTCCCCCGTACCTTTGTTTTCCCTTTTTGTAAATAAATACTTTTTTCAAGAATTACCAATAGCCATCTTTCTGCTGCACGCGACACATAAGCAGATGTGTTGAACAAACTGAGAAAATAGCCGGGAAGTATTCTTATAAAAAATGTTTTAAAAGAATAATACAACTCTTTATAAAAGCACTTACACTCCATGTGATTTTAGGTGATGTTTTACTCACTTTAAAAGCAGCAGCATTTTAGCTCAGACAAATTGATCGCATCGCTGCAATCTGTAATGAGTGTGGCGTTAAACATGTATCCACTCATTACGCTTCCTCATTTTGCATTGTTTTCTAGTTAAAGATAATCAATTTTCTTACAAGCTCAAGTCCCGTGCGTTGTTCACCGCCGAAAGTATGCTAAAGTGCTTCCATTAATCACAAACTACACCCTGGAGGGATATTCAATTGTACATCCGAAAATGCCAGTGAGACAAAAAAACGTGTGTGTAAAACACGTAAAGACACCAAAGTTTCCCTTTGTTTTGTTTTCCAGCATCCACCCACTTCTACTTTACTCATGCGGTGACTTGTGAAAAGCTCATTTGTCATCCGGCAGGTAAGGAGAAACATTCACACTGACCTCCGCTTGACCGCTAATGAGACAGAACCAATGCGGATTCAGTCAGGAAATATTTATCAAAACCAATTTTTTCATTGTCATGTGACATCCCCAGGTGCTATCTTTGATATATTTTACACACCGGAGAGCTAAATTTGAAGATGTCAAGGCTAATTTATTTGGAATATAAATTATGAGGTCAAGAACCAACTTGACAAGAGATTAAAAGCAAAATAATTCTCAAGGTATGTGATAGCTAAGAAGCCAAACCTATTTCCTATCTTCAAATCATCTATCTGCTGTTGATATTAATATAACTTAACCCATTTTCTATACGTCACATGTTCAAATTTGCCACCCACCTCCACAAATAATTTATTTACATGATTGAGAATAATCCCAAATCCTTTTAAAAAGGACATTTTACTCTTGTGTTTTAGAATTTATCCATCCCTCGATTTTCTAGACTGCCTGTCTTCATTAGAGCTGTGGGTGAGCTGGAGCTTATCCCTTCTGCCTTAAATTGTTGCATGTTTCTAATGTAAAATATGTTACAAAATGTATTCTCATTTTTGTTATAATGTTCTTCTTAATCTGATTTTTAACCAATTTAAACCCATTCCAGTGTCAAAATGGTCAGCTCATTCAGGATATTTAGTTTTGTCAGTCACATTCCACACTAAAAAACATTTCTTTGAAATATAGAAATTTATCAAATCTACCTAACCTTTTCCAGCCTTTTAATGTCAACTCATTCACTGCCAGACATTTTCAGAGCCTCTTTTACCCGAAGGTTTGAAAAAATTTGAAAAAATATTAGTGAATTCCTGGGATTTAATGGCTGGACTGTGAAAAGACAAGTCAATACGTCAATGGCAGTGAATGAGTTAAATAAACAGTAAAACTGTAAAGAAATGAACAATCACACAATTATCATAACTAATATTTCAACAAGGATGTTAAATAAATACTAACCTTAGGCCTTCAATTCTAAAATTCTCCAAAACAGTTTTAGCTTGCTGCGATTGGCTAGCAAGCACTTCCGTTTATTCCCACCTCTCGCCCAGTCAGCTGAGTTGAAGTCCAGTAAGCGGTGAAAATGGATGAATGAATGTTTTAGCTTGATATGAACAAAAACAAAGACAGTCATTAGGATACAGGATTCACTCAATCGAACTTCTAAATCAAAAGACAACGTGCAGAGTGAACACAGTGCTTATCAAACAGGAGTACTATGCGTGTTTTTTGTAAATTTGTAAAGAAGACAATTCATCGTCACCATTTTTTGATGATCTAAATGCTATTTTAAATGTGCATTTCAGTAGTGACTGCTGGAGCCGACTCACTGATTATCCGGGGATCATCTGGGGACAAAAATGTAATGCCGAAGCAATCAGTCTTGTAGATGTTGATATTTCACAGGTGAAATTGAATATGTGACCTGCTGGTGGTACTACAGGGGGGAGAAAAAAAATCAGGGGATCATTGGAGCAATTACAATTAATCCAGGGAGGGCCGTGAACCCCTCAATGAAGTGACGAGATATTTCATCAAATAGATGTTGAGACTTTCGCTAAAAGTAATAAAAGACGGTCGCTTCGTGACAAGGCCAAATGAGGTTCATCGCAGTGCACCGAACTAGATGGAATATATTTATTTCGATGGCTAATTGATCCAAGCGGTCATACATCAATGCAGATTAGATAGAGGCCATCACATTTGCATGGTCATGTAAACATCCATCCGTCCATCCAGTATCTTGTCCTCATCAGGGTCACAGGAGAGTTGAAGCTTGGAGCCTCTCTCATGCGGTTGACTTTTGCGTGAGAGGCTGGGTACATTCCGGACTGGTCACCAATCAATCACATAGCAAGTACTACTAGAGATACATAAACAACCATATTGATATTCACACATTTTAAACTTGATTCCGAATTTGCCCACGTCGCATTTTCATAATATTGCGATAACAGTGAAATATTCAAAATAAAAGACTTGTAATCAAAACACAGCATTAATTGGTACTTAAGTAAAGTGTAATTTTCATTTTGACGAACTGGATGAAACGAAAATGAGGGATTGCTTAATTGAGCTGTAATTTCCTCTTTTGTTTACCTTGTCCATCATTTGAATTGTACATTTTTAAATTTCTTCAACAGAGAATGGCTTTTTGCGCTTACCAATAATCCACACCACACAAAGTGTGAACTCAGATACACAAGAATCCTGCTTGCAGCTTGGTATAACAATTTCATAGTTTTTTTCTTGTTCTTACCTCTGAATTTGGAAGAAATGTCTCTTCAAAGTTTCGATGCTTTGTTTCATAATGCAGTTTCAAATGGGAAATATTCCTCAGAGCTAAATTCTCTGGAATCTTCATCACATGGGTCACTGGTTGGAGGGACAAAAATGCAAATTTGTCAATCCATTCTTTGAATTGTCGTTTTTCAATGTCTGTTTTGATTTTTAACACCGAACTTGAGTTAAAATCGAAATCGACCCCATTTTTTTTTTTCAAGAATATATTCTATACAGACCCACTAGTTGAAACAAGGCATTCTGATTAATATGGCATTTGTGGAATGAGTTAAGCAGCAAAATCCACCCATTTTTAGACATCTCAAGGGGCGGCCATTTTGTCACTTCTGTTGACCGAAAATGACATCATGCTGTTGTTTACATCTATTTTAAAACATGACGTTATTGTTGCTACAGATCTGCGCATAATGTTTGATTTGTGTTGGATCTTTAATACAACAACACTTTGATTTTTCTCATGATGACTGATCTGCGATTTGGAATGACTTTTGATGACAATCAGGTTTTAATGAATAAATTACTCTAATCCAATTCCATCTCTGTTGCTTGAACATAGCAACACTTTGAAGGAGGCCGACGCACCTGACAAGGCCTTGGTGAGTTGTCACTGGTCTTTGTGGGTGATCCTCGTGTTGACAGAGCGTTTCTGTTCTCCCTAGCGACGAGGGAGGGCCGAGCCAGAGCAGCTGGGCCTGATGAGAAGAATCGAGGCTTGTGAGGAACCTGGCGGAGACTCGGAGCGTGCCGATATCCGCCATCTTGGCTTGACACCTAAATAGCCGCTTTGACTGCAGTGAATTGGCCGGGAAAGCATTATGGATGGGCTGATAAGATTCAGTGGGGCTTTGGCTGGTGTTTCCTTCGGCTTCCTGCAGCTGAAACCTGGAACACCGGACCGGCACCTGGGATTCCAGATGTCTCGGGGTGGAATCGGAGGTGGCATCTCTCAAGCGGCATTAGGTCTCACGGTGACATTTATCGGTCATCCGCCGTGTCGTGCCAACTTCCTATCGACCCGCATATATCAGTCCCAGTTTGCCCTCCTGGATGGCGGGACGAAGCAAGGGCAGTTGGGAGATTTTGGGCAGGACAACCAAGACACTTTTGCCAACGTTACAACAATAAGACTAATATGGAAACTCCACCAACTCTGAACTTCAAAACTGTGAGGCAGACATGCTCACCACCATAATCTTGTGCTTCCCAGCAGCCGGTGTTTGCGCTAATGTTTATTCCCTTTTCTATATGAAGTACTGTAGATGACTGAACCACTTAGTTTTGTATAAAAGTCAGAGGTTTTGATCCAGCGCCAAACTTGTCAAATAAAGAACCCTCTTGCTTTTAAATGGTATCTGACATAATTATGGAAGGTACTTGACACATGATAAGTACATGACTTTGCCTTGTTTAATCAGCAGCTGCATCCATCACTTGTCCCGTCTCATTCACACTAAGACAATTCCACCGGATAAATTATGGACCCTCCTACAGATAAATTGTCTCATCCAAGCCTTAATATCAGCTGTTTCCAAACCAACAAATCGCCACATTTGTCCGGAGAAACAAATGACTCTGAGTGACGGCAAAGAATAGATTGCGTATACTTATAGTTACTATTTGGTCATGCCACAAAGACCAGCCTAAAACACATCCATCCATAAAAATAAGAGTACAAATATGTGTTTACGTCTGACGTTAATGCTCTGCTACCAACTGACAGGAACAGTCTCACTAACTCATCTTGTTTGCCTCCCTCAGCCCCTCTGCGTGCACGCTGCCAATTAACTTACCTCCTGAACAGCACATGAACAAAATTGTTTTGCACTGACTCATCTCTCCTGTTTGAAGAGGCCTGTCGATGAATCTATTTCACATTCAAATCACACGACGTGAATGCCAATCAAAAGGAGACTCTGAAATTGAGCATAAGCTCTCAAACATTATACTGACGTTTTGTGGGCTAATATTTGCATTGATGCAGTGAACGCAGGTTTTATGCTATACTGTGGGTTCCAAGCACTACAAAAGGAGGACGTTTTGAAAAAGATGGTCACATCACCATCAGTTTGAACCCTGCATCTGCAAGTAAGTGTTGCAGTAAGTGCCAGGTCGGTACAGTATTTTTCCACTTTCAATATGTCAGATTGAATTCCTTAGCAGACCTGCTTTAGCCCACTAGCCATATGTTTGACAATATGCCAGGCCTCCAAAAAAACAAATCCCCCCCCCCACCACAATATGTGCCGTATTATTCATTTCACTGCTCAAAGCACAAACACCCCGCCGACACAAGCAGGCTATCTTTGGAGGCATGCCAGGTAAACAATGCTGTAAGTCAAAGCACTCACAAGCTACTCTCCATGTGACAAGAATAATAACGCGTGCATGGAAATGTTTGATTCTTGAATATATTGGAACTGTGGAAAAAAAAAAGGAGTAAGGCAGGAATCAATGTGTGCGTGCATCTGAAAGACAGGTCTAAAGCTGTGATGTATTATCATGTAATGGCAGCTACCTTTCACATTATTTTTTCTCTCTACGGTGAAAACGACACAATGCGTGGTGTATGGTTGTACCAATAAGTCTGGGAGAAGCTCTATATACACATTTCATCTGTAAGAATGAAACGATACATTTTCTCCTATAATGTAGTGCTGGCATTAAATAAAGTGCTCTGATAAGTGTTTTCAAGTGACAAAAATAACACAAGTTGCCAGTAACAGAGGCAACGCAAGATGGCTGCCATCTGACTTCGGCCGCGAGAGCCGACTGGCAGTCCAGGTTATTGCTCAATCCGTACGTCAGGCACTGTGATATCATTTTCGGTTGCCAACGTACAAGGCAAAATGGCCGCCCAGTGTGAAAGATAAAAACCACGGAAATATATATGGACTCACAATGCCGCCTGCTCGGTGTTGCGAGAAGTGAAGCCACCAGTTGGCATCTTGCGCTGCCACATGCTAAGCGCGCCTAACTTGGATTTACTTGAGTATATCTTTCTCCTCTTCCTTTTCACATTATTTTCTTTCTCCACGACAAATATGCCACAGTGAGTGGCATACGGTTGTCCGGTTGTGCTACGTACACATTTCATCTCTAAGAATGAGATGATAAATGTTCTCTTTTGATATCTTTGAGTGCTCCTCAAAGATTTGCCTGCATCATGTTGTCAGAAACATTTACAATGAAATGAAAGCCGATCAGGAAAAAAAAATCTTTTCAAAATGTAAAATTAACATCTCAAAGTCACGATTCATGAGATAATAAACTCTGAATGGGCAATGCAAACCGTGAAGTTTGTTCTTTGAGAAGCTCTCATTACTCCATACAGGAATGCTAGCATAAATCCAAGCAATGGTAACAGTGGTTTCAGCAAAAAAACAAACAGAAGATGGCTACCCTCTGGTTTTAGCCACAAGGGGACAATTGTGAGTCCACTATATATGTGAGTGATAAAAATGGGTGGATTTTGACTCGACTTCCGCTATAAAGATACATGCCGATAAACATTCAAGCGCTATGACATCTTCCCGACTGACCTTCAATGGTGATCTTTACTCGTCCGAAACGTACCTCCTGTTTGCTAATATGTCGAAAAATCCCCAAAGGACACAGCCATTCCTGATCATAGTGTGAGTGAATGTTGTGAAAATACACTTTACAATCAATGATTCGTCAAAGTGACAGTGCAGCGGTAACAGTGGAAAATGTCATTTAGCGAAGTAACACTAATAGAAAAGCTCCAACACACACTGACTAGCGCTTGTATTGCTTTCTCAGGCAACCACAATGAAGTCAAGGTAAAAGAAGAGATTGATTCTGTGGAGCCAGACGGAGATGGGTTGTACATCGGGCTGGATCAGACCTATGCCCCCCCCCCACTACCACCACCAGTGTGATTAATGACACCCCGTCCATTACCCTCTGCGCATAGATGGGACGTCAGGTTGAAGGTTGATGGAAAACATCACAGTGTGTGGTATTACGCACCATCATACGCATTAGGGTTTCAACCTCACAAGATCCCCCCCCTTCCCGTTTTCCCTCGGTCTCTTTCTTCCTGCTGCCTCATGGCATTTATATCCTTCGGGGTATCCTTCCACTACTAAATGATTCGCCGCTGCAGTGCCGGGCACAAGACTTCCTGGGAAAAATGTTATTGTGCAAGTTTTGGGTGCGTTGCTGCTGTTATTACACTGATTGGATTTTGCACAGTGCATTTTCCCGAATATTACTGCAAAAATAGTACTAACAGAGGCGCATCTCAATTAAGATGTACGAACCACTCACCACGGTGCTGCCATAATAATGAGGTCCACCTCTTCAATTGAATTACGGAAATAAATTATGTTTCCCATGGTGGTGTAATCTACTGAGATGTAGCTCTATAAAGTAGAAGATATTAAAGCCTGTTTTGATCGACACTGTCGCATACATGTATTCCACTTTCAATGTGGTTGTAGTATACTGTGGGATAAAAATGTACCGCATCATACTGACAAGTCTCTCTAATATTTTAGTTACCTTTTTATCTTCAACACGACTTATATATTGTTACAATTTTGGATGGTTTTATTAGCAGCCAACATTTTTGCATCCCTCCGCACTAGGTAGAACAATTATGGTTTACGGTGATGTAACCTGAATTTGCATGTCAAAACATGCCCTAGTCTATTACTAACCTTTAGTGTCAAAATTCTACTTCTAGTGTAAAAGGGGTGCATTAGCCCTACGTTTAGTTAACACTGCATTAAACTTGGCGTGTGTACCAAATGAAGCAAGTGTCCAAGGAGATGATCTGAATGTGTAAAGACTCAACACTCTTAACACGTATAGTGTCTGAAGCAGCTTTTAATTTATGCACAGCAACACAAGCAGACGTAAAAAAAAAAGAGTTAGTTGCAACTGAATCACTGTATAACCTAATATTTGGTTATGAACAAAAATGTCTCTTCTTGATGACTGAACTTTATCTTGCAGTACACGGGTAGCTCTCCAGTTGGCAAGGATAGTTTGCTACACTGCATCTGTACAGTAAATACCATCAACATCCTGCTCCCACAAATACAAAGACAAAAAAAAGCAAACACTGTTATCTTTTACATTTTTTTTTCTTACAAAAAATACAAAAAGTATTGTGACTGAATTGGTGCAGGCTTATGTGAATACTGCCAGTTACTTTTCAGAATACACTAAGAAATTCTTCTTTTAACACTTGAGACAAATGTAAAAAAAAAACAAAAACATTGCAAAACAAAATTGTACGCAATTGATTCAATCACTTGTTGCATGAGTCTTTAACAGAAAAAAAACTTGACTACAAATATCTACATCCTGATTCTTGCGAGTCATCTTGGAACGAAACGTGAAAAAAACAAAAACAAATGGAATGCTGTCATGCAAACTGAGACGTCAGATGTGTCATGCAAAGCCGATTTTGTGTGCCTCACTATAAATGCAGCACTTTCCACGTAGAGTCACAGGAAAGTTCAAATCGATTCCCCTTTCGTGTTTGTCGAGTTGTTGGTCAGTGGGAGACCCAGTCGTCCATTTCCCGGAAAGGGAACTGAGCTTTCCGAGCGTACCGCAAGGCACCTGAGAGAGTGGGCCGCTCCCTCTGTTGGCTTGGCGACGTGTTCACGTTTTCGCTGCCAGAGTCTCAGAGCGGACGGAGCTGCCCGACGCGTGGTTTCACGAATCTCAATTATATACGGAACACAAAATAATTCAGTCAGGATGAGAGGGCAGGAATTTGGCATCTTCTTGTTTAATAGTCGTCGTAGGTGTTGAGGTCAGTGAAGTATGCGTTGGTGTAGGTCTTCCCGGTGAGCTGTGGGTTGAAGTACTTTTGCCGTTCCTCCAGAATCAGATTGTTTTTGTTGAAGGCCTGCGCGAGGAAACAAGAAAGGGACCAGTCAGTGTGCTCTCGCTGTCCTTTTCATGATTAAATAACTATTCAGCTCAGAAATGGGAAGGCGTGTCAGGGGCTGCACTGAAAAGACCAAAATAGTGACCAAAACCAAACAAAACAACCTTTAGCATTGTATAAAAGATTGAAAAAATGTCACTTTTTTTCTATAATTAGTAGGATTATTAGGATAGAATTATGGAATTAGAACTTTTCTCGGATGTATACTATCAAAACTTTTCTCATGTTATCCTGTCTTGTCTTACTTTTGTGTTCATATATTACAATTTATTTCTGTAATATTACAATTTCAACTGAAAACAATTACATTTGAACAAAATCTTTTTTCATTAACTTACCATCAATTTACAGGTTTTGGATTATGACTCTTCTCTTGTAATACAACTCGATTCCTCTAAAAATGTATTTGTTGTAGAAATGTCAACTTGCGTCTTTTTCATGAGCTTTTTCCTTTTCCTTTCTTTTTTTCCTCATAAAACCATATTTTTTATTGTCATTGTATGATTTCATTTTCTTTCTTGTAATAGGACTTTTTACAATGGTAAAAAAAACATTTCTCATAAAACTACTTGTCATATCTAAAGTTTAATCTACCATATTTTCCGGACTATAAGACGCTACTTTTTTCATAAATTTTGAACCATACGGTTTATATAAAGGTGCGGCTATTCAGTGGATTTTTCTTCCGCTAGTGGCGCTCTAACCGTAATTAGAAAAAAAAAAAAAATCAATGCAACAAAGAATATGCTTTTTCTTTACGGCCGACAAATTACAGTTAATTATTTTCAAATCCTCGCCCCTTCATCATGCAACCCACACAAAGAAGCTCGTATGATGCAAGTTTTAAGTTGAAGGCCATCGATCTTGCTATCAAGGAATGAAATCACGCTGCTGCACGAAATTTTAGTGTCAATTAATCTATGGTGGGACGTTGAAGGCGGCAGCGAAAAGTGAAATGAAGATAAGTACTGATTATTTTCTCTTGGTACTGTTCTATTTTAATCAGCAAAGTTGCTGCCATGTTAAAAGGCACAATTAGGAAAGAATCTGTTCAGGTATATACATGTATATTTACAGTTCAAAACCATTCTGTAAATGCAGTAAATTTTTCTACATAGATGGGTGCGGCTTATAACCCGGTGCGACTTATATATATCGTTTTTTCATTTTTTTTTTTTTTTTAAATGTGTGGCTATAAAGGTGCAGCTTATAGTCCAGAAAATACTGTATTCGTGACTTCATCATAAATTACTGTGATTGTCAAAGGTCCCTCTTGAATTTTGTTCTCTTCATTATTTAAATGATCTTGTAAAATTGTGTTTTCTGGTAATACTGTGACCTTTTGTCAAACTGTCTTTGTTGTGATTTTAATTGCATTTTTTTGAAAAAGTATAACTTTAACCGCATGATGTTATTACATGATCCTCAACTTTTTGTTTTTATTCTTTTCAGTGTGGCCCTAAAAAAATGAAGTCAAGCAACTGAAAGGCATGAAATGAAACATCCATTTTAAAAAAAAACAACGTGTTGTTGTGGTTGGACTGTTTACTGTGCATTGGTCTCTGTCATCTCTAACAACCAGCATCAGCCATTTCTAACCCCTTCTGGTAATTTTATAAGAATAAATGAATTTTAACAGTCAGGACAGTCATGGGGCTGTCCTCTTTGTGACCTTTGTAAATATGGAATCAGCTTTGGAGCTTCGTACAACATCAGCAATTTGAGGAGTTGGTTGTGTTTTGTTTGTGGTGGACTATGTGCTGAGGGGCTGCGTAATTGAACCCTCGATGATGCTGCATATACCGCCGACAGACCGACATTGATAGGGAACGAGGGCACAGTGCGAAAAAAAAAGCTTATTTATTTGGCTTCAGTCCCGTTATGTGATTTGTACACAAAGGAACGTAATCAACACGTTGTTGGCCCCCAGGGACACTTCTACTGCATCCCTGCAAAAGAGGCCCCTTGATGGCTCCTTCACAGCTGTGCTCGAGTGCTAATGAGCATTTTCCCACCTAGAAAGCGCCGACTGAATGATTGTCTGATTCCCAAGAATTAAGCATTCGCAGTAATGTGGTGGAAAATGTACCGTGTAAATGATGCTATTGCGATCCTAAATGTACCGTTTGAATGCAGACTGAACATTATCGCATTGTACTGCTGCAAAAAAGTAGGACTAAAATGCATTATTTGAGGAAATAATGTCAAACTGGATCAATTAACATAGGGCAAGAGTAGTTTGCAATGAAGCGATACAACAAGGACAATTGAAATAGCTCAATAGAACGAGCAACACAATGGGCTATTTCCTTTTTGTGGCCATAGATTGAAAGTTTGTACATTTAGCAAATACAGATGATAAAAAGTCTACACAGCTCTCCTAAAAAATGAAACCACCATTTCCTGTGTTTTTGTTTTGTTTTTTGCTTTCCAGCAAAAGCCTGAAGGTTGACCACGGCTGAACTTTTTGGTCATACTGGCAAACGGTATTGCAAACAAAACAAATTCATCACCAAAAGAGCACCATGAACAGTTCAGAAGAGCAGTAAGTGAAGCAGAAAATCTTCAGGCTTCTGCGAAAGCAAAGCCAAAACACAAATAAGCCACATCTGAAATTGATCTGGGGCTAATTAGGGGCAGTTTAAATGGTGGCAGGTGTGCGCTGACTCCTGTTAACATGAGTTTGAACGTGATTCGTTAATTCTGAACACATCCCAAGTATAAGAAGGTGTTCACACTTGTGAAACCACATCATCTCAGTAATTTATTTTTTTATATTCCCCCTTGACTTATTTTTTTTTTATTCATTTAAGTTAGACATGTCTTACATGGAAATCCTTTCTTTTGGTCTCCTTTTTTATACATCGACTGTAAATTCATTTTCAATCGAAGTCAAATGTTTTCTTACTCTCTTATTATAGCCCACACACACATAGACTTAATTTCTTCAAATTAGTTATCGGTGCCGGACACTTTCAGACCCTCTTTTAAACTTTTCGTTTAAATAAAATAAAAGAAATATATAAATAAATCCCTGGGGTTGAATGGCTGGACTGTGAAAAGCCATACAAAAACGTTTTTGGCACCGAATGAGCTAAGATTAAAGCTGTAGCTTCAAGCTATACTGGCATTAGTGATGAACAGAGGAGCATTTGAAAATGCAACGATACATCAAATGAAACACAAAATATGACACAACAAGAGAGACAAACATGCAAACAGAGGCAATCGCAAAGAGAAGTATAATCTCACAAGCTGTGCAGGGGAGAGGAAGGGAACGCGAGTCCTTCATGATGCTCGGGAGAAGGGTGGGGAGGGGTCTGAGCATGGGGAAGATGAACTAGAGGCTGTACTCCAACCTGTCACGCACAGGAAGTGCCACGAGAAGTGCAAAGGACACGGTGGGGGTGGAAGAGGAAGTTTCGGTTTTGGTCGGAGAATTTGTTGGGGAGGGCCCGGGGGAAAGTGGGGGGGAGGGAGGGGGTCGACAGGTGGGATGTTGTAGCGAGGTCAGTGGTTAGTAGAATATCTCCAGGCCCCGCATAGACACGCCCATGTTAGCAGAGACAGGCTGGTGCATGGCGGGCTCGTCCAAGGGCAAGAGAACCGAAACGTCTGGCTGCAAGCAGAGGAAGGAAACAACACCAAACCCTTTGCTTCATTATTATTTACTGGACACCATGTGACCAAGTAAGACCAGAATGCGGTGCCTGCTTTTGCTCAGGATGATGTTGGTGCTTTGAGGACTAATAACCAAATGTGAGCTCTGATTGTAAAATACAACATTAGGGACTCATCAGTCTTACAAAAGGAGGCTTATTCTGTCTTTGTATATTTAATAATTGAATCCATTTAGAAAGACAGGCACGACACGCCTGAGGAAAAATAATGTTCATTCTGTTCATTTTTTTTTTCCTTTATTTTTGGAATATGATGTGGACTGCCTGTATTAATATCCGCCTCCGACTGCAAATGAACAGAGCGAATTATGCTCCCGACTCTAATTGCATGACAGATGAATGCTCCTGACACCTTCATGCCTTGATGAAATTACACTCAAAGAGGTTTGTGCTGAGCCAAAGGATATGTTCTGCCAAACAATATTCACTTTTTTAGTTTCTAAAATGCTTCTTACGTAATAATTTCCAATTTTTCCAGGGCATCACTGCGGATCCAAAATGCAGCAAGGTAACAGATTATAGAGAAGGATAAAGGCTGGGATACGTGATTAAACTACATGGACAAAGGTTTTGGGAACAGTTTGTGGAAGGTTTGCATTGCGGCCCAATTGAATCTTATGAGTGGGTAAGTTACAAAAACAAAAAGCATCTTATAAAGAATACAGGCCTCAACTGCAAGCACATTGGAAAGGAGCTCATAAGACGGGCCTTCTTATTCATTTCTGTAAACATAACTGCAAAGGGGCTTGCAACACTTTGTTATAAGCGATACTTCCACTAAAAATGAAGCGACCTGAGCGCTAATTTAATTACTGTCTGCCTGACCATGAAGTGTATTTGCCCTGTTTCCACCAAGCAGTAAGCGCAGTATGGTACAACTTTTTTTTTGGCCTTCAAAATGAGTATGGCAGCACTTTTTCCACATGCTCTATCTCAGTTGTACTTGGCAATATTTCAAAATAGAAACATCAACAAATGTTATACAAGGCAAGACTGACAACAGGACAGGAACAAACTGCCGTTTCAAAGTGGAGACTGTGGAGTTTTCAGAGCGCAACAAGGTTAGCTACTTTTAGCGCGTCTGCTCGAATGACACGGCCAGGACGAATACGCTCGACTAAAGAGTCAAGCAGTGGTTTCTGCTTGGCACTCATTGAACTCATACAAACCAGGTAGTAGAAATTGTACCCCTATCGTGACTCGACATGACGAGGCTCCCTCCCATTGGAGTACATGTACCCAATGGGTGGAGTTTCATTCTCCCATGAGGTTGAAAAATAACAGTCACTTCTGTTCTCCAAGAAAAATATTATGTCGATTTCCTCCATTGCTGTATACTACAATAACAAGGCGAAATTAATTTACCTGCTTGGTGAAAACGTGGTTTATAAACGCATGCCGAGCCGAGGCGAAATCCCACAATAATGCTCTGGATGGGTTGAAGAATGAAGTAGTACCACCCGGTGACATTACTCAAAAGTTGTCAACAAAAGGGGAGATCTCCAAGACACAGTGTGAGTGTTCCCTGACGGCCCTGAGGCGCATGAATATATTATGAGAAAGCAGAACTTTGACGCCGACATAGAACAAAGTGACACAGTGAGACGCCAGAGGAGCACATGAAAAGAAATGCACGCAACACTTGTCAATCTGTTACAAGGCTAGAGGGTGTCAGCACCCTACAGGTGCTAGTGTGACAATCGGAGTCATGCGGCAGGAAGTGTACTTCATCACAGTTAAACGGAAGGGAAAATATCGAGTGCAGACCTTAATGGCCTCCACGGTGTCGTATTTGTCCAGTTTGTTGATGTGGTTGGTGATGCTGGTGTTGAGCGGCGCGGCGGAGATGGGGTGGATGACGGTGGCGTCGTGCGACTGCTGCTGGTAGTGCTGGCAGTACGAATACACCAGCAGGGTGACCAGACATCCCAGAATGGAGCTGCTGAGCCCCACGGCGATCATATGGAAGAGGTTGAAGTCTGAATGGTGGTGAAGAAGAGAGAAGGGGGGAGTTGGTAGCCGAAGCTGCAAATCACACGGCTATAATGGCCTTAGTAGGGCCCAAGAATTTCGGTAATGGGAAAGCCTTCTTGGAATCCTTCCATCCATTTCCTATCGTGGTTGGCGTCGACCAAGGGGCGAGGGTACGACAGCCATTTCATTCCCATGATGCAATTTTAAGGTATTAATCTAAAAATAGTTACGAGTTATTATTATTTTATCTATGGCGTGCCCCATCAATTTGACAGCTCCACTTAATCTTATGCACGTTGTGATGGGACAGCGGCGCCGGGTTTCCATAGCAACCAGCGGGCGTATTGAGAAACTGCTGGTCACTGTGATCTATAAAAAAAATCTTATAGAGTAGAGGAGTAATTACATCTGCTTCAAAATATTGACGTGTCTGCAGATGAATTGCTCGACTGAGACACAGCGAGTCAGAGTAAAAAAAGTCCCCGTTTGGTTTGAAGCCGCTATTCCAGGGCTTGTATTTTGACTCCAACTACAGAATTCGCCCAACGTAGATGAATGGGAGATGCTAAACTGTGAAGATTTTTTTTCATTTGACGATCATTTCAAGCAAAAATTGGGATCAAGGGCCTGTTCATCGCTGCTCGTTATTCGTCCCTGACAGACAGCGATGAACACTGTTGTCATTTGTAGTAAATGCCACGCGCATAAAAGTCATCTTTGTGAACCACTTTACTACCAATACCTGCCTTGTTTCCATTGATGAAATTTCCCGACCATAAGAACACATCAAATTATTGAGGTTGTACTTTGGAGGTGTAAAATTGCCCTGCATCAGACCATCAGGAAAAGTAACATTTGGCAACAAACGTTTATGTTAGACACAAACACACAAATGTTACCAAGTGTATCGGGGTTTAGCTGGATAACTAATAGATGGATAGAGCTATACTTTCTTCAACTCGTGCGTGATTGAATGCCACTTAGAAGACATTTATCACTAAATATAAATATCCAGCATCCTTTAAGTAGTACGCATCTCCTGGTTGGAGGCCATTACCATCATTAGATACATATCGTCACTGTCATGTGAAAAACACTTAGCTCCATTTTTTTTTTCATTTTCTTATTTTTACCTGAATCATGTTTACGCGTTACAGAAATCGCACTAAAGTGAAAGTTAAAAAAGTTTCCAAAATGGGAGGTAAGTGTTTTTCACAGGACAGCGACGATATGCAATATTGCATAGATTTGAAAAAAGTAGCAAATCATGTCAGTGACTGTCAAGAGCTTTTTTTTTTTTTTTTTAATACATATGACATCGGTGACAGCAACAATTTTGTTGTGAACTATCATTTCGTGACTGCCAGCTGCCAGTTGTGTACCGACACACACAGCGTGTTTGTGCACATCTTATGAACTCCGAGCACTTTCATCTGCATTCCTGCAGCTGTTGCAGAAGTAAACATGGTTAAAAGAGATTTTATTGATCCCTTCAAACTGTAACTGTGTAGCTATGGTACGTTTTACTCAGGATTTCTGCACCTGAATTTTAAGTGCTACTGCAGTACATTACTGGAGGACATATGTGTGTGTGTGTGTGTGTGTGGTATAGCATGTAATTACGACTACTGCAGTGAGATATTATCAGATCAGCATTTTCCTTCATTTTTTTTCTTTTTTTTTTTTTTTTTACAGTGGGATTTATATTCATTTTACCAGAATTGCAACCTAATACTGCATATGTAGGCTTCTCTCTCTCTCTCTCTCACACACCTTCAACTACACTCACACATTTATTACCTCCACAGCGTCTCTCCTCCTGACTGGAGCGTGCAATGGAGACTTCTGATAAAACGGGGAAAAAAATAGCAAAAGGTATCAGAATTAGGCCTGGAACTGGCACAAACACACCCCTGCTCGCGTGACAAATCACACCTCCGTTGGCGAATGCTGAGATGAAAGCTGCTTTCAATATGATAAAGATTACCGAAGAAACTCTGCAAGCTACAATCATGGCCGTGGCGGCACCTGGAGTGTTTTATGAAAAGTAGACGTCCTCATTAGAGAAAATGAAGTACAAAACATTTCTAATGCCCCCTAATTGACAAGCCTTCCCATTAAAGGCGATTTATGATGAACGAAAATGGGTAATTCTGGAAGACTTTTGCTAAGTATTATGTCCTTGCTAATTAATACAGAATGCTTTAAAACCTTTGATTCAGCTAATTGTTTACTTTTGCGATTAATGGAAGTGCTAGTTAGCATGGGGCTCATGAATAGTATGAAGCTTTAGACTTAAGCATTAAAATTGCTGTAGTTGTTTATGACTAATACTGTATTTTTAATCTCGTTTTAATGATCCGGCTGTGAAAGAAACCAACGTACGTGCGTGTTTCATGCTACTTTCTGCCAGTAGCAATATGGCTATCACAGCAGATAGCAATATTACTGTCTCAGGAAAAACACTGCGTGGACATTTGGCTTTGACAAAGGTGGCATTTCTTCTACTTTTTAGAGACTACTAGAGAATTTGCCCGCCTCGAGTGATCTCAGAGCGAAATCTCACCTTTTACATCATACAATGCCCAGAGTGAGATAAATAATGTATGTTCTGATTACATTATTTAGATGACTGCTGTGGGCCTATGTACGCCACATGGATCCTCTCTATGCATTTGTCTATGAATGTGCGTCTGTGTGAATAGTACCTGGTATAAGGTTGGACTCAGGAGAGCACGGCCTGCTCTCACTGCTGTTTCCTGAGCACTGATTTCCAGTAGGAAACAGGACATCACAATGACGAACACGCAACTGGGCTCCTCTGGAGTCGCACTGGGACCACTGAGACCAGCTGGACCAGCTCTCTGTAAACAAAAATGACGGTAAATCTCACAGCTGTGTAGCACTGTTTGTGTGGGTCCTTGGTTATCTATTAGTCATGCGTGACTGACCTCCACAGGGCCTAGAGTGACTGAAAAGAATAAGCAATGGAACCTGTGAGAGATGTGTGTTTGTGTACGTGTGTTTGGGTGTACCTGGACAGGCTTGAGTGTTGCATAGTGCCTCCTCAGTGTGCAGGCCAAGGCAGATGTCCCCTCCGTAAGCAGGCGGGGGGTTACTGCAAGTTCGAGTTCTCATGTAATGTCCGCCTCCACATGTCACAGAGCACTTGGACCATGAGGACCAGCAGGACCAGCTTCCATCCACTAAAGGTAGCAGAGGAACAAATAGGAGATCCTTTCACTCTATTATGCAGCCAATTTTTCTTACACTATAGGGAAAGAGATTGGAATTGCATATTCTCCATGTGTCTGTGTGGCTTTTCCTCACACATTCCAAAATTATGCATTTCAGATTCATTGGAGACTCCATTGTTCATAGGTGTAAATGTGAATGATATTTCATCTGTATACACCCCTTTATTGATTGGCGAGCGGTCCAGTCTACTCGCCACTCAGTGGGAAAGGCTCCAGCTAACTTGTGACCCAAGTGAGGATAAACCTTTACGGAAAATGGATCCATCGATTATGAAAAGGCAAGGCAGCTATAACACCTAGAATCATTTACAAACAAACTCCTGGTCTGCTTGGAGCAAGCAAACCTACAATCCGGATATGTTTATCAGTGATTGATTTGATATGAGTGCTGAAAGTCAGGTATCACCACCAAGGTTTCTTACTTGGTCTTTGGTTTTTAAACACAGTGGCTCCAGGTGTTTTCTAACAGCAATCCACTTTTCTTTATTGCCAAAAACAATTACCTCCATGTTTTGTTCAGCTGAAGGAAATGTTCATTCATCTAGTTGTCAATTTGCTCTACATAGATACACAGCATGTTAACTGAACTGCTGTTGATAAATATAGCTGTGTGCCATCTGCATTCCCATGATAGCAAACATTGCCGTTCTGAAGCATTGGACACAAAGGTAACATATACACACTGAACGAAAAGGGTCCAAGGATTGACCCTTGAGGGACCCCACATGTCATGGCCATTCAATCTGATTCAAAACTTCCAATGGTCACAAAGTAACGCCTTTCCTTAAGTAAGACCTAAAACATTTTAGGACTGTTCCATTTAATCTCACCCAAGTTTTAAACCTGTTCAACAATATGTTATGATCAAGTGTATAAAACGCTGCATTTATATCTAACAAGATTAGCGCCGACACCTTCCCTCCATCAGTGCCCAATCTTATATAATTTAGCACTTTAATAAGAGCTGTTACTGTACTGTGATGAGGTCGGAAGCCTGATTGGAATTTATCAAAAATTCCATTTAGAGTTCAAGATTTTGCTGAGATGATTATAAACCACTTTCTCAACAATCTTGGATAAGAAGGGAAGGTTTAAGATGGGCCTATAATTTCCGAGCAAGGAGACATCCAGCATTCTGTTTTTAGAAGTGGCTTGATGGCAGCCACTTTCAGGGGTTGAGGACGCTCGCCTGCCTGAAGTGAGCAGTTGATTATTTGCTGTTACTCTGTTAGAACTTTAAACGGATTTCTCAATAGTTTTGAAAAAGTCAGATGGCATTGATTCAAGACAGCTAGTTGATGGTATTAAGTGCTGTACAAAACCGTTATAGATTTTCGACCCACTGCATCAAATTCTGTCATGGTAATTAAATTATTCCTGGGTGATTGGATGGTTTTGTGATTTTGCTGGTTTGTGACTTGGTGGATTGTACTTTTTGAGTAAAGTAGCAGACAAAAAGGCTCCTCCCCCCAATTACCTTACCCATAATAGACATCTGATACTCTCATCTGTTGAATAAACAAATGCCCTTGGTTAGTCACTATATAAGGAAATCAGGTATTAGTACTTCCACTTTAACCCCACCCCCCAACCCTCCGAAACCCCAAAAATCTTGTCCTCACAATGGATTAGTATTCACAGCAGGTAGTGAATTTTGGCTTCAACAAATCAAAACAGATTGTTCAGGAACATTGATTCATGTTGCAGTTGAAAAGGAGCTCCTCCATTTTTTTTTTTTTTCAAGAAGAAACAGAAAGTGTGAAAAATTGTGGTTGTCTTTGCGGTGTGTGCGTGTGTGTGTGTGTTTGACATGACAGGAAGTATGCATCCTCCAGCTGTTCCAGATAACTCCAGACACCCCTGAACTCATCCATTTCTTCTTTTTTAATTGAGATAAATGAACCATCGGGATCCGTGTTGCTCTTCCTTTGTACCACCTCGTGGAGCAAATCCTGGTTACAACATCAGTTTTCTTACAAGCTCTTTTATTAAACTATTACTTTACTTATTAGTACTATTAAAATTAACTTTTCTATGGAATTAAATAAAACAATGAAAATTTAAACCTGCATACTTTAATAAAGACTCACTACAAAAGCAGCATTTAAGGTAATCAAGTCCCCAAAAATCTTTACAATATGTTCTATGCACCCTCCAGTAGTCTAAACACAGTATTCTGATTTATATTACGTTTGCGGAATACAAATTAAACAAAAAAAACAACCAAAAAAAAAAATCAACCCGAAAGTTTTTGACTTGACTTCCCTTTTAACAAAGGCTGTTTGAGAGCACAAACATTTTAACAATGTTTATTATTGTGGTTGTAAATGATCATATAGAGGTCTGGTTTTAGTATTTGCCCATTTTATGTTGCTAAATATGGTAAACCAAACCAAAGTACAAACATACAAACATATTCTACGTGTGATTACACTTTGAGACTGTCAAAACTGAGCATGATTTTATTTGCAAAGTATTAGCTCTCATTAGAATGTGTTGATGTGATGTTGAGGGCAATAAGAGATTCGGAAATTCCTGCCAGACCAAAAATTAAGCAATATGAGGGAAGACTGGAGAATTACAAGTAAGTTAATATCGTTTGCCAATCATACGGATAAATCAGAACCTCATTTTGGCAGAGAGTAATTCCCTTTTCAGAAGCATCTGAAAATTGCTTTTAAAGACCCACTGGTGCTTGGCAGCTCTGTGCAGGTAATTGAAGATGCCGTTGCTTTTGTCATCCCTGCGTAATTTCTCTATCTCAAAGTGACGCACAAGTCGATTTCCGGCCCTCCGTGACGGATTGTCTCATCTTGGGCAAAGTTGTGAGAAAAACACAAGATTCATTTATTTCTAAACCAGACGGATGGTCGGCGCGACACCTGTTTTCCTCCTTCAAAGTGTTGGATTAAGGACAATAGGATTAGACATTGGACGATCACAGCTGGCCTCACACTGCATCTGCTGGGACACCGAAAATGCCGTCTCCCTTTCAGACGAACACTATTAGAAGCATTAGTATTCATTGCTGCTCAAACCTGAGAGCCCACGCTAAAAAACTTTGGTGTGATTAGTCTACAGCTTCGCAAAATGTGCTGTATGCAAAAGCATGAAGCGTAAAACTTTGCGGGCCGGCACATGCAACCATCCACGGGCTGAATTAACAGGCTGTAAAAATAGCATTGATGGCTATTCACACACACTTATCTCCACTGCTTACTTCCAGCATGGCAGCATTTAGGTAGACAGATTGAGGGTGCTGCAGATTGCGCGCACAGCCAGGCTATTAGCAAGGGATCCAAACCCTTACCGTGGGGTTTCAGATGAATAATCTTTAAAACCCGCACGTTTGATGTCAAACATTCAGCATTTCCATTTAGAAAGCACCTTTCCTTCATCAAGCAAATGATTCTGTTCATTACAATGCATCCTTATGCTATGTGTTGAAACTTCATTGTCTCTGGGCTTTTCACAACGAACAAAGGCTGCCATAGCCAGCATAATTTATCTGCTGTGTAATTACATAGCGGAGTGCCTCAGGGATGGCCTCTTTGATTCTTTGGTGTAAATTGGAGTTTTCATCACAGCTTCTTCCTGCATCTGATTTCTTTTGTGATTCCTGAAGATTTGCAAGTCATTTGGCACCATGACTCAATCACTTTTTACTCAAGGGGAAACGGTAGATTAGGTTGGATGTGGGGAAGTGTGTATTCATCTGTGTAGGACAGCAAATGAGGGGAACTAATTGCTTCCCATGGAGACACAATTTATTTACGGTATTTACGGTATTTCTTCTAATGACTTAGTTTCGCACAGGAAAACAATTAGGATGATACACTTAAAGATTAAAACCGATTTAACCACATCTTTAGTACACTGCCACTTTTGCAAATTAAAACATTTCCAAGATGTCCAGTGGGATACATCTTTATATTGTCTATCTGGTGAATCTCAGTGCGAATCCCTTACCAGGACAAGGAGTGGTGTTGCACTCCTGGTACTCCTGGGCAGCCCCCATGCAGGTCTGACCCCCATACTTCGGCTCTGGGTTGCTGCAAGCTCGTTTCCTGCTGCGGATGCCACGGCTGCAGTCTCTGCTGCACTGGGTCCAGGAAGACCACGAGGACCAGCCACCATTCACGGTGCGAACAGAGGTCTTCCCCAGATGAAGAACCTCACCTACAGCAAGGAAAATCAAGATTGAGTTTAGCTCAAATAAAGCGCATTTAAAACTTTCACCTGATGGATTCGAAACAGCTGCAGAATTGTAGTGTATCAACTCCGCAGACCTCATTTCTATTTTCTGAAGATGGATTCAGTAAGTTAAGTGCGGCGTTTCGTGTTCATCAAACAACATCAGTTTTCATCATTGGCGCACTCATGTGGAATGAATCACGGAATCCGAAAGAGAAATTTTTATTAAACTATAATTACCACGTGCATTAATCAGCGTTGTGGAAATGCTGCTGCCAGTGAGAGGCAGTGAGCACTAGGGGGAAGAATCATTTGGTCTCTCTGAATGAGAAGCCATCTGTTTGAGTGAATGATAATCACCTGCAATGAAATTACAGCGACTGTCCAAGCCATTGTCGGATGAGTCATTCCTTCAACACTTGGCCACATCCTACTTTTACAGAAGATAATGTGCAGCTCCGGCTCTTAAAAGACAGGCTGCTTACTTTTTGTCAATCTTCTCCGTCACCTTCTTTGAGGCTTTTTATTTCTGTACCTTCTCTTCCTTTTTGCCATTTACGATGACCTCCCACGTTCATTACCACAACCGGGAATCTGTTTTTTCAGCCCTTGTGCTGCCTTGTAATCTCAGAGATATGGAGTGTTTACCTTGTGCTGGTCCTCAACCTCTTCATAAATACGGCCGACCTTGGCATCTTATAGCCTCATCACCTCACAAGCTGGCGTGCGCACTGACGGGGCCCGTCGAGGCGTGTGCTCTATATCGATTCGAAGCGGGCAGTGGCACGGACTGACCCGCCTGCAGCTGTGACCTGATACTCTTCATCCAGACTTCTTTAAGGCCCACATATTGAACGGCTGCTAGTGACGATTATGTTGGCGAGCTTCATCATGTTTCATCTCATTAATGCGGCCATTCACATAACTGTAACCTTTGCTCTTATTGTCATAGAAAAATGCAAATATGCATTAGGTTTATAAACCTTAACATAAGCCGTGTCGTCAGGGAGTCACTTTGGACGCAACATACCATTTTTCTGCACCATTTAATCAGATCCAATAAAAGTACAAAAAAAATGTTTCGCTGGTTATACTTCGCTGTGACAAATATAAACATGAAAATGATATCAGAGGTAGTAACACGATGTTAATCATTGTCTTCAAGGTTTGAATTTAACGCAAAGTACCGGTATCTTTGTTTATATAGCACATTTCATGCGCAGGGTAACTAGATTAGATTCACAAAATTAAAAGTACAACATTTCAAAGCTTTTACAGACAAAACAATTAAAGATACGTGAAAGCAAAGTAAATAAAAAGTAGCTTACTAAAATTATAAACAGTGCAAGAACAAGAATTTGGAAAACATGATATTATAAATGCTTTAGAAAGACCTTATTCATAGGTAAGAACTGTTTTTAGCCTGGATTTAAAAGCATTTTCACTCAGAGCTGACCACACTGCTGTTGCCAGCTTATTCCATTTGCATGCAGCATAACAGCTGGATGTTGATTCACCATGTTTGCTTTGAATTCTGGACTCAATTAATAGACCGGAGTCTGCTTACCTCAGTGCTCTATTGCATTTTATCCAATTAGAATTTCTTTGATGTACTGTATTTGGGACCTAAACCATTCAAGATATGTTCTGACACCGAGCTGCAACTGTTTGATGCTCTTGCGGGGGAGTCCAGTCAAAAGACCATAACAATAATCAAGTATGTTGGATATAAAAGCATGGATAAACTTCTCCTGGTCTGCCTGGAGCATCCAACCCTTCACTCTATCAGGCTACTTAGTGATTGATTTTATGACTGCAAAAAGTCAGATCTGAATCTATCAGCACACAAAGGCATGGGCCTTGGTGTTTGGTTTTTAAACACAGTGACTCGAGTGTTTATGAACAGCAGGCCTCTCTTTTCTTTCTTGCGGAATACAATTACCTCAGCGTGGCTTTGGTTTACTTGAAAACAATTTTGCATCATCCTTTTGTTTTAGACAGTGACGTGACAAATTAAATTGGTGTCATTTGGGGACATTGATATAGCTGCATGTCTTCTGCATAGCCAAGATAGCCAACATTGGCCTTCTGAAAATTTGACCCATAGGGTAGCATTTACAGACTGAATAAAAGGGGTCCGAGGACAGACCCTTGAGGGACCCCACGTCATGCATGGCTGTTCAGATTCAAAACTTGTGATGGTCACAAAATGACTCCTTTCCTCCAAGTAGGACGTTTAATTGGGTTTAACTCATTTACCTCGGCATATGTGGTACCATTCAGCATATCGTGTCAAATTAGCGGTGTTTCTAGGCCAAGAAGATACTTAATATATTAGGATTTTGAGGTTTAGCCTTGACAGATGCATTCTTGATTGTCAATATGTAATATGTATAATAATTGTGTATCGTGTTAATGCAACTTTGCCTTCCTATACCAACGGTTTGACTCTCATTTTCACTCTAACAACTCGCAGTGTCTGTAGCTATTGATCTGTATGTATATGTATATATGCAAGTGATCTGATCCAAGTGCCCTTGAGCTGGACAGAGATGAAAAAGGATGCAGTGTCATAAGATCTAACAGTCACCTTCGCAAAGAGACATCATTATAGTTAACTCCATTCCTGTTGCTTCACAAGCTATTCATGTTCTGCAGAGTGTTAGTTGAAGACAGAAGAGTGTACTGTCTATGCAGGAAAAAGGAATCACAGTGTAATACCACACAGACAATGTAAAGGCCTTCAAATAGTGATATCTGTGCACGGCTTCAAATGTAAACATTTATTGATATCATATACTCTATGCCCACAAGTGAGAAAGTGTCCTAGATTCAGAGCAGCACAGCCATTTTCTATGTGTGTGTCATGCTATTAAATGTTGTGTTGTGGTTGCCCACAGTCGAAACCATGTAACAGAAATCTCTTGGCTGCCCTGAGATCTGTCAGGCGGCACCTTCCCCAAGGGACGCTTTTCATGGAGGAGCCAAGTAAAGAGAAAGCAATTAAAACTCTTAAAAGGGCACAGGGGCGTAATAAACAGAACAGACTCACAAATTGCCATGAAATACACAATGATGTGCACAAAAGAAATTTGACACCTGGTCGTTACAGGAAGCAGAAGACGATATTGGGTTTGTTTTGCTCCAAACTAAAACGATGTGGCTTGTCAAACACTTTGACAACAAAAAGGCTCCTTAGTGTACTGATGGAAGAATCCAGGAAGCGACAGGTCAATTTGGGATAGTCACTTGCAATCAACGCTACACTGCTGCCTATTGATCAATAACTAAGATGGTGGACTTAGAAAAGCCATTCAATCAGGTACGGGTCATCACAACTCTTGGTCCCTGCACAAATGGAGTTGGGTTCATGTTGCCAGCAGTAGTCCACCTTGTTAACAGCGGACGCTGGATTCCACCAATGCTGCCCTTTGTCACCAGTTCCATTCATTATCTGTCTGAACAGAATTTCTAAGAGCATACCCTTGACCTGGAACACCTCTGTGTTCCCCTGATCGAACCGAAGGTCATTGTCTTGGTTTCTCTACTTGGATTGCTGCCACCCAGATAAGCAGAATAAAATGGCTGGATGAATACTCAAGCCAGTCTCAAGATCATCCACATAGTGTTATGTGGTACAGGAATTGAACAACATTTCATCCAGTTAAAGGTTGCTGCTTGATGTGGCATTTATGAAAAAAACATCAAGGTTGCCTCATTCCGAACACGTCCGTGCAGTTCGGTCTTCAAAGGATAGAAAAACAAACAACAACAACAACATGAAAGCTGGTGGCGGTCATTTTAGAACGCTTTTGAGGGGGCAACACCAAATGTGATATCCTGCTGGTCCAACTCCACTGTAAGGTTGTGTTTTTCGACCATCGGGTTCACATCACATATGGCTTCCATAAAAGACAACGTCTGACTTCAAGGATTTTAAATCACAATGCCAACTCAGCGATTCGTTTCATATGTTGGCTTATTGTTTATGTGGTCCATTAGTTTGTCTGGTAAGAAATCGCTTGATCTCAGCTTCTGACAGACGGTTGGCCCTTGAACACATCACCAATTGATTTTGCTGCATAGAACTTTTACAGTAACTCAATGCTGACAACGTTATGGGTATTTAAAGGTGAGTGAAAATCATCTGAAAACAGATGCTGATGGGAATAAATTTGACCTATAAACCAAAGGTATGCTTTTGAAATGTCCAGGTTAAAAAGTTATTGTTTGAGTTAGAGTGCACTGGACAGATGTGGGCCTGAATTTGGTCGTTTTCAATGTATAAACTGGCAAAGGATTCATCAACAAAAAAAGAACAAAAGCTACTGAGAAGCAAGACAACCGGGTCTGTTTTTTTGTACTGTTGTCAAAATCAAGCCTTTCCTTCTTCCCTGGTAAATTGAGGCACCGATGGGATGCCAACAAAGCATCCAGTCTGAAAAAGCAACAAAGCGAGAAACCAAGCCACAACAAGTTTATATGTGAATTTAAAGGTCAGGATCAAATCTTTTTTCTCTCTCATGAAAAGGCACACTACAAACCACCTGGCAGGGAATTTTTTCAAGTCAAAGGCGTAATTTCATTGCAAACAAAGGAGAAAGAATTACATGACTGTCTTGTTTTTTTTCTCATATCACTTAATGTGTCAAGGGGTTGTCAAATGAGTTGTGGTTCCTTTGTAACAATAGCTGTGTAACATTTGGCCCACTGCAATAGGGAAAATGAGCCAAAGTGAGACCCAATGCATGCCTTCTATCACCAACCAAGATAGTACCACGATTTAACTGACGTCAACGCAACGAAGTGTACACGTGTTGGCCAATACAATAAGTCAATAACCAATAATTTAACTTCTTATAATTGTAGGGCAGTGTAACATCCCTTGTTAATAAAGGTGTTCCAATGATTAAAGTTGGAACTTGAAATGAAGAAATTCACATTTAATAGTATCCCCAAAAATATAAATAAATACAAATAATACCAAAAAAGTCAGTTCATCATAATATAAATATGTGAATCATTCAGGTAAGCAGAATGTACATTTACTCTATTTATCTTAAAGTTGCAGCACTTTAAAAAGATCTAATCGAGCAATGACCTGCGATAAGAACTTAAAATAAACACACTTTTAAGCTAAGCCTGTTGTTTTCCCCTTTATAAAAGCCAATTAGCCGTATAAAGCGTAGAGTGCTGGCTGAGCTGAGAGGGAAAACAAAGCACAGACAATATAAGGATAGCGCAGCGGTTATCATCCGTCAGCACTGGCATGTGTCCACCAAGTCTGTGCTGTGTAGAAAAGTAATCTGATGCCCATGAGAGGGTCCTGGCCCTGATAGCACATCAGCTCAAGTGAAACGCATCAAACCTGCTGACATCCCACACTTTCTCCAGGGGAAACAATGAAGCCATCGCTCAGTAAAGCAAGCTGACCACAGAATAAACTCACAAGCTTCCAAAGAGATGGCTGTGGTTTTCTTCTCACATTGCGAATACACTTAAGAAAATGAAATATACTCAGGTCTAATTCCAACACTTTAAGTCCAATGTTAGTGCTCCTATATGACTACTAAGACTAGATCATTTTTTTCCCCTTTCTATTGATCGAACCAGACAAGCACATTAGTCTTTATAGCTATCATTTATACTTCCGGCTGGCCTGTGGTCACACAGAATGACTTAAGACTAAATCTTATATTCGTATGAGGCCGAAGACACGGACAGGTTGTTGGAGTCAAACAGTGGGAGGTGTAAAACCTTATTTAAATATTTAATAAGCCAAAAAGTTGTTTTTTATTCTTGTAAACTAACAGAAGGGGCGGCACGGTGGTCGACTGCTTAGCACGTCCGCCTCACAGTTCAGAGGTCGTGGGTTCGTGTGGAGTTTGCATGGAGTTTGCATGTTCTCACCGTGCCTGTGTGGGTTTTCTCCGGGTACTCCGGTTTCCTCCCGCATTCCAAAAACATGCATGGTAAGTTGATTGGACACTATAAATTGCCCCTAGGTGTAATTGTGAGTGCGGATGTTTGTCTCTGTGTGCCCTGCGATTGGCTGGCAACCAATTCAGGGTGTCCCCTGCTTACAGCTGGGATAGGCTCCAGCACGCCCGCGACCCTTGTGAGGAGAAGCGGTATTGCGGGCAACTTGTTGCTCAAGCGCTGTTTGGTTTTCTGGACTGTGCTTAAAATTGGACAACCAGAACAAACGACAGCAGTCATTTTTACGGATGTCACTTTTATTGCGTTCTGGCAATGACTGCATCGACTAAAAAGATTATTACTCGATGCTCGAGTATCTAATAAAGGTATTTTGTTTATTAGAATTCAGTTGTGGGTATATTTTAATGTAAATTGCGTCAGATAAATGAATGGGAAAACAGTTGGTGGACCGCTGAGATTGTCCTGTGCTGCTCTCGCGCTGCGTGTGTGTTGTGCTGTTATAAAAAACAGGAGCAAGCGGCAACCTGAAAGTCTACTTTTTTATCCATGGGGGAATTATGTAAACAAGCACAAAAGCTCATTATTTTATTGATTTCGACTGTCTGGTATGTAGGACTGTAACACACAATCGATTTGGTTGCCAATTGATATTTTCATTTTTTTTATATTAATTTGGGGATCGCATATATTTTGTATTTATTGTTTTTCTAAAATGCTGCAATATTGTTTTGTGAGTAAATTTTTATTTATTTACATTGTGCTCTAGTATTTATTCCTTTTTGATTTGGTTTGGTACGGCGCATTTCCTGAGCACAGAAGAAACGAGAGGTGAATTAGAGCGAGGCTGTTCGTGTCTGAATAAAGACGCAACAAAACACTGTAATGCCGTGTCGGTTGTATTTAGCAAGGAAGACGCCAGAAGAAATACATAAAGTCAAACCTATATCGCAACCCGCCATAACACGGCCTCCGAAGATAAGAAAGAAAAACTTTTAAGGGTTATACTATACCAACAACGTACGTCACGACTATCACCGTGGCAGGGGGACTCAGCCGTGCACGTGCCAGCTGAGCAATTCATCCTCATCGTCAATATTTTGAAGCAGATGTAACGTCTCCTCTACTCTAAAGCTTTTTTGTTTTAATAACATATGTATAAATCATGGTGACCAGTAGACTTTATCGATGCTATATATATATATATATATATATATATATATATATATATATATATATATATATATATAAATTAAAAAAAATAGGCTATGAAAAAGTTAGCAATTATACAAGAATAATATCATATACCACTAGAGAAAAGAGAATCATTTTAAGACAATAAGAAAGTAAGCGTTATACAATAAGGTAAGGTGATGTTGTGACTTTTGGCTTGTCCCAAAAGGTGTCGCAACAGCAAGTCCTACACATACAGTATACTATGAGAAAATTAATTTTATGATTAAAAAGTCAGAATTTTACATGAGCAAAGACAACATTATATGCTGTATTATTGTGTTGCATGAATAAAGTTCATTTTGTGAGAATAAACCTATCTTACGATGAGTACTATTGTGTAGCGTCCCAAGTCATTGTCCACATTAAATAACCTTGAATTGGATTTCTTTGATCTAATCCAGGGGTGAGCAATTCCGGTCCTCGAGGGCCGGTATCCTGCATGTTTTATATGTCACCTTGCTGCAACCCACCTGATTCAAATGGGGAAAGATGGAAAACAGGCATGAGACCCGCCCTCGAGGACTGAAATTGCCTACCCCTGATCTAATCAGAAAGGTTTTTAATGCATCGTTAATGTTAATTTTGCTGAAAATTGACATAAAGCGCAAGGAACTCTCCAAACAAGCTAGGGGCAAAGTTGTTGAGACGTACAAGTCTGCTGGGTTATACAAATATTCAAATCTTTGATGATCACCGGGAGCACCATCATATCCATCACAATCAATGGAAAAAAACATGGCAGCGCACAAACCTGCCAAGAGAGGGCCGCCCACCAAAACTCATGGACCAGGCAAGGAGGGCATAAATCAGAGAGGCAGCACAGAAAACAAAGATAACCCTTTTGGAGCTGCAGAGTCTGTCCATAAGGACTACAATAAGCCATACACTCCATAGAGCTAGGCTTTATGGGTGAGTGGAGACCATTTCAAAATAAAAAAAATAAGGCACATTTTCAGTTTGCAAAAATTGAGTCAAAGGAAAGATGGACGGTACTCATTACCAGGATATGCAGGATATATTCTATGAAAGCCCACTAGTTGAAACAGGGCATTCTGATAAATATTGCATTTGTGGAATAAGTGTTAATCCACTCGCTTTTAGCCATCTCTGGGAGCGGCCATTTTGTCTTCTGTCGACTGAAAATGACATCACAACTGCTCACAACGACCAATCACGGCTGACCTGTTTTCTGAATCTGAGCCGTGATTGGTCGTTGTGAGCAGTTGTGATGTCATATTCAGTCGACAGAAGACAAAATGGCCGCGACCAGAGATGGCTAAAAACGAGTGCATTTTGCTGCTTAATTTATATTCCACAAACGCAAAATTAATCAGAATACCGTGCTTCAACTAGTGGGCCTGCTGGGAACGTATTCTCGAAAAAAATGCTTGCGTTGACTTCCGCTTTAAGCAAAACCTAAGCAAAGTCAGAAATCATGTATAGCGACAAGAAAATATTATAGTACATAAATCCTTGCACGCAACATTATGTTGTCACAAATGTGGCCAAATTGCTACATTAGCTAAATGGATGAAGCATGAATTTGATCACCAGGATTTGATTCTGACATCTGTGCTTTTAGCCATAACAGGTTCCAAATTATCGCTATCATTAAGCTATGATCATTCACGTGAAGCAGCGCAGTATGCGGTAGCGTGTAAAAGCTTTTTTAAAAAAAAAAATCAGTCACCATTTATCTCCTGTAATAAAGACTGATACGCATCTTAACATGAGTCAAGAGCAATAAAAGCTCTACATGCACCATCACATTATGACGGTATGTGACAAAAGCATGTGATCTGAAGACGATGCAGAAGAGATCCCAAACAAGATGATATGATGGGAGATTAGTGGAGCATCCAGACAGTGTGTTCAGGAGAAAGCTTGTAATGAATCGGCTTGAAATGAGAAATGAAAATGAAGGCCATAAACTTGAAACACTACTGACCGTGGATGCAATTGGCTCATAAACATCTATTTTCATTTGCCAACCAGCACATATATTTTATTTTCCCTGCCTGATGTGCGAGATGGGAGGAAAGGACCTGATTTCTCTTTAGGCGCTACTCAGTACTTTATCACCAGACATGAATGGTAAAATTCGGGAAAAGATTCACACCCTGTTTTCCTTAGCTCATATTGTTTCGACGCCAATAAACAAAACTGGGGTGGTTTTGAAATAGCTGCTTTCTCTGAGTGGCTAGCTTGGCTGCCTCACACTTGCGACGTTCTGCGTCTGAATCTCGCTCCGCCGCTTGCCCGAAAGGTCAACTAGTAGCTTGACTAAAAAATAAAATCATTCAAGACTCCAGCATAAATTAAGCAAATGAATTCGTATTTACGAAATAATTGTCGGTTTTGAATGCCAGTATGAAAGGGATATAAAGGGGAATGGCATCCAAGAGTAAAATTTAAGTGGGTAACGTCTGACAAAGGCTCTAACGTTTCAATTAAGAAATCAGCTCTTATTAAACACATTCACATTGTTCATCTTTAAAAAAAAAAAAGAAAGGGATTTGTCAGTCATAGCCCCCAGGCTGCATTATCTACAAGTGAGACATGCTGCTGCTTCTTTTGTCACTTGCTGTGATTAATTCACGTGATCTGATGTCAGGCTTGTTTCTGGTGACATTTTCTAATGAAACACATACGTAGGCCACCATACGCAGGCATGTGTGCGCACACACACATCTTCCTGATAATGAGACAAACCAGTTCAAAGCTCCCGGGTGTCTGATTGTCTTAAAAGTTTAAAAATTGACTTTCTTTTTTTTTTTTTTTTTCACCGCGCCCGGTGGTGCTTCTTGCATACTCTCAAAATGTGACATCAACAATGTGTACCTGTGACAACACTGGACTAGATTGATAATCTGGAATAATGAAGCAGGGAGAAGAAACATTCAACAAGTATGACGGACCACCCAGATTCAACTCAAGTGGAACGGGCCGTTATGATAAAAGCCCACCAACACCATAAACCTTTTTTTTTTTTTTTTTTTTTTAATTTAAACTGGGGAAGGGTGTTTCGCCACCCGTATTAATCCTAATCCTTGCATTTAACATGCCAATTACCTGCTTCTTTGTATAAATGCTTAGATGTCTAGTTTCTGAAGGTCCTAACTGGAATAGCTGCAAAGTCTGTGGGTCTTCATGGTGAATATTAAGAAGAGAAAAAACAGTATATCGACACAAGTATTAGATGGCATCAAGATATTACACCTGGAAGTGAAAATTGGAATACAACATAGTAGTGGGAACTGTTTACACTGGATTCTGTGTTCCCCCTTCATCCGTTAAGCACGTACATATTGGATGAGAAGGCCTGTCTCATAATCTCTGTTTATGGTTGTTCCCAAAGATTTGAGGTCAAGGCACTTTGTAGACTTCCAACTGTACCAAATGATGCTGATTTGACAGTGGCAGTGTTAGCTCAGATCAGGATGAACTCCCTTAGTTTAGTATAGAAAATAGTATAGTGGAAACCATGCTGCATTCAATGCATCAGTCTGAATGAGACACACTAATAAACAACTACGGAGCAGACGAGGGTCTCCAATATTCCTGACATATTGAGTGTTGGCCAAAGCAAGAAAACGAAAAATGGAGAATGTATAGTATGATATAATAGTGTTTTCGTCTCCCATACTCTCATCTGAGCATATTTCAAAACCCTGGTTTAGTACCTGGTTTATCCAGCAGAAATATGACCACAGCAAATCAAGTACAAACCATACTGTGTAAAAGGGGCAATAGTTGGAAGCATATAGTATGAAGGAATATTAAAAGTAAACATCTGCATAATTAAGAAGTTGGTCTAAATACCTTTTCCCAAATTGTGTATCGTGGCGGAGATTAATGTACACTCAACAAAAATATAAACGCAGCACTTTAGTTTTTGCTCCCATTTTTAATAAGATGAACTCAAAGGTCTAAAACTTTTTCCACATACACAATATAACAATTTGTCTAAATCTGTGATGGTGAGCACCTCTCCTTTGCCGAGATAATCCATCCCACCTCACAGGTGTGCCGTATCAAGTTGCTCATTAGACACCATGATTAGTGGACAGGTGTGCCTTAGACTGCCCACAATATAAGGCCATCTGAAAGGTGTAGTTGCGTTTCATGGGGGGGGGGGGGGGGGCTCAGAAAACCACACATCACACACGTTGTCTGCCATCTGCCCTGAACAATGTAAACCGGGATTTATCTGTGAAGAGAACACCTCTCCAACATGCCAGGTGCCTTGATATGGCGCAATGGTCATATATTGAGTATGTGGGAAAAAAATGTAGATCTTTGAGTTCATATCATTAAAAATGGGAGCAAAAACAAAAGTGTTGCATTTATATTTTTGTTGAGTAGTTTTAATTGGAAGTTAATTAACATGTCTCATGCTTTGGTCTGCCAAATGACAGAAAACAGAAGTTGATATATGAGTTGATTTTTTTTTTTTTTTTTAAGCAGCGTTTGAAAGCAACGGGAACATTTGAGCGTAAACATGCACAGAACGATTGAGTTGGACCAGGGAAAGGCAACAAAAGCTTCTCACCATCAGTGGAGCAGCCCGTCGAGCCGTCGCTGGAGCAATAGCGCATCTCGATCCTCTGCCTGCCCACCTCCAGCAAGCTGGCATCCGGGATGCGAGCCTTGCACGTGTAACGGAAACGCTGCTCGTAGTGGCCGCCGTTGTCCGAGATGTTAACCGGTGTCCACGGGGTCCAGGGAGTGGTCTTCTTCAGGTCGGGACAAGGTTGGGAATTGCAGGACTGGTACTCCTGCAGATGAGGGGACAACATATTTATATGCGGCAAGATCATTTGCTGGTAGGACAAGATAATCACGAGTCATTAACTCATTCACTGCCATTGACGAATTTATCTGTCTTTTCACAGTCCAGCCATTCAATCCCTGGAATTTACATTTTTTTTCATGCTTAGAAACAAGAGACATTTGCTCCTAAAATTCTCAACAGGTGACAAATGTGAAATGAAACAGCTTATTTGATGTCATAGAAACAAAGAGCTCTTTCAAATATTCCATTGCTGCTCATCCTTGAAAGCCAGCTGATTCTGGTTCTGGTTGGTTTATGTTGCTGATGCGGCAGTCTGCCGCGCCAAAATATCCGCTTGGCTGGCTGGGGCCCGATGAGGATACATTCCCTTCAGACACCTTCACTGAACATGGCGAGACGCAAACAAAGCAGGCAGAAAAGGTCATTGATGGAGTTCAGAGGCAAGTGGAAAGAAAAGGAGGGCAGGAAGGGGGAAGCAAGGGATGCAAGGCAAGGATGTGAACCATGGAGGTGGAAATGAGGCGCTTTCTCCTGTCTGCATTTGGCTATAAATATGAAAAACACATCAATGAAGCTCATGAAGTGGGTCACATTCAGGAATATATGGCCTTAGAAGTTCCCTCCACCAGCTTCCATTAGGACAAGCGGTCAGAAAATAACATTTGAGGTGCTATATGTGATGATAACCGTAGTGAGGAGATACCGTAATCACAGCTGTTCCATGCCAGAGGAAGTGGAAGACTGACTGCTATTTTTCCCTTGCAGGCTTGTTTATTTATGCAGAATATACCTTGAGTGACTGCCAGACCTTGGAAAAATAAGATAAGAGCCCGGCGGATAGAGCAGTGTGACAGGTCACAAATATTAGGTAAACCTACACAATCAAATGAGATTTAATAGTTGCATGTTGCACTGCACATCATACTATGGCGGGGTCGACAACCTTAAATACTTCAAGAGCCATTTCAATCGTCTCCTATGGAAAAAAAAAACACGGTGAGCCACAAAAAAGTGAGGAGAGCACTTAACATCTTCTTTTTTTTTTTTTTACAGCTATGGGAAAAAATTAAGAGGCCGCCATGTTTTCTTCAATTTTTTGACATTCAAACATTCCCAAAACGTCTGCTGATTTTTGCAGATTTATTGATTATCGGAATATCCGAATCAGCATTGGCCTAATCTGATCCATATCGGTTGGGCCCTATTAAATACTGATTATTTATTTCCCAGTCACAGCAGGATGAAAGACCCACATGCAGCTCTGAAGTCCTTATAAACATAACCAAAATATATATTGGAAAAAAATACACCTCAGCATGATGCAGTTCACTTCCATAAAAATGCAAACCGCAAACAACCATAAATAATTTTTTTCCTCTAATACTGACGCGGCAAGAATTTTCTCATTGTCCCAAATAAACATACACTTGTTTTAGTTACTTATAAATAATCAGTATTTAATAGGGCCCAACCGATATGGATCAGATTAGGCCAATGCTGATTCGGATATTCCGATAATCAATAAATCTGCAAAAATCAGCAGACGTTTTGGGAATGTTTGAATGTCAAAAAATTGAAGAAAACATGGCGGCCTCTTAATTTTTTCCCATAGCTGTAAAAAAAAAAAAAAAGAAGATGTTAAGTGCTCTCCTCACTTTTTTGTGGCTCACCGTGTTTTTTTTTTCCATAGGAGACGATTGAAATGGCTCTTGAAGTATTTAAGGTTGTCGACCCCGCCATAGTATGATGTGCAGTGCAACATGCAACTATTAAATCTCATTTGATTGTGTAGGTTTACTTGGAACAAGGCATGCAGAACAACCCTGGGCCACAAACTACTGCAGCAGTCCACAGACAAATCAATTATTATCATCTGCTCACGTGTAGCCTATTTTGCTCAATGTCCATTAATGAAGTGGCCTTTGAGTGTACACCCCTCATTATTTTCACTTTTACATCTTTCTTGGTCTCATTCCATCTATCTGTTGTATTGTATCTTTTACAGTTCATAACTCATCCCCACTTCCTGGTCATCCTTTTCCCGCCGGTATCCGCCTCATCTTTCTTTGCCTCTTCCAATCGTCACACTTTCCCTCCCTTTGAGAGCCAAGGTTAAAAACACACTGGTGGGATTGCGATTCTGTTAGTGCCCATGATGAACGAGCGCGTCAGGTCCACTGCACTTCCTGCCTCTTTCCATCTAGTGCTGTAATCACCGCCGCACATAAATATTTAACATTATCCCACACTAGCCGCCACTGGTTTGTGATCATCAGACACAACAACATGCAGACAACCCTCGTGTCTTTCTGGCGTCCGTAGCAACTACAAGAACAAGCTAACAAAAGCGAAGATAAAGGTAAGTGATCTGTGGGTGTTGTGAGTTGTTAATGGTTGCCAAACACAGTAAATATTTAATGAAACCTCTCTGGTGTGCTTTCCCCCCAATGCTCTCAAAGGATTCATGTCAATCCAGAGGCCTAAGGAGATCATTACCGGGCTTAAAGCTAAACCACATTCAGTGACTCGAGAGACTCTGCGTTAACTACTGCTTGTATATAGTTTATAGCAAGATGGTCAATGTATACCGAATAAAGACATCCCACTGAGTGAACCGACATAAAAAGCCATGTGGCTTAGCAAGAGGTGTAAAGCCTTTGAATGGGTACCAGAAGGTTTCCCGTTTCCCTAGAACAGAGGTACACAAATATAAATCTTAAAGGGCTACAAATTATTTTTCAACAAGTCAAAGGTCCATTTGAGGTCGTTCGGGCTACATCGGGATAATAGTGTAATTAGCAAAATGGCCTTTTTTGTTTAAAGCACAAATCTGAACTCAAATTAAATGTCGTTTCCCTTTTGACATGGTGAAAATAAATAGTTGAATAAACACAAAGCACGACCCTTGTCACGAATCCAAAACAAATGTATGAGGAGGACGTTGAGAACTTTTCTTTCCACTTTTCTTTTCCGAAACACACTTTCGCATGTGTTTACCTAACCGTGTGGCAGGCGAGCGTATGCCAAGTGTAATTACTTATCATTACGTGTGTTTCTGCGGATGTGGTACTTTGTTGTGCTCAGAGAGTTGGAGGTGAATAATAACGAGTGTTGCCTATCTAACCTCCCACCATGATTATACTAATTATGCTCCTTATTGGTGCGCCTGTGTTGTTGGATGTAGAGGTTGTGTCGGTGTATATTTACGTACACACTGGCTCCCTGACATTTAAGACAAACTTCCACACGTGAATTATTAGTGTGACTAATCCTCTTCGGAGGCTTTATCTAACACCATCGTGTCCATGGTGACGTAGCGTTCCTCACATCCCCGTGACGCGTCTGTTTAATTAGCGTCTACAGCAGCGCACTTTGTCAAACAGACTTCACCCTGTGTGTGATTTCATAAACGAGGATGCTGTTGTCCAGGAGCTGGACTTTGGGGTCATTTCCATCACTTGCGATGAACTTTGAATCATGTAAAAATACACAACCACAACAGTCGGCTTGAACAAAAATCATGCCTTAGTCCAACATTTCAGATGGTTTGTATTTGGGCTATGACAAATAACCATAAACTAAGCATTCATGTTGATACGTTGACAATCTCAGCAGCCACGCTATTATATGGATGAGCATAAAGAGCTCAGAAGTGGCCTTTCATTGCTGGGGAAGCACCAGTTTGACTTTTAGTAATGCCACAGGGTTTGTGTTCTAATATGTAATTAAAGCGGAAGTCAACCCGTACATATATCTTTTTAAGAATGGTGACAAAATGGCCTCGCCCGGAGATGGATAAAAATGGGCGGATTTTGCTGCTTAACTCATATTTCATATTAATCATATTGCCTTGTTTCAACTAGTGGGCCTGCATAGAACATATTCTTGAAAAATGTTTGGTTTGACTTCCCATCTTTAAGTTACTTGTGCTGTAGCACATATGCATCGACACAAAAATCAAATATGGCCGCCACCGGAAAACTAAAATGTCATATTGCGGTTCCACTTAGGGCTACACCAATATAAAAAAACTACTTGTTCACTGTTTCTTGGGGTGAGAAATCAAACCCATCAATGACCTTCAGAGATTCAGATTTCGAAATCTTGATGGCAGATTGGTGGGAGATTAGTCGCGTCTCTCCATGGGTCCGTGAGGCCCATAACTCTTGCTGCCGTGATTACACGCCTGCGCCTTGATTACATGTAGCTTGACAAGGGTGAGCTGCTATGCATACCATACCACCACATTGGAGAAGACATTCTAGTCTTCTCTGGTGGCCATATTTGATTTTCTGCGTATCAGTCACCAAGGGGCTACCCCAACTTGTATGCGGTGCTTTTGGAAAACCTTGTGCCCTACCTCCCACCATACCAAACTGCCAAAACCTGTCACCAGAGTGCACAATTCTTATGATTTCCCTCTCCTCTACTTAAAATGTAGAACAGAAAAAAAAAAAGTCAGAAGAATAGCTTGCCATCCAAAAGCTATGATATACCTTGTTGCTGTTATTGCACTACGTTAAAGTGTCGGTTTCAGCCCTCTAGCTTCTCTTGACAGCATGGCGGGCGGGCTGTTTGATTTCAGGAGCAGTGAGAAACCAATCTTGACTGTCAGCGAGCCAAGTTGGACGTCACTGCAGCATGAATAATTCAATTGTGAATTGACATCCCTCCCCGCTTGTTTGGCTGTTTGGATGACCTTCATTCGCGGAACCTTTTCACAATCAGCCATGCGTGATTTGCAACGCAAGGTAAACGTAATTGCAGGGCTGAATTACAGAAAGATCTGACTGACCTTCACATTTGATTATGGAACCTTTCAATTGTCCATAATTATAAAAGCTCATTATGTCCACAAGTGAATACAAACGTCAGTGTGGCTGTGTGAATGAAACCACTGTGACGCATCTACAAAATGTTAATGTCTGCTTTCCAAGAAATACTGAATTTTCACAGAAATGTACAAATTCATGGAATACTGCTAACATTGATTCATTGATGACACACAGTTTATTTGTTAAAAAAAAAAAAGCCAGATGAAAGCACAAAGACGACGAGCATGGCCATGTTAAAAAAATGTCATATACGTATATATCCATTTATCATTCTAAAAGAAAAACAACTCTTTGGCTATTATGTCTATTTGTCAACTAAAATCTGAATGTGAATCAAAAAACTATTTTTTTTCAAACATTTGAACTTGACAACGTGATTCAAGTGTTTGGCTAGATGCCTTAGTCTCCCTGAATTTCAATTCTTCACCTTCATATCAGACATTTTTATGCTTCCAGATTTGCGGCCAGTTTTGGGAAGTCCATTTTAATATAGAGAAAGAACGTGAGGGGCAATACCATGTGACTGCTCAGTGGAAGTGGAGAGGTGCCTTTTCCATTTGTGTGATACTGTGTAGCAACTAACTAACATCATTGTCAATTATCAGTATGCAAGGCTGAGGCTCCAAGGCTGTGTGGGAGGCGTCATAATACAGTACAAGCTTTTTTCACATTATCAAATGGTCCATTAGATAATGCTTGGGGCGGACTTTTTCCACAAATGTTAATTTAGTCGACCAGGGTCTCTTGTGGTTGGGGGGGATGTTGAAGATTGTTGCAAACAAAGTCAGATGGTGGAAAAAGTTAATTGAGTGAATGTATTCCCTCAAATAGTGAGACTCATAGACGACCTTTTTCAGATCTGAAAAATAGGGTATTTACTTGAAACAAACCTTTCTCCTATTAGAACTCTGTCCATGTCTCAACTGTTGCTAACCAAAACGGCAGCATTGACCAGTTACTCAAATGTTTTAGTGCAGTCTAGACATCCTCTTTAAAAGTAATTAGCTTTGCAGTAGACTGATGTGATCACTCTGCAATGTTGTACATCCATGAAAATTTCGCTTAACTTGAACTGAAATATACCAGTAACTTTTAAAATTAATATTCTGAAAATGCATATGTACAAACAAAAGCCTACCTTAATAGGCACCACCACCTGAATATAAATCATTCCCTGTCCACCACTGGCTGTTATTTACAGTAAAAGGTCAAAATAAATATAGCTAGATGCCATTGCTGGAAGGTTAACTTCTGAATGACCAAGTTAAGAAAGCTGCATGAAATGAAGTTAAAAAACGAACACTAAATGGATTTGTTTTTGTCTATAACTCCAGTATGTTGGAAAAGAGGGCATGACTCCCCGTCTCTATGAATGGTTCCTCCCAAAGGTGTTTGATGTGCTTGTAAAGTCAAGTTCCCCCACACCAAATTCCTTCAAGCATACCTTTATGACCCTTGTGTTGTATGCTGGAGAAGAATCCAGTTGGAACAGAAAAGAGCCTGAACTCTTCCCACTTAGTTGAAAGAGATATGATCAAATGGAAGAAAGATTCAGCAAAATTAAGGGGTCAGTCCATTATTAACGAATGAATCAATCAAGAGGGTCATACGGTCGGTAGAGAGCAAGTTTGATTGTCTTGCTGATGGGCGAAGACTCACAGAAGCAACAATGAAACAATTTGCATCCGTCAGAGCTTGTTCTATCCAAACAAAACACTCAAACGCTGAAGGACAAGGAGGAAAGGACATCCACAAATCTCTTTTTCATTTCAAAGATAAAAGCAGCAGAGATTATGTGATCATCACACCGCACTGGCAACAAAAGAAAACAATTCATTGTTCAGCCTGACCTTTGCATCGCGCCTTTGTTTTTGAACACGCAAAACCTGTTAATAATGGACTTGTATTGTATTTGTGATATAAAAGGACTCCCGGTGATATACTAGACAGATGTTTCCACAGTATAAACATGACCAGGATGCGGTTATGTTCCCTTCCATAGCCAGTGAGCCTACACTGCGTCAAATAGTGCAAACTGAGACCCTAAACAAATGGTTGAATCCATTTTTTCTTTGCATAACCAACCTGGCCACACCCGGGACAGTCATTGCCATTCTCACAGCTTCTCCGCCGCGACTGGATGCCGCCGCCGCAAGGCACGTTGCACCGTTCCCATGCCGACCAAGCCGACCAGTAGACGTGTGGAGGGCAGGGCAGGTGTTCATTACAGTACCTGCCCAAGAAAAACAACAGAGTGACTGCAAGTCATGCATTCTAAATAACACTGACATCATGACCTGGTTGTAACACAAGAAAAAAAACAACAACTATGTGCAAACAAACAATGGAACGTGCAAACAAACAATGGAACGCACATTTGAAAAAAATTAACAGTGAAGTCAGTGATGCCAAATCAGAACGCAAATATTTCTTTCTTTAAATTTTAAAATAAGAAATATTTGCGTACGAATTTTAAACTTTAAAATAACATTCTACAACTTTATGGACGCTTTACATGACAACACCTAGGAGCTGTAGTATATCCATGCATCCAGCCATCCATTTTCTCTACTTCCTATCCTGTTCAGGGTCATGGGAAGTTGAAGCCTATCCCAGCTGACTTAAGGCAAAAGGCAGATGACACCATAGACTGGTTGCTAGTCAATCACAAGGCACATATAGAGACAGACAAGCATTCATATCACTGAGTGCGAAATGAAACCACACAGCCTGCATGAAAGGCAGGTTGATTTGTCACGCTTTTGCACGACATTATTTTTTGTCTACGGTACTTAATTGATGGAGATTTACATGACGGACATTTTGAAGACAAAACTGTGCACTGGTGCAAAACTGCACTGCAACATGCAAAACATTTAAAGCAACACTGCGTAATTTTTAACTTTTCATTGATTATGGTGGTTCCATGTGGACAAAAGCTGTAGTGTTTTGAGTGAAATCAACCACATTTCCCATGAGCGCCGTTTATACAATATAACAATGTTTTGTCTTTGTAACGAATGGGGAAAGGGGGGAAGTGACATATGCCGTAACGCAGTCAGCACATGTGTGGCGGGGTTTGTGGTGACATCAGTATACACCTTTGTTATTCCAGGAAGCTAGTAGAAGCAAAGCGGGTGTTCTATTGATTGTTGTCTGATTCAGTAAAGAGCAAGCGAAAGACATGGCGGGCGCAAGACTGAACTGATACATTTGCCGCTCCATTAGGAAGGGTTAATTTTAAAGAACAGCGCTAATAGGTTAAATACAAGAAATAACGGTAACATTTAAAGTAGGAATGGACGGAGCGATGTCATATTGACACGGAAGTCGCTACAGCTTCTTCTACTATGTCAAAATAATTTGTTCTGATCAAAGGTGTGATGCATGAACATGCAACCTAATCGGATCAATACTTTTAGTGTCCATGAAAACAGTGCATCCGATTATAATTTTAATCCGAATTTTGACTGGATTAAAGAAATGTTGTCCATGTAAACGTAGCCATTGCCGGACCGTCATAAAATTGAGAACTTTTCTGTATGCTATAAAACTACTTTAATTACTGTTTTGTTGTGTTTTGGCTTGACTGCCTTTTGAGAAAAGTGGAAGTGCTGAAATAGCTTCCTAGGCTTAAATGGGATCTTTTGCATTGTACTATTCCCAAATGCTCTGCTATTCGTGGAAAATCAAAAGCTATATTCTTGAATATTGTGATTTGGAGAAAATAATCCTTAAAGCGGTCTTCGTTTTCATATTTACTAATCTGTGTGCTTGGAGTGGGACAGAATGGTGGGACTTGGGAGCGGGAAGAAAAAAAGTGTGAAAGGGACTGGATTACAATCGTGTGCATGTTACATAGATTAGCAGGTTTACAATAAATCACATGCACACACAACGGCGCGCAAACACACACATACACATGCGTGCACGAAAAGAGTCACGCCCAAAGCACTGCTATAAAAAATAAACGACTTGAGCGGATTAAGAATTTCAAACTACACTTTAATGAAAAAAAAAACCTAATGAAGTGGTGTTTGTCCATCCGTTTTAAGCCTTTTTTTCCCCCCCACAATGTAACTAATGAGTCACTGAAGATTCCAATGTAAAACAAGGAAATTATTAACAAAAGGTTCATCAATGTGGGCTTGAACGTGCCAGATTTAAGTTGGGCATGGTTGCTTGGATCCAGAACATTTGCTTTACCTTTAAAAGCTTCGGCTACTATGAACACTCAAGGCAAACTTGTGGCAAGGCTGTTTGCATCGCACACAGCCTCTCACAGCATTGAAAAAAAAAAATCATTGAGTGCTGAAAAACGGGTGAAGTGCTTTGCAATCTGTGCAGGTTATGGAGGGCTTGATGTGGTGTTAGGACTCAATGAAAACATGTCTACCTTTATACTATATATATAAAGAGCTGGGCATACCGCCTATGTTACGGACTGGTCCGCCTATCTGTCTATGTCGGGCGACCATTTTGTGTGCGATAAATGGAAGACAGGAACCTTTAAAAAATAAACAGACTAAGCACAGTCAGAAGCCCATTTTCTTTCCCTGTCTATGTAATCGTCTATTATAAGTATATATACATATATACACACATACAGTTTTGTTGCTAATTGCAAGAAACCGTCCCGGTGATCGTCAATGATGTCTGGGGATTCTTGTGCATACAAAAGCATTTTTGATGCCATCTCCATAGCTCTCTTGGTGGCTTTACATCAGGACTTTTCTCGTAGATTTGAATTTTTCCGACTCCAAGTGTCTCCTCGATGTTTTTTACTTTGTGTCCACCTTTGCATAATCGGATGCATTTCACTCTCTCTTTCACGGTCATTACCATTCTTCTTCATTTGGATGCCACAAACTACAGACGAAAATGTAAATGAATGAATTTAAAATCTTTCGCAATTTCAGTAAAACGCATGCCAAAGAAGTAACTTATATGTCGCCGTTTTGGATCCGATGATGGCGGAGTGGTCAGAGTTTTTCCATAGTACGAGCGGGAGCTGCTTGAGTTTACACTAGTGCGGGCTTCCCTATGGGTTCCGGATACAGTACCGGAACTTCCGTTGGAAGTAATCGATCGTTAATGTAATACAGTGGAAGAAAATTTAATGCATACCTTTTTTTTTTCCGAGTGAGGGAATTTCCATTTGATACGATCGCGGCGGAGCGGTCAATGTTTTTCCGTAGTATAGAACGGGACTGCTTGAGTTTGTGCTCACTGCGGGCTTCGGTATTGGTTCCGGGTTACGGAATCGATCGTTAACGTAATATAGGATATGCTCAATCGATGTGAAGCGATGGTATTTGTTGATATGAGTGCCTATTTGTTTGTATATAACTGTTCAATTAAAAAAAAAAAAGTAATATAGGAGTAGAAAATTTAATGCATACGTTGTTTTTCCGGGGACAGAGGTCCGTAGGTGGGGATACTTACTGTACATATACATATATATATATATATATATATATATATATACAAACATATACATATACATACATACATATGCAAACATATACATATACATATATACATACGTACATACATATGTACACATATACATATGTATATACATATATACACATGTATGTATATACATATTATATTTACATAATATATATATATATATATAATCACTCAAATACAGCATAAAGGGATACATCTTAAGAAGCACCTGTGCATAGGAATGTTCCCTGTGGTTTAGTTATTGGAAAAACATAAATATGTGATTCTCAGTTTTGCTATTCAAGGTGTTTTAATCAGGTGCAAACTGCTAATTTGACTCAAATTTGACTAATCTGCAATGTGAAACCCCTTCTTTTGAGCCTTGATACATATGCACACACAAAATACACAGCTGGCTCAAAGGGTTGTAAATGCTGCAGCTGTATTGAGTGGAAAGTGGAGATGAGACCAAAAGCCACTGAGGCTTCAAGACAAAAAAACTGAGGTGGGCGGCAAATCCCGCCTTTGGCCTTCCGCAGTCTTTTAGGTCACGAGTTCACAAGCTTTTGTCAGTCGCAGTGTGTTTTGCTCAAGGCGACTGGTGGAGAAGAAGAGCACAGCTCCACCAGGAGAAATGTAATGTATGAGTAGATGGATCGGTCCATGTGCGCTGTGTAACTAAACTCATTCACTGCCATTGACGTATTTGTCTTTTCACAGTCCGGACATTCAATCCCAGGAATTTATTTATATATTTTTTAAAACATTTTCAAACATTAGGGTAAAAGAGGGTCTGAAAATGTCTGACAGTGAACGAGTTAATCCTGCTACTTTTGTCCATACTGTAGTATTGACTTGACTGTTGTCTGTTGCCTGTGAATGTTGCCTTTTGTCCTGCTAATATGTACTTTTCTTCATTCCAACCCCAATTTATATTTCCATTTTGAGCATCAAATAGCACCTAATTTTATAATGTTAGAAACTCATCAATTATTGCTGTCACTATGATTTAAATTTGTCTGACAGGCTCTTCATTAATGTGTTTGAATTTCTCATGAAATTCTGTCTGCCACATGCCCATTGTTTTCTACTTTTCAAACTTCACAGCAAACGCAAGTCGCCATTTGTAGTACCTCTCCTCGCGGTTCTGACCCACACACACTCGCCCGCCATGACGAGGGGTCGGGTTGCTGCAGGAGCGCTGACGAACTTGAAAGCCAATACCACAGCTGGTGCTGCAGGGAGACCAAGAAGTCCACGGAGTCCAGGCTCCGTTTCTATGGAGACACAAAGACAATTGTTGTTGATGCTTCTGGTCAATTCTAAAACACCTCTAGTTTGGCATCTTTTCTTATGTTTGGAATGTGAATTAAGAACAATTTAAAGCAAAAATACATTTTTGAATAAAAAATACATGCTTTCGCAATTTCAGTAAAACAAAAATATATTTTTGTATAAAAAATATATTTGGTAATTAATTGTAGTTAATTAATGGTTGTTTTCTATGCTAACCCTATTCCCATGTAAGCGAAGCATTACCTCCCTCCCCCAATTTTCTTTTTCAGGTTTTACACACGGAATTTAATTGAAGTTCAAAATCAGGACATTGTAGTATAAACACACAGAAGACATTTTTTTTTTAAATTGTGTTTAAAAAAAGTTGGGAAAAGTGCAAAACCCACACCAAATAATTGGCTTTCAAAACAGATTGAATTTGTTTTCCCATTAACTCATTCACTGCCATTGACGAATTTACTAGGCTTTTCACAGTCCAGCCATTCAATCCCAGGAATTTATTCATATTTTTTTCAAATTTTTTCAAACTTTAGGGTAAAAGAGGGTCTGACAAATTTCTGGCAGTGAATGAGTTCAGTGGAAAACTGTTTTGAGCATAATTTCCACCTCAATGCACAAACAAAAATATGGACAGTAAGCAGATTTACATTTTTCAGTGAATGTATCAGATGAAACTTACCTGGAGCAGTTGGCAACCTCAACGCTGATTCCATGACACCTCTGACCACCACACTGAGGGATGGGGCTGTCACATGCACGTGTCCGACATAGGCAAGACCCCGCGCTGCCACCGTCACTGTGGCTACAAGTGGACCATCCCGACCAAGCACCAAAACCTCCATCAACTGTCACATTACGGACCTGTTAGCAATGAAAAAAGGATTATATAAAAACTTGAAAAAGAAACAGCGTGTTCTAGAAACTAGCCTTGGGAGTACGTTGCTTGGCAGGAAAACACAGGCAAGAGGCCGGTGAGTGTGCAACTTGAAATATATTTCCCCACATAGAGATGCAAAAAATAAGTCGAAACCATCTATGGCATATAGAATTAGTCAGGCGTTGGCAGGTAAATATGCAGTAACCAAGGTGTGCGTTACATGAAAATGGCCTCTGAAGATGCTCCAAAATGCGAGGAATGGACTCACTTGGGAGCACAGCAATATGAGAAAATAAAAGTGGCCTAATAGAAAGGAGACGAAAAATTGAATGAAACTGGAAGGTTGTTTTATCAGAGGAACTCTAAATTACTTTGTGCTTTGCAGGCAAGCTAATATGAGTCATGTTGACACGTTGCTCTCATAAATAGAGTATGCACGTAAAATAAAATCCATATTTTAAATGGCAAAAGATTTAAAATATTGATTTTTACTGACGCTCCTGAAGCTTTTCACCTGCTTTTCCCTTCGTGTAAATTATACAGCACAAAGAGGGGTGTGCGTATCTATGTGTGGCCTATATAAGGCCAATATTTCTCTTAGTATGTAATAGTAATTGGAATAAAACTTATTTTATTTTCTAATTAATGTCACCAGACAACAATTCTAAACAGACTGCAATCCTTTTCTTTACTGTGCATTCTTGATTGGGGTTAATGAATAATTTCACTATCGGTTGTATGTGCTGTGGAATTAATAGCACATCTTGGGACCTCTACAAAAGTTAAATAACTAGTCATTATTATTATTTTTTTTTTTTAGATACTGAAAACAAAATGTGTTACTTTTTTTCCCATATAAAGTCTTCACGTTCTTCCGCTTTGCCACTTGTTAGAAAGTGACATAGCTTAAAATGAAATAATAGTTTTTGATCATGTCACACACTTAGGCCTATACAAGGGAGTAATATAATACACATGTGAAAGTACAAGTAGTGTATGATAGATTACTTCTGTGCAATATACAAATACAAAGTCAAGGTACACAACCATCCATTTATTTGTATTTACGGTAATTTATTTCTGAAAAAATGGTCTGTGTTATTAGATACTGATTCATATGGCACACAATTTACAGTTAAGAAGTGCATAAAGTCCCAGGAAGCAAATGCACTGCACGTCAGTGTACCCTTGTTCTTAATCAGTACTACCATTTTCAATCTGCCTGCAAATGTAAGCAAAGCATTTTCTGCTCATGTGACAAATTTCCCTGCAGTATGCCAAACCAAACTTGTAAATACATAACGGCTCCGTATTAACCCTACTTGCAGATGTATCTTATGCAGATGTATCATTTTATGCATGCGCAAACCTGTATGTATGCATATTAAGTCAACTTTATCATTACCGGCATCTGCACATGAATACTGATCATTTCGGCAACATACACAGAATAGACACTCAGTCAATTGAATTATTTTGGTGTTGAGGGACAAAAAAGTGCCACAGGTTTTATGCAAAATACCTCCATTTTCTATGCATGGGAGGCCGTGAGGAAGTGTATCAAGGGTCCGACCGGCTGTTTGACAACTGCTCAAGCCAGTGCAGCAGCTTCTGTTGATTACACTAAAAGCTGTCTGCCATGACAATTGTGTCAGAATGTGTGCCTGCTGTCTGTATTCTTGCCTTAAAAGGCATGTTTGAGAGACTGACAACCTGCCCGGACATGAGACGCAGCACGGAGCATCCTTCTCTGCTCGTAAAAAATGACAGGAGGGATATTTCTCAAAAAGCAGTGCTGTGCTGAAAATATCGAGCAGTTATAGCTCCTCAAATGGTGAAGGGTTTGAAGAAACGGAGAAGCAGCCGGAGGTGAATGATTGAGGAAGCGCGCATGGGAGACACGCCGGTCCCGTAAACTTTGGTTGTTGGATCCCAGGATGCAGTTTCTTTGGATCTTGCTCAGTCTGATTTTGGGGATGAATTGAGTGAATGAAGAACAACTAGAGCTCACATGGATGCGAATATAAGATTCACGTGGAGATTTATTGACTTTTTCCTAACAGCAAAGAAGCTGCAAAAAATGTGATGATACTCACAGGGCACTTTGTAATGCTCTGCTCCCATTGGCTCATTCTGGCACTTTCTTCTAGCGTGGTGCATTTCTTCAGGAGGAGGTCCCAACCACAATAAGGGTCTCTGGCCCCCACGCAGGCACTGGCAACGGAAAAGATATAAAGGATAAAAGTATGCTTATTTTTTTTCAAACATTTTTCATTCACCAGTCACATAATACAGAAAGAGCAAGGAAAGAAGAAAAAAAGTGTGTTTCGACAAAGACTTTCCATCTTAACGCACAAATTCCTGTAAAAGATTTATTCTGTGAGTGTCTATTACTTGATGCTCTGTAAACTGGGATTTTTTTCCAAAGTAATCCTTAAACAAGCACTGGGATTAATCGCACATTGATCACATGTCACTTTCATGGGTGTTCTTATGAATGGGCCAATTCAAACTCAAGAAATATTGACACAATGCACTACATAGACAAAAGTATTAAGACACCCAGAGTGAAATTATGGTCCACAATTGTAACGAGGCTAAACACAGTATTCTGATTAACATTGTGTTTGTGGAATATGAATTAAACTAAGCAGCAAATTCCACCTGTTTTATCCATCTCAGGGGGCGGCCATTTTGCCACTTGCTGTCGACTGACAATGACATCACAATTGCTCAGGGCTCAGGTAACGAACATTCGCGGCTTACCTGTTTTCTGAGTTTGGTCATGTGACGTTCACAAGTCGAGCCGGAGAGTCACAATAGAACATATTGTAAATATATTTTTGGGCTGGACTTCCGCTTTAAAAATGAGGCCATGAAAATGCAAAGAGAGAAACCAAATACAAGAACGCAGATTTATCAATTAGGAGGGGAAATTTATGAAGCATCAATTTTGGATGAAGTTAGCACCTAGCTCGCCAAATGGCTTTTTCCCCCCGACAACATCAAAACAACAAACAAGGTGGCAAAGTGGCATCAGTGTTTCGGCACATATCATAAAGCCGCAGCTAGGACAACGCTTTACCGCTCATTGTCGTAAAAACGTGGTTATTATGTGCTCCACAAGGAATGCTGTTGCGCTATTAGCGTGTGCGATGATGGACGGGATCCCACCCTTGTGTAGAGTCTTTACACTAGGGCCTGTCTCAGCTTTTCCACTTGACGGACTGCCAGTCTGACAGAGGAATTGAGTTGGGCACTCGTGGGCATCTCTAGTTTCTGGCGTAGACGCTGATGTGGATTTTTTTTTGTCTTAGCTAAAGCCGCTGGCCAACACTGATCTGGCCCTCTCAGATAAGAGCATCCTACACAAGACCAACCTTTCGAGGTGTGCGCGTTTGCTTCGGATGCTTCCCATTGAGACAAATGGTCTTTGCTTGCGCAAGTACTCACTCTCTGCCCTTGTGATAGCTGCACCTCTTCAGGGGGATCTTGATGACCTGGTCTCTTACGCCCACGTACAGCTCGCTTCGGCTGTGCAGGATCAGCAGGCTCCGAATGGGCTGCCTCTTCCTGGCTGGGAACAGCTCGATCTCTTCCAACAGGCAGCTTCCCGTGGACTGATTCAGAGGGGAGAGCACTTTTCTGATAGTGCCGTAATCTAGGAGGGAGAGGGAAGCGTGTTTTGGTCACAAATGAAATATTGTTTTTGTCCTTTTATATGCTAAGAAACCCCATTTGCATGTACAGTGCGTAACACGTTTATTAGAGCATTTCCGAGACCATCGAGATGCATCAATTCCAGTACGCCTGGGCGTTTTTCCGTTTCGAACAGTCATGAGCAATTTCAAACAAAATTCTGGCTCGCTGGGCTCCTCTGAGAAGCTCATCAATAAATTAATCAAGCATAACATTTAACCACCACAAGAAAACTTTTTGTGCGGAAATGCATGTAAATTAATTTGACATCTTGATCAAGAAATAATGAAGTGTTTTAATATTTTGTCACTTTTATTTTGTAAGAGAATAAATTTGAAAGGATAACAATACAGAATCACATAAATTAAAAAAAAAAAAAAAAAAAAAAAGGTCATGACAAGTGCTATTTAGAGCAGTGCTACAAACCTTAGATGGGTTGTCATCAAATACATTTTGTTAAGCACTGTGATGGTGCTTTTGTAGAATCACAGACAACAAAAATATGACGAAATTCAATTCAATAGTCTGAAAAAAAAGGATTCAAAGATCAAGCCCAGGAAAGCCTAGTGCGCACACAAAAATTATTGCCCGATTTTGAGTGAGATTTCCCCATTTTGACCAAAGTTAACAACAGCCTGATATCTGAAGGATGTTAACAGTGATTATTTCTCCTCAATATGCTCTGACAACAGTCAAGGCTGACGCCCGCAAATGTTGAATGTACTTAAGATTCCTAATCAGAATTTCTTTTGTCTGTAGTCAGCGGCCGAGCCTTGAGACTGAGTGATTGTGACGAGGAATGGGACCAAAGCCAATCAGGAGTGAGCTCTGCCTGTTTCCCAGACTACAGAAGAGTGTTTGTATAACGTGTCCTTCAAGTCATTCACCACAATAGAAATGAGCAGAAGCTACAAATGAGGACAAGACAAACGGCAGGAAAAATGAAGTGTGTGTTGTGCTGCGTCGTTCATTTCAAGCACACTATACAAACAATTATCGCACACATGCATTATATATTCTATATAATGTATACCATGTGTGGGGTCTCAGATATATAAGAAAATATGTTGTCATAAAATCTGTTAGTGTACCAGGCTTCCGTGATGACAAAAACGGCACATTTTCCCCAAAATTATTGTAGGTGGTCCATACAATTCAAATTTATTGAATATTTATCGAATATGCCCACGCTTTTCTTTCCTTTTACTGGGATTAAAATTTAAAATGTGTACTCAGAATCAACTTTGACAGGTACAATGTAAAAGGAGTTGCGAGTCACACATAATATGGGATAATATATATTTGCATATTTCCCTTCCCGAACAGGAAGTTCTGGAAAAAGATCCAAAGAAAAAAAACATCTAGAGAAATCATATAGAAGTTAAGAGAGGTAAAAAACACATAGTTAATAAAACCCAATTTTTTCTTTTAGGTGAGTTTGGGCCCCAAGAGATTAAATTAGGAGGTTTTTTTCCCCTTAGGGAGCGCTCAAAAAATTATCATCTATAACACATGCGGTCCCTGGTGGCGAGTATGCAAACTGGCGGCAGGGTGGACTAGTGGCTAACAAATCAGGTCTCACAGTTCTGAGGTGAGTGTTTTGAATCGGCACAGTAATGAACAAGAGGCCTGTCCACGACAAAGCCCATTTAAGAATTTGACCACAACCAAGCACATTTAAGAATTGATAACAGAATGAGATCGTAGGAAAAGTAGGTAATATTAAAGTGTGCGATAGTCGATCGGGAGTGCACGAGAACAGGCTTGGCCTTGTTTCAAATATTTTCAATAGCGGCCAGACTTTGGAACACGAGCGGCTCGGGAATGTCTTCACATTGATCACAGCTCACCACAGATGTGCGGCAAAACGCACGAGTCTGTCTGTGCCTTGTTAAAACAAACACTTGAGTGTTAAACACCCCCGACGACATAACCGATGTTGAGTTTGCTCCATTTAATCCCCTCCCATGCTACAGTATGTGTAACAAATGATTACAGAAGAGAAAGCAGATGCCTGGTGAGTATCTGGTGTCCCACTGATAACGCTTTCCATACTTCACTCGGGCTGTCATAGCCTATTGTCACACTAGTGCGATCAAACAGTGTGCTGATTGCTGGTGACAACACACAATAAGACCGAGAATATGTGCGAGATTTCATTATAATCACTTATGACTTGATTTTTTTCCCCCCTCTTTCTCAAAGCCTTCATGGTTGCAACAATACCATGTATGGGATTGTATGATATGGAACAAGATTTACTGTATATATGCAGGGCTATTTATCAAATGTACACTTGCATAGTTTATTACGACACCTGTACTAAAAACTGTGCCGCAAAGAGGTTGTGTTTTGGTTGATTTTAACAATGTTTATCATTGTGTTTGTCGCGTGCGGCGGTGCACAACCGCAGGTTTGTTTGGCCCTTTCATTTGGAAAACTGTGGGCGTTTCCCCATGGGAGCATCACAAAGTGGATGTTGCGAAACCTTGGAAAGCTATATAACACCCTTCAAAAGCCAACGACACCCCACAACACTGACCATTTAATTCTCGCTGCATCCAATGAGGCTTCCATTACACATTTGATCTCACGCACCGCATGGGGATACGTGCACACGTTTTGTTTACTAGTTAAAAATATGCGGTGTGGTGAAACTTACCAGTGGCTAAATAGATGATATGAAAGAGCATGTCCTTGCCCTGCACTACATCCACTGCCACATGGCTGAAGCGGACGTTATCCTCCATGAAGTAGGGCACGGGAACCACGGGTTGGACCACCTCGTGCATCAACAAGAACTTCTGGGCGTCTTGCAAGTTCCTCTCGGTCAGGTTCACGTACGAGCCCGAGTCGATGGTGCCGCACTGTGGAGACGTACACATCGGAAAATGTCCATTTGACTCGGATATGGCAAGACGAGCTTGGTGCTTTTTGGGCATTCTTGAGGGCAACTTTTACAATTTTAATTGTCACTTATGTTGCCTTGCAATTCTGTTATTTGTATTTACAGTTTCTAGATACATATTGTCAGAGCTGGGCATTTTTACAAAAATGACGCGGTCTGTTTATCGCCTTTTAGTCCGGCCAAATAGTAATCGCCAATAGGCCGGTCCGTCTATCATTTTAAACGGACTTCCGTTAGCGTTTCTTCACCATGGAAGGACTAAATATGTCCCCTTGTAGGACCCAGGGGCTGTTAAAAAGCCTCGGCCGTGGGCAATGGTTAACGGAAGCCTTGCCGCAAAAATAGACGATAGACGATTACACAGATGGAAAAAAATGGGCTTCAGACTATGCTCAGTCCGGCTATTTTTTCTCAAGTTTCCCGTCTTTCATTTATCGCCTACAAAATGGGCGTCCATCATCGGCGGATAGATGGACCGGTCCGTCACATAGGCGGAATGCCCAGCTCTGACTGTTTTTAACTGTTTAGTGGTAAGATGCCTTAACAATGGAACCAAGAAAGGTGTCAATCAATCAAACACTCTATAGATTTTAAAATGCATTAATTCAAATTGTAGGCGGCAAAAATGTATCAAATAATTAGGTACGCCGACTCAATGTAATTGGATCAATGACATTCTCCATTTGCAAAGATTTAACCGAGAGTGCACCACTTTTTCCGGAATTTTCAAAATAAGAGGCATGGAGGGCATTCCAGATGGGGAGCAGCAGCCTCAAAAGTCCTGTCCTGTCGCCCATGATCTTGCAATATTTGTCAGTAAACAATATTTTATCATTTGAATTTGCAGTGCTGTCGACGAGCACATCATCATACTGAGAGCCGTCGGTCATTTTTTTCACCTCGTGTCATGAATTTTTATGATGACGAATACCCCTCAGCATTATAAGCTTTTGTATTGCAGCTCATGAACATGGATGTGCATTTGCCTCAGGCTAACCATACCGCGACAGGTTAGTTAACTGGGCCTGGACATTGTGTGCGCATTCGTTCTAAGTGACTAGCTCCAGCAACAACGGCCACTTTAGACGAATCAATTCCCTGCATTCTGACAGATGAGCATCGTGGAGGCTTTCTCAGTGATGGCCAATGGATCATCGCCCTCACCACTTCAGCAGACGGAAAATGCCCGTCGTGGGGGACGGCACCAAGCCTTTATGCTCTTATTGTTTTCCTCCCAGCAAAGAGACACACGGTATGAGCACATATCATATTATAGCATCTCCCTATAGTGGTTATAGCTCAGTGAGATTGGCCTTGTCCACACGGGGATCTGTATGATTACATATCTGCCATCGTGACAAGGCACACGCGTGGCACCTTTAAGTGGATACACAGAGATGGATGGGTGTGTTTGCCCACTCAGTCCATTTGAGGTGAGGGACAGAGGACTCGTCGGGCCGAGTGTGTGCGAGTGCGTCCATCTCACCTTCTGTCCTCTGCTAAGATTGCAAGAGCCACTGAGTAATGGCATTGGAATTGCGGGTTTTGAAAAAAGTGCTCACTACATACGGGCTCGGCTATGCGGCCGGAGGATGAAATATTTGAGTCCAAGTGGAAATTGGGACAGATTGTTAGAAAGGTGCGCTGTATAGGCGCGAACAAACCACGTCATATTTGTTTGTCTGTCCCGGTGCATGACTCATCGAGGATGACGTGGGACCGTGACATTTTTTACTAAACCTAAAACGGTGATGAGAGTAATTCCTCGGGCAGAAGTGAAAAAAACGTGGAGTGCTCTACTGTATTTATGATGTAGGATATTAGGAATAGATGGTCAGGATGGCCATTTTGATTCATCTAGACTAAAAGAGCAAAGTGTGACAATAAATTCAATGTTGTCATTTTGAAAAATACAAAATATTAATATTGATAAGTATTTGGCCCAATTAACATTCTATACGTATCTATATGTTTAGGAGTACATTTATATTGATAGACATGCCAGAGAGCCTATCCCAGCACAGACGGTAATACAATAACCCACAGTCAAAATCAATCCGAAAATCAATGTGCATGATTTAAACAGACGGAGGGATTTTCTGTGCAGACCGATCGGTCGCTTCGTTCGAATTGAACGATCAGGATGTGCGCGCTGAATAACGGGTTCACAGACTTCATTATCTCGATTTGGCAGCAGTCTATACCCCGATATTTTCTTGTAAACTAGCTTGGTTTTAACGACGTGTATGTCCGCTCATGTGCACAAAAGGATGAAGTCATAAAATGGGCTCGCCATAAATTCTCTGCTCATAAATCTAATTCAGCAGCATTGACAAATTGACGAAGACGTCACTGAAACGGAGATTAAGTGCGCGCCGGCCCGATAGTGAGCATCGGCTACTGCGGGCAATTTTAAGGGGAGACGGAGATGGCGATGCAAGGGGAAACTTTTAAAAGCACCTCTCTGGGGTGTATCGCCAGTATGCTGAGAAAGGGGAATATGTTGCGAGTCTTGAGCAGAGGGAAAATTGAGTTCCTCGAAGGGAAATGACTTTCATTCAAATAGCTTGTTTGCAGACGTGAGAAAGTGTGACAGCGCTGAGTGGCTTTCCATGTCACTGAGTGTTTGCAGAGTTTTTCTTGTATAACATCATCACGTTGAGTGCTTCTGCTTGCAGGAAATATGCACAGAGCGCGCGTGTTCATGTGTGGCAGGGAAGGATGCGCGTGTCAACGATTGGCAACCGGGCCTTGGAGGGATTTCAATCCCTCGTGGAGAGCGGTGAGGATTATCTGTAAAAGTCCAATCGTAAGAGCCACTTGTGCTAATAAAACATCACCCCCCCCCCCTCTTCCCATACGGCGTAATCAGTGGAGGATAAAGTGCCTTAGTGCTGCTTGTGTAGAACAAGAACTGTTAATACAAGTCCAGAAGATGCAGGGAGAACGATGTTGCAAAATCGAAAGAGCACTACTGAGTTTATCTGAAAAGGGAGCGTACAGTATGCATAGAGGGAGGAGATATTCAATATCAAGTAAAGTGGGATTGGACTTGAACATGACAAATGTACACTATGTAACATCATTTAATTATACCAAAAGTATCCCTGGTTGTTTCGGGATTCTGATTCTGATGTTTTGCTTTTTGGTTTACCTGAAAGTCCGGGTTGGGGTTGGGGTAGGGCAACCAGGCTGAGCGGGAGTTTTCCTGGTACTTGAAGGGTCCGTTGAAGACCTGTGATACGGCACTCAGATTGAAGGCACACACAGCAGACGCAGCGATGCTGTTTCTGAGAATCAGGAAGTGGAAAATACGGGAAGGAAGGAGGATGGGAGGAGAGAAAGGATGATGGACGAGAGTTACAAATAAGTGTTAGCGCACACGAGAGCGCCTACGGTAAGCTACAAAGTGTAGTTAGCATTGCTGCGAGCCTGTAATACGCATGAAACACACCCGTAAGGTCAACTCTGTTGTAAATGATGGCCGGTATCGGCTCGTAAATTCAAGAACGGGACGCAATTAAAGTGTTTGGCTTGTCTGATTAACTGCACGCATCTCCACTGTGAAATACGGCTTCGACTTTTCCAGCTGTCACTTTCAGCATGTCCAAATGTCGTTCCGCAATAGCGGAAGAAAAGATTGAAGAGTAGTTTTCATTCCCCACTCAGACTTGGCCCATGTCAATTTGAATCTGATGTGGCTGTTTATTAAAGTTAGTACCTGCAGGCGGAATATTTCCAATATTTTGGAGACGACTTTGTTTCCAGCAATTGGGAGCCATTGAACATTAGATTAGACAGCTTTTAGTAAGTATGTGTGTCTGTGTTGGAAAAATGACCAAAGTATTGCAATAGAAAAGAAATGAATCCCTTGATTTTGATGCATGTCATGAAAACAAAAATAGTCAGGCGATTGTACCAATATACCATCAGTGACACACTTTCTGCTTAAAATTGAAATGTTTAATTTGGATTGCCCTTTATATGCCTGAATGGAATAAACCAACAAATCAAACCAAAACCAAAATATTTGGAGGGCTTTTTCCTTTTTGTGTTTGATAATCTAAAATCTAGTCTTGTGCAGGTGAAATGTATTTATGAAGGTTTATACGCGACATTGTACTGTAGATTCAAGGATGCTATATTTTTCTTGATATTGGGAAATTAGCAACTAAAAACTACTCAACCATTTGCTATAAAACTTTGTAGGTGGCCCAAGAACCCCCACCCGTGTAAAATTTGGGCGTCGGCTTAGTTTATTCTCTATCAGTGCCATTGTTGTTAATTCTATCAGCTTTTTTTTTTTTGCACGTGAAACAGTCCTGCTGGATATTCAAGAGATTAATTGAAACTAAAATAAATTGAGCACTTTGCAAAGCCAAAGTCAATACAAGCTTTGTAGAGAATTGTCGTTGAAAAATGCAAATTAATCGCAATTAATTAAGTCAAGCAAAATCGAGCGCCGATCCTATTACATGTTAAAACTCACACGTTGGTCGTAAAGATGCCGTAGAGCAGCTCCAGCTCGGGCAGGTAGAAGGTACCCTGCAGCTCGTTGTAGTTAAAGGGGATTTCTCCCGGCCGGGAACAGTTGAGTCGAGCTTTCATGAAGGTCGTCCACGTGTCCTCCAGGAGGAAGCGGCCGCCGATGTCATTCTTACAGACGCGGCCGGCGCGAGAGAAGACGGTGCGACCGCAGTCGTGCTCCACCGCATACTCCCGAAAGAAGAAGTACGTGAAGTTGCCGATATCGTAGGATGACACAAAGTTTGGCTCTGTTGACGGAGAAGCGAAAATGCTTAGAAAACTGTGTTAAACTGATTCAGTCAGTGTGTATGGGCGTGCAACACGCCCAAACAGCAGGTGATCAGGATTAATTACCAGCCATGTCATTAATGTCTTTGCATTCCAATAGGAAAACTCATTTTTCATCCTTAAAGGTTGAGATGAGAAATGGCCAGGAGAGGTGAAACGTAATAGTTCTCACCCTGTCAGAAACACGTAACCCCAGCGACACCGCCCTAGCAACCACGTTCATCTTTTATGTATGACATTATTAGATCTTAACTGCACACTTTATTCTCCTTGGCAGTGATTGAATTCATCTTTAAATGGAAGTGTAGCAGCACCTCCCTTCTCACTTCAACCTTCTTATCCTCAGCACCTTTAGAGGGCGGAGCAGGAGAGAAAAAAAATCGACACACCGTAAAATTAGTTATTAAGCACCCATTTTCCCAGGGGTTGTCACGTAGTAGCACATTGGTGACTTGTAATTTATTTTTCCAATTTAATTTAAATGTTGAATGTAACAAAACGTATGCTGGAGAGACTGCCTGGCCAAATAAACTTCTCTTCTACTAAGCCAGACACCCTAAGCTGTTTTAAACTCCCAAATATGCACCCAGGTGCCATTTTTTAAGAGTGGATTTTCACCTTCATGTGGAAAAACTGAGGAATTAAAAGCTTGGTACTCTTGGATGTGATGGATATGAAAACATGTAATGAATAACTCACAAATGTGGTTAAATAAAAAAAAACGCTCTTTTCCAACTTAATGAATTAAGTGGGAAGTCATTCTTCAACCAAGAGGCATTCATTACACCTGTCAACTTCAGTGTTTTAGAAATCAATTCCCATATTATTATGTTGCTTCAAAACACTTCTAATGCTATGACAGTCACACCATTGCAAAGTAAAACCACAACTCTAAACGTACCGCTAAATTAAAAATCCATCCTTAATAGACGGCCATAATTTCTCCAACCAGTTATCTTTTCTTTTGACTAGATAAAGTGTATTGACCTCATTAAAGTGCCATAGAGCAGTTCCAATGCCCAATGCTTAGTAACTGCTCACTTTCTTCTTCAAACCTCACATCTACATTTTTATATGACTATTATTCATGATGGCCTGCCTTGACCCTGTACACTTATTAATATCAGTCAAGCACTACAAAATGCAGTGCAGGCGCATGCATTGCAGTGGTAATCAGAAATTATGGTCAGGCACAACCTCCTCTGAATTATTGCTCATATTAACATTACATAGATGTATTGATCATGACAGGTCATGCAAAACAGTCTCAAGCCATGCCTGATAATGAAATGGGTTGCTATTTCTAGATTTTTGACTATACAAAAACGGATTTAGTTTGTCCAGATTCGGATCGACATAACATGAACTGTCGGTAAAAATGATCTTTGGTTGTGAAAGAGATCTCACAATATTGTGTCAGATGTTTGTTAACATTTTAATATATCATTTCCAAGGGACAGTATTGAAGAAATTATGTTGCTATGTTAGTCAGTGTACAGTTTTTATAATGGTGTAAATTTAGTGTCCCCTGAAAATAATTCAACACGGTACATAGGTTCTCAGAGTTATTTCCCATGAAGTGCTACATTGGAGTGAGGAGAACACCAAATCAAACACACCTGCTCCCATTCATTGAGACCTTGTAACACTAACAAGTCACATGACACCGGGGAGGGAAAATGGCTAATCGGGCCTAATTTGGATATTTTCAGTTTGTTTATGTACTCAAATTTGCTGCCAGCTGTTTAGGCAAGACTGGCCATGTGTTGAATTATTTCGAGGGGACAGTAAATTTACAGTTATGCAAGCTGTACATTTCAGCAAAGTGTCATTTCTTCAATGTTGTCCCATGAAAATACATGAGTAACACTCACTTTTGTACTTGCTAAATCCATCCCTCATACGCATGTGCACCGTTTTAATGGCATCCAAACTGTACGGCCTATTTAAATGGCACCTTTACTCAGATAGAATCTCTCAAATGTTCTCATTCCATTAGCTACACCTGCCTACCATTAAGCCACTTGGAGTTGTACTGGGCAGTACGTAGCGGTGGCAGGCCACCCAGGCTGCGGTAGATGGCGGGGTCTCGCCCGGAGAAGTCCATAGCCGTGGCTGCGTAAAGCTCGCCGCTGGACGTGATGAGTGCGGTGGAGTTGTGCAGGGGATTGTAAGGACATCGAGCCATTCCGCTTATTTGGTCATGGATCTCGGTCAGATTAGTGAGCTGAAAAAAAAAAAAAAAATTGGTCATTGACAAGACAGATATTCCGAAAATATTAATGCAAAAAACTAAATTTGTCTCTTTTAACATTAGGTCTTGAGGGAGCTGAAACAAAAAAAAAAAGAGAGGCAATGTACTTGTAAATTAGCTGAATTTGTAGTTCTAAATAATGGATCATTGGAGAAAGCTGGCAGCAAAATATAGGACAACATATCAAAGGCCAACAATAAAATACAAACAACTGAGCTCTGGTAATGTTTTCTTTTCTGCTGCCAGTATGCAAATGGGGCAGACCAAAAAAAATCATTGCATTATGTTTGGTTTACTAGCATACACAAAAGATGAGTACAAAGCTTGAAACGGAAGAAACATAATCACAGGGCAGCTTTGGACTAATTAGCAGCATAAACCACACAAATATAGCAGCTGTCAAGTTCAATGATATAAGAAAATATGTGATATGACGCCAGTTAATCCCAAGGCTCCTAAAAAGGTCTTTGCGTCAGCGTTTCTTGTTTGGTTTGTGATGCTGTGCAGCTGCTTGTCTGTCTGAAACATCACTCAACCACATCTTTGAGAGGCTTTTTCATCCCAATAGAAAAATAATTTCCAGCTTGACCCTGACTTAACTTTGACAACCCACACTTACCGGGGCATAGCTCCAAGACGTATTATTTAATAGTTTTCATGTAAACACAATACAAACGGATTAGCTTGGGGGAAGTTCATTTAAGTTAGCCTTGAAGCGCAGGAGTGATTTTGGATGCAATTACTTTCCTATCACTCAAAAGTTCCGCACGTATGACTCAGTACCGGTGCCACAAGTCCGCCAATGTTGGCTCAACTCTGCGCCTTGACCCATTCACCGCTCAATTTTCTCTCTGGAATCACACATTTTTACGAAAGATGTAATGAGTTTGCCCGCATGGCATGCCGCACTCTATTCAACAAGTGGAAAAGGCAAGTTCTTGAGCCAATTTCCGATTTGGATTAGAGCGGGTTTGGGTTTGCTCTGTCCACGTCTGCTCCACCCAAATCACGACAAAACAGAGCAGTTCTGTATGCTCGGCTGCCTTGAGATGAAAGCCTGCTATTGACTGGATTCCTCCTGTGGGCCGGACAAGTCTGTTTTGGGCCATTTAAAGGAAGAGCAATGATAGGTCAGCTGTGCATCCAAGAGGAAGTCAATATAAAAGTAGTCTATAGAGCAGCCAGCAGCTGTGCAACAAGGACACTGACGCGTCTCTAAAAGCCCATAATAAATGCTTTTTAAACAACAAGAATTGGCTTGATGAATTTAAAATGACGGGAAACCTAACCACAAGCATTCATGAGATCATTTAAGAGAATTCGTTTTCCTTTTTTTTTTTTTTAATTGATGAGCCTTTAGATGACCAGTATCACGGGAATCAATGTCTAGATTGTGTTATTGGATAATTCATCCCACCCGCCCCCCACCACCAACCCATCCACCAATGTATACTGATTCGTGGGTAGACCTCTTAAAAGCTTCAGCTGAATTAGGGCCAGACCCATCAAGACATGCACAACAGGTTCAGAAAGACCTTATACACTCACAACTGTTTTGAGCCATTTTTAATATGGTTCAACCTGAGAAGAAAGCCCATGATGGCGGCCAGATAGAAAGGTTCAGAGGAAACCGCAATGATAGTCCAAATCGTCCAAAATATCCATAATATTAGAAACCTAGTTATTGTCTTTGTTTTCCGTTGAAGCACTGGCTGGATTCACATATTTTTTTCCTGGGAACAAAGGTTATGTTTTAAATGCAGACAACAGGTCACAAGATGTCTTAAGTTCCTTAAAAAAAAGAAAAAGAAAATTAAATTAGCTTCTCTTTGGCTTGAAATGAAACACTGGAAATAAACACATTTTTTTAAGTCATACTTCTTTTATGCTATTTGGTTGTTCAAGGGCCCTGAATAACCTAAGCATTTAGATATTGTGACATCCATACGGGGTACACTAAGTACCTGTCAACCAAGTAGATTCTATAAAAATTTGTGAACTCTGTCCTCTCGCTGCTATCTTTCAGCATTAATATAATCAGATGTAGGAGGGTTCAAGCTCAGTCACATCAAACAGAAGTGCCAACTGTAATAACATTCCCTCTGTGTACAACCATCATCGGTTTGTATCCTAACTGATGATCAAATGATTCATATGACGTTTGATGATATACTGCAAATATGATGCCATGATATCTGAGCGTTTTTTCCCGTGAGACCTGTCATCTCATTAAGTCATGAAAGGGTCCAGCTGTGACATGTCGACGTTGATAAGATAGCAGCACATGCAAAATGCTGGTCTGTTACTTGACTTCACTCAAGGCTTGATCTTAAAAAGTTAACAGACAATTGCTCTACAGGTTTTATATTGTCACTTATTGTTTTCCGTAGAGTGTGCGAGTGCGAATATTCACATTCTGAAAAATATGTCATCATCAATGCCCGTTATATGACGAAGGTATAAACGCATATAGAGGTTAGGTTGTTGCTTATACCGTTCGGTTGGTGCAGATCGGAGTGAAGGCATTGGTCCCGCAGGTAAACAGCCTGTTTCCATTGACAAGCAGCACCCTGATGTAGTTCTGGCACTCCTCCTGCGAAAACACACCAAAGTGCAATGGACGTTAGCAGCTGGAAACCGACTCAGTATGTATACTTATTGACAGGAAGCGGCATTAGGCACAGGGACTAGATTACACTTTCTGCTGGCAAATGAGACAAACAGCTATAACCGTAGGAGGGCCACTCTGAAACGTGGCCGGGCTTGACATCATACCATCAAGCCTAATACCGCTCAAGTCAACGGGAAGCACATCTGTGTAGCTAACTGACAAAACACAGTAAAGGCAGGGGAGGACCACTCGGGATGAGTTTTTGTCTGTACTGGTCAGAAAGTGAAATAAGAGTGTAGCCTTATATACTTCACTCAATCAAATTTCTTCTCAGCTTTCTGCCCCCCACATGAATCAATTGACTTTGCTCTCGACTACAGTTAAGCACACACTACCACTCTATTCTTGACTCTTTCGTTCCGACTTTGGCATGGGCCTGCAGCAAAGCACTTAGCGAGAGCCTCGCGAGAAATAAAGTAGAGTGACAGTGTGATTGATTCATCGAATGATTGATTGCCGAGGTGAACTTGGCCGCCGGGCTTTCAGCTAAGTTTTTCTTGAGATCTCCATCAACACGTCCACGACAAATGGAACAACAGTGGTCGGCGCTCATGTCAAGAGTGCGGCGATTGTTTTTTTTCGCACCCAGATACACTAATTTTCGCAGGGTTCTGTCGTTTGAATAGGGCGATTGAGATGCTCATGGTCAAAGCCCACACCAATCTTACCTTTCACCATCCCACAACAGTCTCATATAGAGGAACTTCATTGTATTTCTTCGGGTCAAGATGGAAGTTGACCATCAAAGTTTTTAATTCCTGGTGCAAAGTACAACAAATCTATGTTGTTTTTTTTTATGAATGCTCATGCGTGCATGCTCATGCCATTAGCTGCTACTTCTACTGCTGCACTACTGCAGTTTTATGGCCATAGCTATGCTACTTGAAAGCATTCAGCTATGGGTTGTTTGTGGAATTCTTTACTACAGCTTGGTCCTATAATAAATAATGACATAGTTAATATTGTCCCAGGCTTGCAGTCTTGTTTATGAAAATGCCCCAACTAATGTTCCATGACTGTGTTGTAATACACAGGATGTTATAATTTGGTTGGAGGACAAAGCAATCCGATCCTGTCAGCTCAATCCTGGTCTTTTTCTTTTAGTTAAAATGAATCAAATACATAATACAAGAGCAGATAAGTGCATTAAAAAGAAAAAAAAAAAGACACTTTTAAATTTACTCAAAGCTCAAGCGCTGTGACTTTACAATAGCTTACCGTGGTATATTCTGCCAGATAAACCACAAAAGGCTTGTCAGCAGGAGGAGGAGTCCTTTTATTGCTATTCTTGGAGAAAAGCGCATGAGTCTTTTCTCACAGGGGAAGCGAGGAAAACAATTTTACTCTCAAGGACCGAGGTAGGGTTGGACTGTAATTCAAGAAAACAATCCCTTGCTGGATAGCCTCTGCCAGCTTGTCAAAGATCTAAACCACCCTCCATATCAAGTTAACTACAGGTTGACACACATGAGCATGGATCAAAGCTGCTTGATTTACCTTTAAGTTTAATTTAGTTTTAAACCCAAGCAGCTGGTCTGGTACATAAATGTGACAACACAAGCAAAACATTCACTCGTTAGTGACAAAAGGTGGAGCAAAACTGACTGGTGGAGACACACACAGTAATCTGAGGTAAGATACCCTGAAATAGAGATTGCTGCCTTTACATTGAAAATAAGACTTTTCTACCTCTGTTGCCTCACATTTTTGTGGCTGACTCTCTACAAAGTTGCAAAATCCCTGACATAAAGTTAATTGCACCAATTACTATGTTATTCCATCCCTTGTTTTCTTTATGCAGTTGTTGATCAGAGCCATCGCATGATGTCACAATGAGAACTCTATGATGTCACCTAAAGTTAAAAGAAGGGTCAAGCAATTACTTTCATGCTATCATGTGGGTTTTCAACTTGTGTTCTCATCACATTCTGAAAGTATCAAAGTCTAATGGTTGGACTCATCTTCCAATATGGTTGACTGTATTCATTTTTTTTTGTGCTGTCCCTCTGCGACCCATGTCACTATCAGGCTTGTGTGTGTGGGTTCCAGCTCCTCAATGTCAAGGAGAAAAAGCTGGTATTGGATGGAGGTCTATTTGGGATGAGCAACAAAAAGAAACCTTCCAAATCAGATAAGAAACCTACCGTTGCTTCCCGCCAAAACGAGCCACAAAAAAAAACTGTGATCTGTAACCGAGGACTCCTTTACAATGTTCGAGTTCCACGTGAGGAAGCACATGAAGGCCCAATAAGTCTTTCGGCTTCTGAGTACGACAGAATCCTCGCAAGAGCCAGGGACCCGGGTTTCTTGGCTAAGGAGAAAGAGGCTGAGGAAAAGTCTTCTCAAAAGAAAACCGATGACATTAAGGCTGCAGAAGAAAAGAAACAGCAGATGATTGAGAAGGACCGTCGCTTTGCTAAGCAGGAGGTACAAACTGACATACAGTGCAAGAAGCAGAGCTTTGAACATTATCGGCACATGCGGTGCAAAGCTGAAATGGAGAACGACAATCAGATTCTAAAGCTGGACACCTGCATCCAGCGTTGCAAGATCCAGGCTGAGCTGGACACCCAACTTGAGTGGAAAAAGCACTGTGAGGCTGTCAGTGTTTCCAAAGAGAAGGCCGAGTTTGAGCGGATGCTCCAGTGTCGTCAGGAGGCGCTCATCAAGCATGAGGAGAGGGAGAAGAGGCGTAAGGAGGAGGGGCGCCTCCATTTAGAGGCACTAAAAGGGCAGATAAGGGAAAAGGAACACACTGCGGCCGTCAGGCGTCGAGAGAGGCTAAACATGGCTAAACACGTGTCTGACGAGGTTCAGCTCCAAAATAAGTGCATCGATGAGCTCAAGGAGGAGCGGCTGAGTGATCTCAGAGCTACTGGGATTGCGGACAAATATTGCAGTTATGCCAAGAGGAAGACCGCAGAACATGGAGCAAAATCCAAGCATTTCCAGTACCACGCACAATGATCTTTGATCAACATGGCGGAAAATGGATACAACTTCCATGAGAAGGACTAGGGTGAGGTGCACTACCAGCAGAGCGCAGCACCAATGCAGCTGCAAACGTGGTTCCGGCATTGACGGATGGCTGCGAGTTTGCAAACAATGGCTGTCATAACGGCACTTTTGTCAGACCTGGACAACAGTCCTTCATTACAAGACCAAAGAACCCAGTGAAAGTACAGTACTATCTTGATTAAAGTGATGTTTTTCTCTTCTGCTGACTAATTTTGGAAGGAAACATTGGTTGTAGGGCTGGGCTAATAACTTCTTATTCATTTGTGTAGAGTTGATCCTCAATAGACAATAGGAAATCAACACGGAACATCTACACAGACCTCCTCAATGGCAACCCCTTCATACCCCATTATTGTGCTTAGTACACTGAACACTGGCATCAATACAGAATACCAGAACATTCAGAGATTTTCCCATCTCATTAGAAATACAATGAAAACAACTCTGACTGTGAATGGGGTAGGTCAATGAAATTTAGTAATGTACACCCTGACTTGTTTTTCATGCTGGTGCTAGGTACTGTACTGATAGTAATACTACATGTATACCTGTGCATCTGATCGATGTAGTAAACAGGGCATTTGTACAATCACATAACTTTACCTGCCTTTTTTGTTCATTTTTGGTGTCAAAGTGCCTAAGCTTATGCGAGTATCTGTGGTACTAAAACTTACTAAAACAATCCTTCTGGTGAAACTGCTCTATCTTCTCTGCACTTCTTTCACCCAAATACCTAATCAATTTTACAAATACTATTCTATGCTACACGGAATGACTTGAGCAATGTTGGAGCAAACGGCAGGGTTATTAGCAGAATATTTCATGGAGCAAAAGTAAATGTGAACATGTTTTCGTGAGGATGAATCAGTGCTTTTTCTCACCATGGGCACTCCATTTTCTGGGGTATTTGGTTCCGTTAGGTTGGTATCATGTAGTTTCACTAACCAAACCCAGAGAAAGCTGTGTTCCAGTCAGGTGGCATCGCCCAGTTTGATAAAGATGATGGAAAAGGTGGAGCTTCTTTTTCCTGGCAAAATACTGAAGAAAAAGTGCTCCCATGTGTACCTCTCGATGCATTGTTGCTCTGTTGAAATCAGCGGGCATTAAGTCACAAATGTGTATACATATGATATGTATGATGTAATCCCTAGCTATCACCTGCAAGACCAACAGATCTTGCGGAGGTGATGTCATGTTACGGCCTCTCAGTGACAAAGCCAACTGTGACTTCATAGTGATGTTGAGTGTGTCCTCAAATTGTGATGTCATAAATCACCTCTATTTTAAAGTAGTGAATTTTTACATGTTGGTCTTTGTGTTGACATCATATTTGTAAGAATAGATGGGACAACAACGCATTTGTAGTATTGAAACAAAATTGGAATAATATTTTTTTGGTTGCCGTGGACAGAAATAACAGAATCATGAGCGTGGCGCCGTCAACTTTGGGGAGACAGAGTCGGTACTGCGTGAAGGACCCGACCTCTCAGGTTGCAGGAAGTCTATTTGGGATGGAAACCAGCCACAGGGTTCCTTTGATACGAATGCATCCAAAAAAGACAATTGTAATCTGCAACCAAGGCTTCATATACAATGTCAGAGTGCCACGTGATGAGCTCCAAGTCCAAACAATCAGTCTTTCACGCGCTGAGCATGAACGGATCCTTTCAAAAGCCAAAGGCCCAAGTATCATTGACAAGGAGTTGGCAATTTTCAAAAAGGCGGCGATAAAGAAGAAAGAAGACATAAAGGCTGCTGAGGAAAGAAAGCGTCAGATCATTGGGAAAGACCTTTTTGCTGTCAATCCTGAGGTTGAGAATGAGTTGCAGTCCAGAAGGCTGGCCTATGACCGCTATCAGCAGATGAGGGAAAAAGCGGTGATAGAAAAGGACAGTCAAATCAGAAAGCTTGACAGGTGGATTTTGAATAGTAAAATCCAGGCCGAGCGTGACAACCAGCTTGTGTGGAAAAAGCGCTGTGAGGCTGCCGAGCTTTCTAAAGAGAAAGCCGAGTTCGACCGGGTGCTAAAGTGTACGCAGGAGGCAATTCGCAAAGACGAGGAGAGAGAGAAGAAGCGGATGAGGGACGCTTACGCGCATTTAGAGAGCATCAAGGAGCAGGTGAGGGAAAGGGAGCAGACAGCCATTACCAAGCGCAGAGAGAGGCTCTACGAGGTCAGCAACATGAGGGATAAGATTGAGGAGAAGAGTCGGTGGTTGCAGGAATTCAAGGAGGAAAGACTCAAAGAACTCAAGGCATGTGGGATCCCGGAAAAATACTGCAAGTATGTAAGGAGGAAGACCAAAGACGACGAAACTAACCCCAATCAATACCATTACCGTACGCACGATACATATGACCATTTACTCCGATGGACAAATCGCTCTCATAAAAAGCCTACAGAGCAGGAAGACCCACTAAATCCTTTCCCACCATTACCACCAATCTCCATAAAGGATGCACCTGAAGAAGGAGATGCAAAATGACAGACACTTGCCCCAATATCTTTGGCAGACTCTGACATCCCCTTTGCCTTGTCACACTTCGACCATCTTTCTTCGTAACCAAAGAGAAGTGACACATCGGCGAAGGAGATAAAAGCTATTAGAAGATTGCCGATTGAAAAAGGTCATTCACATTACAAGGGGTGCCAATTTCAGGTGACTTTGTTTCGGGAAGTGCGCAATGTGAGTTGCGTAGGAGTAACGTATATAACGGCATGAGGTATACTCTGAGGCAATCGTTTATATTAAGTGTGTTGTGGTATTTATATTGTCACAAATGATGTCGAACAATTCTTTCTTTACAAAGATAATCTTGTTTGAAACTATCAGTTTAACAATACGTTTGTTATTGCGGTTGACGGTGTGACACTGCACTGCGCCATCCAAAGAGGTGACCTGATGTATTGGGTGACCTTATAACTACCTCTACAAGCGGGTGAGGTTGTGTTTTTGTCTGTGTGTATCGATGTTTTATACCAGCATTGATTTTTTTGGGGGGGGGGGATTAAAAAAATATATATTGATATTTGGTGTGCTGTTTTGAAAACACAAATCCAATCAAAAACACACCTGCGGTTCATACTTATTTAATACCTGCCTTGAACAAGGAAAATATCTGGTACTGTATGTAAACTACATCCATGTAGATACTGTATTCAGCAGCATGCCAGCGATAATCTACAAATGAGCACATACAAAAGTACAGTATACCCCAACTGAGAATATTTTGTTTCTGGCGACGTGGTTTTAGGCTGTTCATTGAGTTGCACTTCCTCCTATAGAATTAGTTATTTTACTGACAGGTCGTTATAGATTTCCCATTGGATTGTTAAATGTCATACAAATATTAAATCCAAAGTTTGCATCTTAATTCATAGACTGACTTTGAAGTTGTATTTTTTCATTGAGGCATCAATTTACATTTCTGAAATGGTTACATAGTTAACTCTGTCAAATCTCATCCTCCAATAAGATCACAACACATTTTGTTCCCTCTGGTCCAGAAGTAATCTTCTTTCCTTTTACCTAGTAAAATATGAGATGGCAGTTGTTTGACTCAGTGACTTTCCAAGTGACAACTATTCAAGCCTTGGTAAAGGTCTCCTCATTGTTCATGCCGTCTTTGTTCAGGCATGACTTACTCTCATTGTACGTGTATGTAGGTAACCATTGAATGTTACAATACGAGAACAAATCATAATAAAAGATGGCCTGTATCATAGTCATTCTTTCGTTGAACATAACATTACTTGGAACCATGAAAACGGTTAAACTGAGAACTGGTGTAGAGGCTAATCCTTGCTGCTCCAGTCCATACTGATGATGGTGTGACTAATGTCTGCATGAACACTGAAAGATCATGACCCAAGTGCTGCATATTGTATAATGGCTGCTATGTAGGCCGTCCAGCGATGGCATGAACAGAGGCTAAAAAGTCCGCCAGTAAATAGAAACACAAGACACAACACAATGCAAGAATGCTTGCTGACTACCAGGACAATTTTCCCGACCATCTCACATAAACCAAAAGTGATGTATTTATATTTCCGAAAACCGATTCTTTGTGACACGTCAAATGCTTTGACTTGATCCATACACAACATACCTCAGACTTTCCTCGGCTGAAGCAGGCTCCCTTGGTAAACTCATCACAGTGCCACTCAGCCTCCTGTAGAGAGAAAGAAAAGTAACATCAGACTCTTATGAAAACATTTTCTGTTAGCAAACACCAAAGGTAAAAACATGTCAGCCTGAAACACTCGGAAAAAGTACTCAGAGCACCAACAAAACAATGGCTGACCCACAAAACCGACACACCCTTTGTCCATAGACTGGTCAGAAAAAAAATGTTACAACACATCACTGTTGGGGGGTAGAGGGGGGGAATAATGAATTTGATAAGCTCCCTGTATCGCTGATCTCAACATGCATACTGGTAGGCGGGATGACTTCAAGCAGAGACCAGTGCTGAATGAATTTGTCATTATGCTCTCAGCATCCTCAGCATGTGAACACACACATCCTGAGGCAGTTAACAAGTAGGTAAGCCACGTTAAATACAGACACAAAATTCAATTAAAGTGCATGCCGAGCACAGTCCTCAAGAAGCAAGAGTGCACACGGCGGAATGTCAATTTGATTGATCTGTGAAGGGGGTCAATAAAAGAACATTTCAGAGCAAAACTCACAAGGAGTAGGATGTCAACGTGATTTACATACAGCATGAGACAGAGAATGGCAGAAAGGGCTCGGTGGGTATGAGACGATAAAAACTTGAGGTGAAAACGCCAGCCTGCTCCAATTTCTGCCACTTCATTTCCAAGTGACCTCTTGGGGTGCTGTCATTGATAAAAGTTCTTTATTCATGAAATAAGCATTAGCCTCAGGATGACATCGCTACTAAGATTGCCTGCCAGTGATAGATGGAACTAATCAGTAGAAAACTTGGCTAGTATTGAGAATGCCACAGGAGTTTAAAAATGTGTCTTTACTTTGGCTGAGCTGTATATTAAAAAAGATCCTTTACAAAGATAATATTACTCAGATTTGCGTGGCCTTCATTCGCCAGTATGTTTACTATTGCGGTTGGAGTTTGCTGTGGTACAGTGGGGTTTCTTCTTTGGCCGTGTGACACTGACAAAATGTTACAAACTGCTCTCTCTCTAATTAAATTAATCCATGAATATAGACCATTTAGACCGACGCTTAGGATGTTGTGTTTTGGGTGTGTTCATTTTTTATATGTGCAACTCCCTGGATACACTTTTTGATCAACCGTTTATCTCACGGTTATCATCTTTTAATAATCTCACTTGAAGGGAAGTCAACCGAAAACATTTCTTTACAATATTATGTTGTATGTAGCCCCACTAGTCTGAACATGGCATTCTGATTAATATTACGTTTGTGGACTATGAGCTAAGCAACAAATCAGCAATTAGCCATTTCTGGGTGCGGCCATTTTGTCGCTTCTGTCGACTGAAAATGACATCACACACCCTCGGGGCTCAGGTAACTACCAATCATGGCTCAGCTTCAGAAAACAGATGAGCCATGATTGGTCCTAACCTGAGCAACTGTGATATCATTTTCAGTCGACAGCAAGTGACAAAATGGCCGCCCCCTGAGATGGATAAAATCCGGTGGACTTTATTGCTTCACTCATATTCCACAAACGTGATATTAATCAGAATGCCATGTTTAGACTAGTGAAGGCGCAGAGAACATATTCTTGTCAAGAACATTTTGGGGTTGACTACCCCTTAAAACTTTTATAAATTAGATTTTTTTAAATATATTTCTCCAATGTGGGTATTATTTGCTGTGTATGACCAGGGTAAGCATCCTCAGTAGTGTGTCATTGCGGAAATTAACATCTAACTCTGAAATATTGATTTAACGAAGTAGGGGATTGTATCTTCAATTTTTGCTTTTCTGACTGCTCTTCCTACCTTTGTAAACACATCGATTTTCAAACCAGCCCTTTCTCATTTGGTTGGGCAGGCATACCGGACGTTAGCTGGCGACCGCACGTACGCACATATGAATAACTACATATACATATTGTCAGCATTAGGAAGGCTCTTAAATGGAGGAGAAAGGTGCGTGAGTCTGGTCCCATTTCAAGACGCTATTGCATATTAATGTGCGCTGGCTTTTCTCTTCTCACTGTGACCTAGTCAATTCAAATTCCAGTCATAAACTGGATAGTCTGCCTGTGTCCATGCAGTGCCCACACACGGGGAGCACACAGCGGCACAGCCAAGTCTGAGCACAATTGGGTTTTTGGGCTTTGAAAACAATGCGGTCCCTTTTATAATTATGCTGCGATTTATCATCACAAGTCCATTTTTCCCAATACCTCTTGTTGTCATTATATATTTAAGATGGGAACCCTTTCAAGTGGAGCTGCCTGTCAATTTCCCCTTATCTGATGGCCTCACCATCTAGATGTCATTTGGACACATTCAAGCCCATTGATTAACCTCCTATTGTTCAGCTTCTTCTTCGATAATGTGTCTGTCTTAAGAAGTATTTCTTAATACTTGCAAGTGACCACTTCCTGCAACTTACAAAGAAAAAGACCAAAAGAGATGACTCAGTGTATGGTAGCAATGATGTGGATCAGATTTCGAAAAATAGCGACAGTGTAATGATTATAGAAAAAGGCATCTCATTGAAGTAATTTTAAAGGATGACAATACTTGAGATGATTTTAGTGCAGTTTTTAATTTGAAAACTTTTTAATCAGTGTTGGGCAAGTTCCTTACAAAATGTATTCAGTTACATGAAGTGTTACTAGCTATTGGGAATCATTTGTTTCATTACAGTGATACTATCCCTCATTTATTTTGCCATCAATTGTTAAAATGGAAGTCAACCCAAACATATTTTTTTCAAGAATATGTTCTATGCAGGCCCACTAGTTGAAACAGGACATTCTGATTAATATTGCATTTATGGAATACAGCAAAATTCACCTTTTTTAGCCATCTCAGGCCCCCCCCGGCCATTGTGTCACGTGGTCGACTGAAAATGACATCACAGTTGCTCAGGACTCAGGTAACGACCAATCAGAGTTCACCTGTTTTCTGAAACTGAGCCATGATTGGTCGTTATCTGAGCCCTGAGCAACTGTGATGTCATTTTCAGTCGACAGAAGTGACAAAATGGCTGCCCCCTGAAAAACGGGCAGATTTTGCTGCTTAGCTCATATTCCACAAACGCAATACGACCGTAATTAGAATGCCTTGTTTCAACCAGCTTTCATAGAACATATTCTTGAAAAAAATGCATTTGGGTTGACTTCCTCTTTAAAAAAATCATCTGGTATGTACTTGGTTATTTCATACTTAACCAAGTGACAAGTGTGCAACCATGCTGCTAAATTGATTGACAGGGAAGGCCATCCACGGATTGCATGAGCAGTGCCTGGAATGCCGACCAATCAATCAATGCAAGTCAGACTGTTAATTCGGTCATGTCAGTCGTTGAGTTACTTAGTGATCCAGATGGAAAAATGGGGGAAAAAAAGCAGCAGACTGCTGCGACTAGAAATTTTCCTGTACATAGGGAGAGATGAAACCTCAAGGCAGAGCGTTATTCTAAACACATCCTGAGACGTGTCACTCAAGCGCTGCTACTACACAGTGTGAGCAGTTTTCAGACATGATTCATTATTGGGCAAGAGCATATTGTCAGTCTTTATACTGAGTTGTGATTGCTAACAAGCCGTGAGTGATGTACAGACACCAAACTGAGATGGCGGGCACAGGGAGAAGATGAATAGAATCCAAGGACAGGGCATAAACAACAACAAATAGGCAGAGCCTGCTTTAGCAGTCTGTCAGAATGAGGGCAAGAATGTGGACTGAGGAAAATAGTTAAGAGCGAGTGAGGAATTGTAAAACTGCATTATTATCAGCGAAGAAAGCTCATGGAGGACTCCCTGCTGCCGGCTGCCTGACTGCATGTCTTATCATTAGAAGACGCAGCACTGTGAGTGAAAGCTGGACAGCTTGGACTGGATGCAGTGAATAACTAATATTACAGCTACTTTCTTGATGCTCTGGCATCATATCTACCTTCCAAATGGATACATTGATGCAGACAATTGGTTGACTGTGAGGTCTGAACTGCTACTCAAATCGTTTACTGTTCTACATGATTTTGGAGCCTGGCTGCGGGACTTGTTGGCAATTGGTAGCCCGGACTAGCTTTTGTAAGGTCAGACATCACTCATGTCAGACCTGTGACAGAGTGCTTGAATCTCCATTCTAGTTTTTCCCACTAGGTGTTTGGTGGGTTTGTAAAGTCAAAGTTCTTTCATAAAAGCATTCATAGAACTCGCTTTGTGCATCGGGGACCACGCTTTCAAACTGTTTCCATGACATTAGAAGCATAAAATGGTCCAAAATGTCTTTGTTGGGATGAAAAAATAAGAATTGAGCATGAGGACTCCACGTTACTATTGCATTTATTTTTATTGAAATAAGCTCAGCGTGTGACTCATTAATCGACTTTTGCAGCTGCCCATTACATTGTTTCAGTCTCCCTCAATTGTGGCTTTCAGGGCCATTATTAAAGAAGGTATGTGAAGCATGTTATTAGAGCAAGGGTGCAATTGTGACTAAAATGGGCTGCCTTCATTCACAACCGACAGCATTTTCCCTAAATTTGTAATAGGCTCGCTAGCGGAATGGAGGAGTGAGTATTGTGTAATTGGAAGATTGCAGGTCTGCTGGAAAGCATAAAATAGTCAATTTTGAACATTGACTTGCTCCTGCTGCTGTAGTGTTTCAAATAAGTGTCGGTTACCTCAATTACGAGGGACACCTCTTAGTATGATATCGTACAGCAGGTGACAACACGCATTCTCTCGATACGTGAGGCGGCTGCCTGAAGGCTCACTTCAGACAAATGTCCTCGTTTGGCAATTTCTGTTAGGAAGGGACGGACGGGTAAAAGTTCTCTGCTGTTACAAAGATTTGCCGAATTTGCTGGGAAGGCCATGAGAAAGGGGCTGAGTGTTAAGCCAAATGTACCGTCCCATCCAACCATTTTCATGCTTGTCCTCATTAGTGTGGTGGATGAGCCGCAGCCTGTCCCAGCTGGGTGCACCCTCGTCCACTACGCTGCCCTCAAAACGTGCTCTACAAGTGAAAACAGTTTCACAGCTTTTGCGTTTGATTTAACAGATTGTGCTGCTGTGTCTAATGTTGTGACTGATGAGTGTAGGCTTGGTTAAGTGACTTAATGGGAAGTCAACCCAAACATATTTTTTTGCAGAATATGTTCTATGCAGGCCCACTAGTCGAAACACGGCATTCTGATTAATATTGCGTTTGTGGAATATGAGAAATCCACCCGTTTTTAGCTAGCTCACGGGGCGGACAGTTTGTCAAGTCGACTGAAGACGACATCGAAGTTGCTCAGGGCTCAGGTAATGACCAATCATGGCTCAGCTTTAGAAAACTAGTGAGCCGTGATTGGTCGTTATCTGAGCCGCGAGCAACTTCGATGTCATCTTCAGTCGACAGAAGTGACAAAATGGCCGCCCCCTGAGATGGCTAAAAATGGGTTGATTTTGCTGCTTAACTCATATTCCACAAACGTAATATTAGTCAGAATGCCGTATTTCAACTAGTGGGCCTGCGTCGAACATATTCTGCAAAAAAATATCTTTGGGTTGACTTGAGTGCAGACAGTGGAATAAGGGAAAAATGTGGAACTTTTATAGAAAGTGGGACTTGTGTATGAGACTTAAACTTCCATAGATAGACTTACTGTGTGTCCTTTGAAATGATGAGCTTTACAGTTGAACGTATGCTTCTTCTCGTGTGGCCTGAACATTTTTAAAGTAGGGCAAGGAGAAAAGTAGGGCTACATGTTGTTTGCTCTTGACAGTGTTTCCCTGATAAGCAAGGAAAAGGGCGGAGGTTGACAGAGGGACAAAGGCCACTCCAGGCTGTGGGAATTAAAACACATTAAATAGCAGATGTCAACTCCAACCATCAAGGAAAAGGGGAAGACTAACTCACAGACCAAGGTCCAACTTTTATAGAGATTTCAATGCCACTCCATTTGAAGAGACACTACTGTCATGGCTGTATTAGAGATTAGAATTCTGGATGTGTCCCTATCGTGCCTTTTTTCTTTCTATTTTCTGACCATCAAGTGTAGCTGGCACTTATCGGCAAGATTACCACATCCTTTATCACAATTTTTAAAGTGCTAAAACAAAAAAAAAAGCTGAGTACAAAATGTGATCCTTCTGCAGCAACCAGAAATCAATTAAATGTGGATGGAAATCACCGAACTCATTGGACACGTCATCTGGTAAGCTCGCACATTAAAACGAGAGCCGATAAAATAGTTCAGTCCAAAGGTCGAATGTTTTATGTATAGTACTAAAAGTGTTAACAATAACTCTCCCTTTCTCACAGTGCCAAACAAAAATTATTGTCTTTAAAATGGCCGAATTTGTGATACTGCTTTTGAATGTGTACCTAATGTCGAGTCCACCAAGAGCGTTTGTGCACAAACTGTCATGTGCATACGATCAATCAACACCACTTGAAATGTAAGAAAAACAATGTTGCAGAAGGGAACATATTCCGTCTCTCACATCAATACAAATTTATATTACATGTGAATCTATAACCAGCGAAGCAATCAAATTCCAATTCATATATTCCTGGTGTGCAGACGGAATAGACCCCACAAAAGGAAAGAAAATATTTTCGGTGTAAATGGTGGAAGAGCATCTGTGCTCTTTAAAATTCAACACTTGCACTCAGCTTTCTGCCTGACAATGGAAAAATCGGCTCCAGTCAGATGCAAAGCAGGGACGAGCACCTGGGTCATTTCCGAGTTTCAAGCTTCTTTTTTATTCACTTGGAAAAACCGCATCAGCGCTGGGTGCGAGCAGCATCGCCAAAAGTTTGACAAGGTCTTAACTTCAACTTTTGTTTGACCAGGTGAACGACTTGTGGTCTCAAAATGAGGGATTGATTGATAGGATTGGTGCAAATCTCCCCATTGAATCCCGGATTAAAGAAGAATAGATGATTATAGAGTGTGGATCTTCACAAAGCATGTGTGAGCATCCAAAAGAGACTGCAGGAGCTTTTCTCCCCCCCCCCATGCCAATCCACCCCCCCCACACACCCCCTCCTTCCACCAGACTTCGCCTTGCCTCCTATGTCATTTCATCATTTTTCTCATTTTGCTTTCCAGGCAGCTTTGTGTTTACATGGCTGCCACTCTTCTCTCTTTGTTCTATTCAGCCATTCTCAATCCCTTGGTGCCTTATTTTTTCCTCTCTCCTCTTCCTCGATCGGCGCACTGGTTCTCCCGAGGTTTTAAATGGCAAACATCGGCGGCTGTCTACCCATCAAAGAAATCTTCCTGCTACCGCCACCAAACGAACCTTGGACGTATCAATGTTTGTATTTGAACACTGCGGACCATCAAATGTTTAGCTCTGCAGGGGGCAGGAGTGCGCGCGAGGCCCGATTAAGCATGAAAACGTTACGACGGAACATCGCTTCTGAATACCGGTTGCTGGAAATTAGTTGTCAGGGTGCCCTTGAGCAAGGCACCAAGCCCCTGAGTGCTTCAGGCTTATATTATGCGGCAAGAGATGGATGCTTTGTGGGGACGTTAAATTGGACTCTATGCATACACTTTTTGTAAGGAAGTTGTAGTAGGCAAACAAAAGAGCACACTCAGTGCAGTTCACCGCCAAGGCAGAACAAACCTAATTTGGATCAACATCAAATATACAATCATGCTCCTTCCTACATTTTTTTCATCACGATTCATGCGTTAAGAACGATGGGAAATGTCTCCTCGGAACAAACAGAGGAGAAAAATAATCCTGGATCCACGCCAAACTCTTTTAAGCTCTTCCCCCGCTTGCGCGAGTCACCTCAATAAAGTTCCGTCGAAATTAGTTTTTGAAATATGGTTTGGTGTCATCCTCCAAACCAACAGCACAGGGATTAAAACACAACTTCCTCGGTGGAGGTAAGCATTCATATTATTTCCCAAATGACCGAATTTGCTCTTATACACTGGCAAACTGCCGAGTCCCCCAATAGGTGCCGCTCATCTATTTACATATGATTACGTACTATGTTTATAAAGCGGATCAATCAAATAACACGATTGATGTTTTAGACCTTATGAGCGTCTATATCTGTTTACACGGCACACATTTCCCTGCCTCGACCGTATTTTGCCAACCAATGCTTGAATGATTCCGACTCTTGGTGGTCAGCGGCAGCATGAGAAGCACTTTTGTCCGGGGCAATTCAAGTTATGCGCCACATTTTTCACAGCACATCATTAACTCATTCACTGCCAAGGACATATTTATTTGTCTTTTCACATTTCAGACAGTCAATCCCAGGAATTTATTTTCATTCCGTTTAGGAAAGAGAGTTTAATCAGAACAATAGCAGAAAAAAGTCGCACGCCCCGTTAATACTCGGGCAGCCCATCCACGGAATGGGAGTCGTATTAGGTTCAGATCGGGAGTATTAGCAGAGACAAGATTTCCGAGCAACTCTTTCCCTCCCTTGTGAGCGCTTACAACCAAACCGGCTGTCACTCCAGAAGATGTGAAGACCTTGTGACGTGTGAAATGCAAAGCTGTTTTTTACCGTGACAGCTTTAAATTGCCGAGGCTGCCAGCTACATTCATCTTGCATGCAAAGTGTTCGACAGGAGGCAAGAAGCGCGGTGGGCAGAGCCCAGGTTCCGCCAAAGACAACAATGAAGAAAGTAAAGACGGCGGAGGAGTGTTTGCACTCACCTGGATCAGTGTTAGGTCCTCAAGATTCAGCCTGAAGAGGTGATTTCTGGAAGGAAAAAAGGATAACGTGAGGTATGGTATACCAGATAAACACACAAATGGGGGAATATTCCAAGGGGATTTCTAGTCCCAGAGGTAAACAGGAAGTTGAGAAGTAAACTATTTTGAGGGTGTCAACACATTGAAAAGGGCAGCTTTACTTGCACATTCAAAGAAGCCTTTGCGTTGGTCAATTTCTGCAGTTCAAAACATTTCAAAAACAGACAGAATCTTGAAACATTAACTCGGAAATAAATAGACAGTTTAGCAAGGTGAATAATTACACATACTGATAATCTGACCAATTTGAGACTTTCAAAGGCTCTCCAGGGTAAATTTCAAGATATTTTAAAAGACACAGAAATATAGCCTAGTATGTCCACTGAAAGACATTAACACATTCACTGCCATTGACGAATTTACTCGTCTTTTCACAGTCCAGCTATTCAATCCAAGGAATCACATTTTTTCAAACGTTACGGTAGAAGAGGGTCTGAGAATGTCTGGCAGTGAATGAGTTCTCTAATGTCTTGAAGAGGAAGTCAACCCAAACATATTTTTTCCAGAATATGTTCTATGCAGGCCCACTAGTTGAAATACGGCATATTGCGTTTGTGGAATATGAGAAATCCACCCGTTTTTAGCTAGCTCACGGGGCGGCCATTTTGTCAATTCTTTCGACTGAAGATGACATCGTGGTTGCTCAGAGCTCAGATAACGAACAATCATGGCTCGAATTCAGAAAACAGGTCAACCGTGATTGGTTGCTATCTGAGTCCTGGTTTGGTTGAGTGTTTTACAGCATGTCTCCCAAGTCTCCCCAAAAACATAAAAATAACAAGAAGAGTTTGCAACCGCAACATAGTTACAAGGTAAACTAATAGTTAGCCCATCTTAATTTATTTCTCCTGCTGCATTTTTCCCTTCTTTGATACCCTTTTGTGTGGTGTGCTTATACGGCACGTTGTATAAGTGCAGTAATCAGAAACTTATGTGGGGGCTTGCGTATTTTAAAGATTGGTTAAAATGTTAAAAATACATGAAAAGAAAAATACATTTGCTGAACTTGATCGAAGTGAATCTCTTTAGCGAGCCAGAAAATAATTTCATTGACACTAGCCACATTTCAAGAGCGATTGAATTCCTATAAATGCTCTCGCAAGAAATAATTTTGTATTGACCAACAATGTATCAGGTTGGCTGCGTTACCAAAAGGAGACCCTTGAGAACCATGCACTTTCATTTTCTCTTTGCAGCTTTCTAAAATGAGTGCATTTGACATCTCCTTTCCTTCAAGGACCAATCATCACCCAGGAGGAATAGGTTTAAATTCCATTTTCTAGTATCAATCAATGAATTCCATAAACACATTAATATCTTACAGTTTGCACATGAACTTTTCTTCCTTATCAACAATACTTTTTCTTCTCCATTTTCCACATGCCACGGTAGCTTTACACTCCCTACACATATTGTTATAAGCAAATGCTCTGACAGCGATCTATCAATCTTCCTGAGGAGAGGCTACCAACCATGTCTCAGTGCAGCCTCTGATTTTTACTGTATTGATATTTGCATCGATCCCTCTTCCCCACCATTATCACCCGCATGTCGAACCCAGCTTGTCGCCATCTACCCAACCACAACGCCCTCCTAGTTAGACACTCACCAGACATCGACATTGACGGCGGTGAGTAAGGACTGAAGTAAATTGCTTTCTCCAATGCTCCTAATCCCACGCACTGACAGGATTACCTCAATGCTAGCTAAAATAAAACATGCCTGGATGGGAATCTTACAAAGGAGTATTAGGGCCACATTCCAAGAATTCTCCAGGAATGAAATCTTCATTTTATGATAAACAAGTCAGAATACTTTGAAAACAAGTTCAATATCACAATAAACAATATACAGAGAAAGGCTGTAATATCACATGAGTATAATTTTACCAGAGAATTGCTTGTCATGGTCTTGGCCACCATTTTTAAAACTCTTATAATAGGGATTGCGAATTTACACTTCAAATTTGACAAACAACAAAATAGTTAATGATTTGTCACATTAAGACCATCATTGGTACAAACGGTTTAATTTTTTTTATTGTGAAATTACTACATGAACTCAAATCCTCTTTTTTGGTTGGGTTTATTCAATCAAGCACAAATCTTTTAACAAATGTTTCATTGTATAATTTGATTAATAGGCTGTACAGTGTGGGATATATCTCTTAAGAGTGGCTCCTTTTCTAAGACTGCTGGGTTTACGTGTGGAATTTTTGACATTGACAAAAATTCGGCCTTTCATCTCATAACATTACAAATGTCACCTTGGCTTTTGATTGAGTGTGGCCCTAATACACCTTTGTGCTGTATACTTTTAAGGATCCAGCAAAAGTCATTTTGTTTGGCCTTTTGAAGAAAAGCTGGTGTCACGCAGTGCACCAGTGAAGCGCAATAAAATACGGCACAATGACAAGGGAAAGCAAAACAGCAGAAAAAACACTAAAGGAAAAAAAAAAAAAAAGTATGAGTTACCTGGCACCCACAATCAGTTCGTTCTGACTGGGATCAAAGGTCAACTGGGAATAATCCACCGTGCCCTCTGCTTTGAACCGGAAAATCCATGGCTCCATCCCTGCCAATGGCAACAAAGGACACGACGTGAGTTAGCCAATCAGAGTCAAGATGGCACGACACAGCTGGACAGATGTATTAACTGTGTTCAAAGTCTTTTCACTAGACACACACAAAGTAAAGGAACAAGTCTAGGGGGTCACCCTTGATGCACAGTTTAAATGCTACTTTATGTTCACAGATGTTACTTTGCAATTCGAATTGTTTACAACAGAAATGACACATTTTATTTTGCATTACAATGGGACAAGAAGGCTTCAAAGATGCCATATGGACACAGCCAACTAATACTCGGTTTATTCAAGTGCACAGCATGAGACTAAAAAACACATCATCCTAGACAATGATTCTCTATGGCAAATTCATTGTAGAATGGTGTTATGTAGTGTTTTATGTCAATTTATTGGCTTCATTATTTATATTTTATTGATATTTATATATCATTTATGTCTACATTTATTCATACATGTATCACAGCCTTTTATTGTTTTTGTTCTATTTATTGTACTGTTTGTAAAGTGCTTTGTTACAGCTCTAGCTGTTCTGAAATGCGCTATATAAATAAAATTGTATTGTACTGTATTGAACTTCAAACCAAAAAAAAAAAAAAAAAAGTCAACATCTCAGTACATCAGAGCAAATTGCAGTAATCTACAAGGGGCCGCTGTACACCAGGACAAACCAATTCAAGTGTGTTATAATTTTGTTGAAATTGATGATGATTGATGATGTATGAAGCATTTGATTTAAAAGTTGAAGACTTTCTTTGAATGAAGTGAGTTGGTATTGTTGTACTTACCCAGTGTAAAGCAGCTGCACATTTGGCATGATGCTTAAACATTACGCATGTAACAATTCACTCAAGCCCTGATTCGATTCGATTTTCACATCCCGATTTTTTATTTTATAAAAATCCTATCCAGTTTTGAGACACTGACAACCTTATGTAATAATGTGCTAACCTTATCCGCTACCGGGGGAGCTACTATTATAAAATATTACTTTGCATTGTGCAATTATGGTTGATTGAGTGTAAAAATATGTCTTTTGCATGTGTATACAAAGGTGAGCTGCATGTATACACACACAGGCATCACCACAGACAGACAATGACATATAAGACTGGTGTCATGGCACCCGAGCCATTAATCCTTGACCAATCCAATCACAGGTCCAGGGAGGTTGCTCGCCATGATGGCAGTCTGTCTGCTGTCTGGTTATTTGATAGGATTAACTGAGAGTACTCAATCATCCATTCATCCCACGTTCGATCTATATGCATCATAACTCATCATGCCAGAACAGTGTTAGGGCTGTAAAGCAATTGTGTTTATTTGTCTTACAGCATTCAAGTCGAACAATGTACTCTTATGCATATATATTTTTTACTGTGAATAAAATAAAACATCTGATAAAAAAACCAAAGGCAAGCTTCATTACATTGGCGCATCGAGAAAGCATATCCATGCTTGTAGTTTAATGACCCATACAAACGCCTGCAAACTGCATAATTTGTAGCACAGCTCAGCAAGTTATTGTATTATCATCTTCACTGTAGTCTCTTACACTTTGATAATAATTTGCATTTCATTTAGCAGTTTTTGGATAGGGAAAAAATCTGTTGGTCCATTTTTCTGGTTACAAGCCAACAAGTCAATAAAGGTGAATTTTTTTAAAAATGGGGATGGAAACAAGCTTCTCTAATAGGATTTAAAAAGTAGATTCTTTGTCAAAAATGTGTGTGTTTGAATAAACAATTGTGCGTTAATAGAAATGACTGACAAGAGTGGTCAAAAAAATATTTGCAAATGTCGATTCACCAAGATGTCACCATATTTCAAATTCCAAAAAAAGGAACACTTGCTGGGTAGCGCTCTTGCAATTATGTTACAATGACTGACTTTATTACATAAGTGGCCTTTTAACAAGACAACAATGCCACAAACATTGACCAGAGGTTTTGGTGCCTTATGACATCGAGCCCGCAAGTGCTGCATGCATACAGTCCATAAACACTACAAAACATCAAGAGTTGCCAATGTAGTTTATCCTTTAGTGGAAAGGGGAGTGTTTGTTTGTCTTCCACTAAGACTTCCAATTCCATCACTTGAAACATCTTTTTGCACTTGCTTCCAAATGTTCCACGGTGAAAACCATCACAGCTTTTTACACTTGTAACTGAGTAAACACACTTTTTCGGATCCCACTATTTGGGATCTTAGTAAAAGAAGACAATCTTGGTATTATGCAAAACATGCCCACTAAGCGCAAAAACAAGCCGTCCAGCCCCCGCTGTATGGCATTTTAACAAATCGGGCCCAAGGTTTTTGGACAAGGTCTTTGCCTCGTTATCACAGACAGATAATTGTTTACAGTTACGTAAAGCGTAATGTACAAATGGATTCATCTTGGGCAATGAGCCGCAGGCTACTTCACTAAATATAAAGGCAAAATACATTCTAAATTGATCACACATAGCAGGGTGTTCTGGTAAATGTAAATGATTTCTCTTTCCTTGTATACTATTGGACGTGGTAAACAGGTCATTTTTCAACCATTCAAAAAGTGAAACGGAATGCCAGGGGAAAAGAGGGGGCCTGCTGATCATAATCAACCACCCTACATTGTCTACATTGTTTTCATAAAAAGTCCATTGTATACCTTTTATACCTTTTGTTACAATCTCCTCAAAAAATTAACACCGTAATTAGATCTTTTCCACAGAAGCTGTAAAGGTTCAGTGTCAAGGGTACCATTTGGAGGATCCCGTCCAAGTCACAAGCCCATCAAATCCCAAAGAGGCATAATAATATGTTTTTTCTGTAAGTGTAGTCTTCAACAACAATTATCCTCTTAGGTGGGAGTAAGTACATCTGACGTTGCTTTAGCTGTATATGCTGGAAATCCAGCAAGCTTGGATTCCCAGCAATCTAAATTCATACCGAGTCAACTTTAAAAGGGCCCTTTTTGTTTTTTTTTTTAATTTGGAAAGGAACTTTCCGTCAAGGTTGGAACAGAGCAAGATGACAGACAGAATATACTGGAAAGTGCGTCGTCTGCTTCTTCGGGCGCACCTGTCAACATTTCGAATGAAAAGCACGCGTTCCCTTGACAGCACCAAAAGCAAGCACAAACAGAAGAGTGTTCCGGTGACAAATGCAGGAGTTCTGAGCGACTCCAGGCAAAGACAATAAGAGCGAGGGGAGCGAGCTTCCAAACAACAACATCACCTGCGCGCCGCAGCTCATGTACTGGGACCAAAGTCCGGCTCGGCAAAACCAAATAAGTCCGCAGTTTTCCTTGTTTTCTTTCAACAAAACACACTCTGGATCTTGGCTTCAGTTATCACAGTACATTTTCATTAACATCATGAAAAGTAAGACCACAGTCAATCGCACCCTAAACATTTCATTTGTCTGAACGTCTGCCATTTGATTTTGTCCGGAGGGAGACCCATTTTTAGAAGCGCCAATCCTTAAACCTCACTCAGATCTCCCCCACCCCTGCTATCAAGAAAATCCTTGGCATACAAATGTTTCTGTGACACCACCTGAGGGACGACAAGCTTGGAGAACCCAACGTCGCCTCATAAATCTCCTCCACTTCCCGCGGGAGTGTGTGTGTGTTTATGTGTGTTTGTCCGTGTGTGAAAGAATGAGCGAAGACATGGTATTTGCTGAAGTATGCAATGGGGGCAAAAGGTCCAAATTGAACAGCACTCAGGATTTATAGCCTTTTCTGATGAGGCCAAGGACCGTAAACATTCATAAACGCTGTCAATCGGCTGTTTCAGTCACGGGAGTTCACCCGATCCCAGTTTGGTTTTACAACAGGCATGCAAATGCGGGGTATTATGATATTCATCTGCCTCGTGCAGGGTTGAAATAGCTCTTCGTAAGGCCGCCCTGGGGAGATTTTTATGGTCCCGCACGGAGCCAAACAAATCAACCTTATCATTAACACAGTAGCAAAGGAAGCAAGAAGACATTAAAACCATTAAAACCATTCTTCCTAGATTTTCTTAGCCTGTTTCATGAGTTCATCATATCAGAAGTACAGTAAATGAATGGTATTTCATCACGTCATAGACATGGATGTAAAATAGATGCCGGCGTGCCGCTTGCAGATGAGATGGACAGGATCAGGCATCACTGGGGTGAGAATTCCCAAAACAGGGGCACGACCCATTTCCAACATGAAACCAAAGTATATGCACATAAACGCAAATCCCTTCCTCCCCCTTGCATCGGTTTCCGTCTTATCCCCTTAACCTCTGTCTCCCTCCTCCTCCAAATACAACACCCCGTCGCTCACATCCCATTTGTTATTCCCACACTCTGACACGGAGCGGCCGACAAAAAGGCAGGAAGGATAAATATTTGCACTCGGCATCAGAGGCTACGCCGATCTGGCAGAGCTCAACATAACAGCCCGGTGCAGCCGGGGTGACAACAATGGCAACATGTGGAACCAATTTTGAAGCATGGATGTTTTTTTTTTTTGTTTTTTTTTCTGGGAGTGGTTCAAATAGAGTGTGGCAGCGGGCTCTCACAGACATGAAGAGTCAATTCACTCTAAATACAGTTCAGTGGTAATGGGCGGGAGAAGAATTGCAACTATTCAGTGAAGTCCACGGGAGGAAACAGTTCGGACGTGAAGTTGAAAAAATAAACACCTGCGCAGTCGGACAAAATCGAAAAGCTAAGGGCATTTAAGACCTTGAGCGTGCCAAGGTTTCTGACTATTATTTCAAACAAGAAATAAGAAAAACAAGACACTTTTACAACTAAAAGTCCTGACATTTGAATTTCTGTGGCTGCCCTGGGGCACTGAGTAAATCATGCAAAACAAACCAATGCGAAGCCACAGACAAATGTATGATGAAATATTAAAATTCAATGTGTATTAAGGTGACGGGGAGGGGGAGGGATGAGAGGACTGGACGACCACATCTCTCCATGGTAGATGGCAGAATAAGAGAGTGAAAAGTTGGATTTATACGGTAGTTGAAAGCCATAGGAAAAAAAATACAGGCATGTAACTAAATTTTGTACAAGCATACTAATAATTACGGCAAATTTGAGCATGTTCCTTCCTTCGAATCAAAGATAGTAAGATAGTCCAAATATTGTATGTCTCTAAAAGATTACCCTGACTGACTATCGTGTGGTTTGGGGTGTTTTAAGAGTGATATTTCATCCCCAATCTGCTCAGAAAATGGTCAATGCTAATAAACGCAAATGTAAAACTGGTTCAAGACACAAATGCTAACGTGTGCGGGCAACAGCTAGCTCGGCCAAGCCATGGATTTTGTGAGTGTGAAAAACGGCAAATTAGGAAGAGACCTGAAGCATACAATGTTGCCGGACACAAACAGATGAACAACTGGTTGTATTTAGTGCTTCGTATAACATGTAGGGCGGCAGCGATTGAATCTTTTTAGTATTCAGTATTAAGTATCCTACTTGAAATTCTATTGAATAATCAAGAGAGTAAACAAGACATTTCACCTAATAATAAATGACCTACTTTTCTTGTTTTGATAGTAGATCAAGTTTTTCTTAAATTTAAACTTTGCAAAGCAGCAAACTGTATTTTCCTGTCTAGAAACTTTAGTAGATGAAATTTTGGGCTATGGGATGCAGTGACATCGGAGTCAGAGAAACACTTTTTCTTGCGAAAACAGCACATTTGAGTAAGTCTGATTTGTTAAAAATGGATCAGTAGAACTTCAACGTTGTCTGTCGGGATCAAAAGATTCACCGTTGAAATGGAGTCCGGCGGCATTTTTTTTGCTAGCCACTAGCCGTTAACGCAGGAACGGAGACTAGTCAAGTCAACCGTCACACTAATAACAGGAACAAACTGCAAAGTGCTGGAAAGGCAAACTTCAAAATAAAAGCCACCCAAGGCTACTGAGTTGATGTCCATCTATTATTTGTTAGGCATTTATTTTGAAATTGGCCTTCACAGCGTGTTGGCGGCGTCTTACCATATGAACACCTGTTGTTGCAGCTGGCTTGACTTGCTTTTGTGACGGTGCAAACAAAATAAACAGTTACTGAGGCATATAAAAAAACACCAGGACTCGTTTCACCCCTTGTAACTAATAATAAAAATGACAAGGAAAAGTTTGCCTGTAGTCACGAGATAACAGTTCACCTAGCTTCTCGTTTTTCTATTTCTACTCCTACTCCTTATTCTTTGTATTTATTGGCAGTCTGAATGCCCTGTGGCACAGTGCTGCCTCTCACAGGTCAGACTTTGTACCTACAACAGACATCTGGTTTGGTGATGTAGACTCTCGATTTTCGGTGCAGATACGGTTATGTGTGTATCAGAGATGGGCACTTTACCCTTTTTTGCCGGTCCGTCCTCCGTCCGCGACCTGGTTACCCTTCAGACCTCGACCCTCCATGCTTATTCATAAAAATAATCGTCCTCCGACCCCATCAGTCCTCGTCCTTTTTCCGTCCTTACATTCCATCCCCACCCATATCCCTCACCAACAACAACAAAAAAAAGGCTCAAAGACCAGAGCCCACCAGGGGAAATCACGGGAATACCGTATAGGCCCGAATATAAGACGGTGTTTTTTTGCATTGAAATAAGACTGAAAAAGCGGGGGTCGTCTTATATTCGGGGTCTAGACATTATGCCCATTCACGACGCTTGATGGCGCCAGATATCATTGACGCGAATGCTGAACTAGTTTACATATTTAAATGTTCTTATATTAAGATTTGAATGACGCAAAATAACATGCCTTTTCACTCAAATATATTGTTATAATAATTTGTTTCAGATGTACTGTAATTCTTTTCTGTATAAAAATTAATTTGTTGTTGAAAAAAACTTTTTTCAAACTTGAGTCTTGAAAAAGAGGGGGTCGTCTTATAATCAGGGCCGTCTTATATTCGGGCCAATACGGTATTTAAGATTGCATTATAACGCAATACTATTTACAAATACAAACTTTTCCGTTATAACGCAAAACATTTTCAATTTTTATTGCGTTGTTTCGCAATAAAATAACACAAGATTATTTTAGGACTAAACGAAAGACTTCCACTTCTGGGTCGTTTAAGTGTACGTCACCGCTGACAGTGATCTTTACGGTCTAAAGAAGTCCCACACGAGGACATACTTCGCATGCAATAAGGTTAGTTAATACAACAAAATTGCTATCCACTTTTTTCTACGACTAATACATACATTATCCCAGATTACACACACAAGACAGGCTGGACGTGTTTCTGTTAGTCAGTGAATGTATAATCCACGGTATTACATGTGTTGAACCACTAGAGGGCAGACTATGCCTGTGCAATGGCACTGCAGGGAAGGCACATGAAAAGGGTTGAGCAGGCAATTAATTAAGGCGGCTCCGTGGTATCGCAGAAGAGAACAGTGATCTTGCTTTTTAAAAGACCCAACACAACACGTAAATCAGTACTTGACCCAGTTAGGGACAAATAGAGGGACAGACGAAAACCCACTCCCGTCCTTCCTTAGTCCATCCTTTTTAAAAGATTTCTCATTCTCCGTACATCAGTCAACACAATGGGCATCCATCCGGGACGGACAGATGGACCGTCACTGGGACGGAATGCCCATCCCTGATTTGTAAGGTAAGATGTGTTGGCACTGTATATCACAGACTGTAAGAGCAGTAAGAACACACATTGCTGATTTTTTCCTTGTCAACATGCACGTAAGACAGCAGCAACATTTTCTTGTTTTTGCTCACAGCTGGAGAGATGAAATCTGAACTTCAGTCTGTGGCAGTAAAACTATAAACTCTCCTCCTCAGAGACACCATGGCCTTGTTTACAACACACTTTACAACCTTTAAAACCCTTCAAACCTACACAGAATAACCCTTGTTAAATAAAACACTTTATTAAAAGTGGGTCTTAAGGGCTTTGAGCTGCAATAAGACATTCAATATTGCATATAAGCTACTTTTCCAGTCTTTTCTTCAACAATAAAAAACTGGACATACAGTACATTTGTGCTTAACCACTGCTGAAGCTATATTGAGAGTGGGTACACCTTTTGTATAAACACTGTATAGTGCACTTTCTTCTCTGAACTCTATATTTGAAAAAACACCATAAAAAAAATGGGAAAAAACAGGGAACAGTCTTCAGCCCGTAGCATCCTTGCACCACAGTAGCAGTTCTGTCAGCCAAGTGTTGTGCCAAGTTTACAAAACCACGGTCACCAGTGGGCTACGACCCATGTGAGGCACACCCTTCCACATGCAGGCCACAATCTCAGAGAGAGAGAAAGAGAGAGAGAGAGAGAGAGAGAGAGAGAGAGAGAGAGAGAGAGAGAGAGAGAGAGAGAGAGAGAGGGAGAGAGAGGGAGAGAGAGTCCAAATTCTCCCTTGAACACTTTCTGGCAAACCAGACCTCTTCCCGTGATGATTCTTATCCACTTCTTTCAGGGTTGTATTGCTTCAGTTTCAGCCTCAACCTTGGAGTTGTTTTGTGACTCTCAAAAGAGTAGACAGAGCTCCAAAGGTATTTTCACCTTTGCTGTTGAAAAACAAATAATACAACCTCTGGATAGAGTATTCATATTTTATCATATTTCCCATATTCCATTATACTTTCAACAAAACATAGTATAAAAAAAATTGCATAATACAATGGACTCTACATAAAACCTAATGTGGGACGCTGGTCAATTTAGCCATAGACGAATGGAAATCGAAACAATCCATGCCAGAGTCAAACTAAAACTTTTACCTGAACAGAAAATGTTTTCGGTGACTTCAATAACATTTCTAATGGTCAGGAAAACAAGTGAAACACTGTTCATGTCGAGAGTATAATCCAGGCCAACATTCTTGATTGTCACACAAGTGTAAAAAGAAATGAATCACTAAAAAGCTTATACTGGTGCGCCTCAGTTGACGGTCCCAACATACGTAATTATGATGTTACAAACGGTGCATGGAATACGTTTGTGGCACAAGAAAGCACGCTCAGATTACTCCCTTTTTGGGATTGGTCCCTCTTTTGGATAAGTGTTGTCAAAAAGAAAACAAACAAAAAATAGAGAGAAATAGAGAATTGCACACAAAGAGAAATGCACCTCCCAGTCTAATGATATTAGCTGACATGTCATGTAGGATGACGGTTCCACCGCTGAATATTTATGCGGCATTAGTCTTTCTATAAATCCAGGTCTTCCGTATTTTTCAGACTATAAGATTATAAGGCACAGTCTCAATGAACAAGGTCATTTTTTTTTTTTAATTGGATATACAGGACACACTGGGTTATAAGGCGCACCAGGTTATAAGGCACATCGGTTTATAAGGTTCAATAAAGCACAGAAACAAACCAGTAAAGCAAATGTGTCTGAATTTAGTCAACTTTAGTTCGACAGCTACAGTATACATACGGCCCACCTGATCATAAGTTGAACTGACGATTTTACAGAAAGGAAAGGATTTTAAGTGCGCCATATATACAGTAATTAAGAACTGTACAAGTTCCACCTCTTGTTCTATGGCGATTACTTGCTGGAGTGAAATGCATACGAAGGTGGCAGCAGATGGATTTGTACCTATGAACAGATTGGTGCCAGCTCATTTTCAAATACTGCAAATGCATTTAACGGGGTGCTGCCTGCCGTGTCGCAGTGCAAAGGCTTAAAAATGGCATTAATCTCCTTATCTAGAGTCACAAAACCAACTGAACCCAAACTATCAGATAGATCCCCATAATCACTTTGCACTGGC